>NW_020954907.1:122487-139358 GCF_900497805.2 Vombatus ursinus | reverse complement strand
CACACACACACACACACACACACACACACACACACCACTCATAGAAGAGACACAGAAAGAGGGAGGGGTGGTGGAAGAGAATGAGGAGGGAAGAAACCAAGGTCCCTGCCAAGGGGCAGGACTTTCTTCCTATATGAACAACCAGAGATGCAGGTCCAAGCAGAAGGTATAAATGCATTCCCAAGAAGCACTGATTCTGTCCATAAATAGTCTTTTCTGTGCTCTGTAGGCTCTGGCCTTAATCATCAGAGAGATCAGTTTGCCATTTATATGCATTTCCTGTCTCATTTTCCTGTTTGGGTAGTGCGGATGGTCCCCAGCATGGAGGCCTTCTGCTGAGATACACTGAGGTAATTCCCTAAAATGCTGCCATGACTAGGGGGGAGATCCAACAGTCTCCCTTCATGAGACACAGGACTCCAGAGGTTTAACTTCAATAGAAGCAACAAAAGTGAACCTTTTAAAGGGATCAGCCTTCTGTCCACTAGATAAACCTGCCCAGGAAATTAAAATAGAATAAAAAATAATTTCCATCACTCTCTCTCTTTTTTGCCCTTTCCAGTATCTTTCTGCCTACCTCCCTCCCCACTCCCTCCATCACTCCCATCCGCCTTTCTCTCTCCCTGGAGCTTTTCTTCACAGGAACTTAAAGAACCTATTCCCGTGACATCTCACTCATCCTCATATTAGCCTTCTGAGGTAGTCCGAGGTTCACAGATAGACTCATCTTCCAAAGGCTGAGTGGTCAAAGAGAAAGCCAGGATCACGACCCAGAAAAGAATCTTGTTCTCCTGAAGCCCTAGCCCAGGGGTTCTCCCACTTTTCTGGCTCTTATGTGCACAATTTACTTCTAAGATCCCTCCCGACTTGAAAGCTTAGGATCCTTTGGCCAGCAGGGCAAAGACTTCTGGGAGCCACCTATCAGCCCAATCTCCAGCTTGCCATTAGAAAAACACAATGGGAAGAATGCAGCTGTTTTTGATGAGATGGGCACCAGTGAGACAACGTCTGATTTCCATTAACTATAAGTAAATTATTAATTCATGCCAGACATAGAAAAGAGGTACAGACATATTATAAACATAAATACCACAAGAGACAAGCACACAGACCACCTGGAAGGCTGTTGTGGACTATATATATATGGTTTTTGCAATTATCCTCATTCAATGTTTATATGTTTATCCCTTCTCCCTCATTAGATAATAATAAATAGCCTGCATTCACATAGAGCTTTGAAGTTTGCAATGCTTTTTACATATGCTATCTCATTTAAACCTCACGAGAACCCTGGGAGGTAGGTGCTATTATTATCCCCACCTTATAGATGAGGAAACTGAGGCAGACAGAGGTTAAGTGACTTGCCCAAGGCCACACAGCTAATAAGTAATTCAGGTCTTCCTGGCATAAGTCCAGTACTCTGTTCATTGTATCACCCTGCTGCAAGGAGGTTTGATTGCCACATAGGTTAAATGACTTGCCTAGAATCATACAGCCAATGAGTATTTGAGGCTGGATTTGAACTCAGGTCTTTCTGACTCCAGGCCCACAAGGTCTTTTCTCTCCCCACAATGCTGAGTATAGGGCTCTATGATCAGTGGAAGGTCAATATATGTCAGATGCAAAATTCAGTAATATGAGAATCTATTGCCAGCCCCCAGCATGGCTTTCAGAGTAGGTTGGAGGCAGCGGGCCTAACAACTGAACCCAAATGTGCTTCAATTTTCCTCGTAAGTTGGGCCTGTGGCATTTGCTTAGAATTTGAGCTTAGAAGTCAAGCTTAGAGGTCATCCAGTCCAGCCCCTTCCTTTCAATGAAGGGGGAAATGGGTTCAGAGAAGTGGTACAGACTACCCACTATTTACATGGCTCATGATTGCCAGAACAAGAAATGGAGCTCTCATCACCTAATCCCCAGGCCAGCGTCCTTGCAGTTGGCATCAGACAAGCACCTATGCTACCCTAAATTTATTGCATGAATGACCACGGTTAGGGGGCATCTCTGAGGCTTGGGAATGACAAAGACTCCATCTTTACTTAAGTTGCTGTTTCCCAGACTGACAGTCAGCAATAAACTGCCAGACTTACCGGAGATGGGAGAAAAAGGCAGTATAATAATGTAGGAGAGGGCAACAGATGCTCTACCCTCCTCCGAGGGATGATGTGGCAATAACGGTGAGAAAAGAGAGCCAACACCATGTAATTATGTTACCATCACAAAGGAAGCTGAGGCCAGCCCTACCTGCTGTCACCTTGGAGGAGTCCAACAAAAGGAAAGGAGAAGAAGGAAAGGGAGACCAAAGGGATCTGGACTCTTGGTAGGGAATAAAGCTAGCTTGAGTCAGGAAGACACGGTTTTGAATCTTGACTCTGATACTTATTAATTGTGTGATGATAGGCCTTATCCTCTGTGGGACTCAGTTTCCTCATGCATAAAAGGAAGGGGTTGGATTAAATGACCTTGGATGGTCTCCTCCATTAGACTGTGAGCTCCTTGAAAGTAGGGTCTGTCTTTTGTCTTTCTTTGTATTCCCAGTGCTTAGCAGAGCATCTGGCACACAGTAGGTGCTTAATAAATGTTTATCGACTAACTGACCTCAAAAGTCCCTTTCAGCTCTGAAACTATGATTTATTACATGTTTTTCTTCTAGAAATGCCAGGACAGAAATTCTTCCAGAAGACAAGGGGAACTTTGAAGGAATATTATTGAACAAAGGCCTCAGAGGTATGAGATTCACAGAGGGAGGAGAGGGAAAGAGGGAAGGCTGAAGTGGACAGGAGGAGTATGGGAGTGTAGTTGTTCCTAGTGCCAAAAATTAAAATGCAGCAATTTTCATTCCTTGGTATGGAACAGCGACTTGAGTCTGAATCCAACAATTAAGTAGATGCCACATTGGATCTCAACCAGTCAAGGCTGCCCATCAGGCCCTAGTCCATGAGAACTAATTAAGGGCAGAAGTTATATGCTAGGAGTCTACAAATGATAATACTGCACGGACACTTGGGCAGATGGGGAAGGCTGGAAGCTGCAGCCAACGAAGGATGTGATCACAGAAATCATGTCAGTGAGGCTTGAGTTCATTAGTGAAAACAGAGCAGAATTACAGTCATCAGCCTGCAAATGAGAGGCCTATAATATCAATCAATCGATAAGCCTTTATTAAGGACCTACTATGTGCCAGGTACCAAAGAAGAGCAAAAACAAGGCGACTGACCCCAAGGAACTCATATTCTCATCAGGGAGAGAAAATGTAAACAACTATGTGCATATGATACATACAATGTAAATGGGAGGAGATCCCAGAGGGAAAGTACTAGCAATGGAAAGGACTAGAAAAGGCCTCTTGCAGAAGGTGAAATTGGAGCTGTGTCCCGAAGGAAGCCAGGAGCCAGAGCTGAAGAGATGGAGCATTCTGGGAATGGAGCAAAGTCAGTGAAATGGCACAGAACCAAGAGATGGGATGTTTGTTGTGTAGGAGGAACAACAAGAAGGCCATTGCTGCTGGATTGTAGTTAGTGCTGGAGGAAGGAAAGTGTGAGGAGCCTGGAGAGGTAGGAAGGGGTCAGGGTGTAAAGTGCTTTAAAAGTTGGAGGATTTTACATTTGATTCCAGAGGTGATAGGGAGCCACTGGAGTTTATTGAGAGGCGACATGGTCTGATGGGGAATTCAGGAAGATCATTTTGATTTGAGAGGGATAGACTAGAATAGGGAGAGTCGAGGTAGGGAGACCAACCAGCAGGCTATTAGTATGAGGTGCTGAAGGTTTGCACAGAGGGATGGCTACGTGAGCAGAGAGGAGGGATGCCGATGAGAGACGTTGAGCAAGTAGAAATGAGGAGACTTGCTGAGCATTGGATATCCAAGAGAAGAGCTAAGAATGACGCTCAGGTTGTGAGCTTGGGTGGCTAGGAAGACGATGGAGCCCTGGAGTGCAACAGGAAGTTTGGAAGAGAGCTAGCAATAATGTTAATAATAAGAATAGTTGAAATGAAGACAGGACCATCCATCCAGAACTGGAATACACCTCTGAGGCCATTTAGTCCAAGCTCTTCATTTTACAAATGAAGAAACTGAGGCCCAAGGAGATTAAACAACTTGCCTTAGGTCACCTGGGCAATTTCAAACCCAGGTCTTCTAACTCTAGAGTAAGTGCCCTTTCCATCGTACCCAAAGTCCTTTACGTACTTCCTCTCATTTGAACATCACACCAGCCCTGTAATGTATATACTACTAATTATTAGTAATAACAGTAATCATTGAAATTTATATGGTGCTTTATGGTTTGCAAAGAACTTTATGTATATAATGGCATTAGGTCCTCACATGACATCATGGTGTAGGTGACACCAGCATCATAATTGCCAATTTGACAACAATGATGATGATGATGATGATGGTGGTGGTGGTGGTGGTGATGATGATGATGAGGATGATGAGGATGATGATGATGACAGCACCTCCAAATTGTGGGTAGAAAGCCTAACTTGGAGTCAGAAACACCTAGGTTCAAGTCTCGCTTCTGACATACACAAGTTGTGTGATCTTGCTCAAGTCCCTTAACTTAGCAGAGCCCCAGGTGACTCCCTAACACTATGCAAATCTGCATGGGTTGAGGAAGTTTCCACATTGGGGTGTCCCTACACCAGATTAAACCAATTAAACCAACGGTTCAAACCAATAATAATAATTGCCCCAAAGCCCAACCCATCATCAGCATTATGGGGGTGGAAGGAAAGGCCAAGTAGGAGAAGCCAGTCAAAGTAACATATAGAGAAGGGACTGTGTGTGCCCTGACACCATAACAGTAGCTGTGAAGGCCTGGCAGAACCCTGAAATGCTGGCCCATTGGACGCTAGTAATAACCTACCCCAGCCAGAGCATGGTAACTTTCTCCAGGAATTTGAGAAATTAACGGAGCAGCACTCCATTAATGGAGTTGCAGGCTGGTCCTATTCAAGTCGATTGTGGCACAGAGGATCAAGTAGCATTCTTTTGCATTCTACTTCCACAAGAAGTAAAAAAGTATTGGAACAGAGACACCATTATCTCATGTGCTGGAAATGCTTCAGTGCACATAGCACCAGGTCTGGAGTCAGGAAGTTTAAATCCTGCCCCAGACACTTACTAGCTAAGTGACCTTGGGCAAGACATTTAACCTCTGTTTACCTCAGTTTCCCCATCAGTAAAATGAGGATAACAATAGTACCTCTCAAAGTTGCTGTGAGGATCAAAATGTGATAACTGTAAAATGCTTAGCACAGCGCCTGGTACATAGTAGGCACTACAAAGATGTTAGTAGTTATTATTATTATTATTGTTGTTAATTCCTGAAGATGTGAATGCTTTTATAACATACCAGGGCTACCTGATAAAACTGGAGAGATCTTAGCAGGGTTGGACAAAGATTTTGTGTTGCTTTTTTCAACAATATCCTCAGCTCTAAGTCACATGGCAAGATATCGCACATTAGTGTACAGCAATATGAAGAAATAACTTCATCCCTACTCCCAGATTAGACGAACTAAAAGTGGAAATTGCAGAGTGACTTAAATCTGAAAAAGAAAAGCAGATGAACCTGGAAACAGTGAAAAGTTACACCTAGCATGAACACCAGGAGCTTTGCATAACAATGAAACAGATGGCAAAAAATAATGCCAAGGTCTAAAACAACTCTGAAGTAGAGATGGGCATACTTAGAATAGAATTTCAAAAAAGCCCCTCCCCACCTTTTCAGTTTCTTAGCATAGATTCAACTAATAAACCAACTACAGTATACCAAAACAGAGTCATTCCAAAAAGCTGATATCTGCTATAACCCTCATGAACAAATGAATTATTTGACTGGGTATATAAAAACATTTCGGATCTGTACAGAATGGCATATACTAGAGCCATCCCCAATGTATAGAACCATAGGAAGAAAGGAGGAGCTGCCTAGGAATAATACTAAGAACAGGCATTAAATACCACCGAGGCAGACGTGGATTGAGAAAACTATTGAAGACCCTCAGAAAAGCAATGGAAGCATATGGAGTTGTAGATGGAGGGCCAGAAAAGACTTTAAAAACTATTAAGTCCAACTACTTCATTTTGTATATAAGGAAACTGAAGCACAGTGAGATTACGTGATTTACCCAGAATCACACAGCTAGTAAGCATCAGGGGCAAAATCCAAACCTGGGTCTTTGTGACTTCAAGTCCAGAGGCCTATTCGAGATCCCATGCTGCCTCTCATAACATCAATAACATGTCATTAAGTGTATTAGAAAATGTCAACAGCATACTGCCAAAAAAAAATGGCAGACAAAAAAAAAATGCAGAATGGAATCTAGAAAAAAAAGTACATCTGAAATTCTCAATACCCTCAATCAATAATCAAAAACAAAAGCCAAAAGGTTAAGGCTATAAGGAGTGAAAGCAGACAAAGGGCAAATTAAGTAATTCAACGTCTGTCAAAAACTAGATTTAGAGGCTTGAAAAACAAAGAAATTTTAGGAGAGAAAGAATTTCCAAAGAACAGGGATATGAAGAATTTCTGTTCTCTTATAACCAATATCTCTGACTGCCTCTCAAACACATTGAACTGGATGTCCAGTAGACATCTTAAACTCAACATGTCCAAAATCAAACTCATCTTTTCTCCTAAAACCTCCTACCTTCCCTTTTCCTATAGAGGGCAACATCATCCTCCCAGTCCCCCATATTCAAAACCTGAGTCCTCCTGGATTCCTCACTCTCTCTCACTCCCCCATATCCAAGCTTCTGCCAAGGCCTGTTGATTTCACCTCTGCAACACCTCTCCAACATGTCCTCTTCTCTCCTCTGAAACCACCACCACCCCGGTACCCACCATCATTACCTCATACCTGGGCGACTGCAATGGCTGCTGCTTCAAGTCTCTCTCTATTCCAATCCATCCTCCATTCAGCAGCCAAAGTGACTTCCTAAAGCACGTCACCCCCCCCTACTCAACAAACTCCAGTGGCTCCGTATCATCTCAAGGATCAAATACAAAATCTCAGGTCTGGCATTCAAAGCCCTTCACAACCAAACCCTCTTCTACATTACTCCCTGTCCTGTACTCATCAGTCCCATGAGCCTGGCCTCTTGGCTCTTCCATGAACAAGACACTTCATGTCTCAGCTCTGGGCTTTTTTTTCTGGCCATCCCAAATACCTAGAATGATTTTGGTCCTCCTTTCTGCCTACTGGCTTCCTGGCTTCCTTCAAGTCCCAACTAAAATCCCATCTTCTAATCTACAAGAAGTCTTTCCCAACCTCTCTTAATTCTAGTGCATTCCTTCTGTTAATTAGTTCCCAGTTGACCTGTATGGAGTTTGTACAAATCTGTTTTTTGTTGTCTCCCCCATTAGATTGTGAGCTGCTTGAGGGCAGGGATTATCTTTCGTCTCTTTGTATCTCAGTACTTAGTACAGTGCCTAGTACAGAGTAGGTACTTAGTAAATGTTTATTGACTGGATAAAATAAGTCCAAAACAACAAAAATATGAGTGGATCAAACACAGAATGGAAAGCTTAAGTACCATTAATGTCATGAATCACACAGTGGCAACATCAAGGGAGGTGACTAAAATTCTAACTTCTTTGCAAAACTAGAAAATAGAAGGTTTGGAGATGATCCATAATTATTGACTCAAACTCACCTACCTCCCCGTTCTTCCAAGCCTGATCTCATATTTCTTAATAGAAGGCATCACATTTTTATTAACAAAAGATGAGAATACCCACCACCCTTTCAAAGACAAACCTATTTATGTACTTAATATAAAGCATTCATAGCTTGTATGGCTCCAAAGAAACATGAACTCAACCAATAATATATTGATAAATATATAAACATCTATTTTAAAAAACAATATAGGATTAAAGATCAAAAAGAGTGACAAAAAGTCCCAGGTGTATAAAGAGCAACTTGTATATCAATTCAGTTATTTTTAAACATGGCACCTAAAAGTACAGAATTCAGATTAACCCTAATTTCGAGGTTGACTCATTGCAAGCATCTTTGAAACAACCTCCCATAACAGAAATGTCGGGGAGGACACATACCTCATCCCATTCCCACATGGTTTTAATTTCTTCCACTAAATCTCTATATTTTGAAAGCTTTTCATTCCATTTTGTAGGGACATTATTAGTATTTGAAATGGTGACTTCTGTTAAAAATATTGAGCGAAAATATTTATAGATCATTGTTACATCCAATTGGTTGAAGTCATCAGTTTTGTCTGTGATGATTCCCTGGTTCCAATACCGTTTATTCATTGAGTTCTCAAGACTGTTTTAGGGTTTGTACTTGTAGCACGGGAGTTTGTTGGCTCTTAATCTGTAAAGGGTGGTGAGCTTCTGGTACACAATTCTAACTACCTTTTCACATCTCTCCAAGTATCTGACACTAAAGTTTTGCAGCTTGCAGTGTTATGTGGCAGTTTCCATTATTTCATTGCATAATCTGCATTAATCAGTGAGTCCTGGCTTCCTAAAGATAACTCTTCTGTTGTTTCTCACAGCAATGAAATGATCCTGGATCACTATTAGACTTCTTGGTCAATATAAACAAATTCACACGATGAAGCCATTTTTTGGGATGCTTCTTTATCAATATATTATTGGTTGAGTTCTTGTGGATGTTGCCCATAGAGAGTCTTTTGATAACACTCTTGGATCTTGACTGTTCCATTGTGTCCATTTGGAGACTATTTGGTTACATTAGCTAAGTCCAATGTTGTGTACCTGCAGTTAGCCTTTATTACTGCTTTGTAAAGTGAGGTTTGTTTGCTCTCAGCAGCTCAGGCTCAATACACCTTGCTTGGAGAAGGCCAAGGTATTCCTAAGTATCACCTTCACCCACTGATTCAGTTGGACCTTTGTGTTCAGGCTCAAAGCTTTTGGTCTCTATTCTTCGTTGGTGTACATTAAGAATTTCATACTTATTGAGTCCAAATGACATTTTTATAATATCACTGGAAAAATTCCCACAAGATAAAGTACCCTATTTAACTTGTTTTTCAGTTAAAGTATATAATGTAAATTGATGATACCAATATACATTAAGTGATTCATGTATTGTTTTGACATAATTCTCTTCTACTTGAAAGCCATCAGAGGATGATAATAGGTTTAAGAATAGACACAACACTGGCAAGCTTAAATTGTCTCCCTGGAAGAGGCTGCTTTTTATATCATTGTTCCTGATATTATTGTGTTTGGTGATGTGTTTTAAATGAAGAACATTTTTCCATGTGAGCATTAAATTAGTCTAGCATTTTTACTAAACTTATATTTATTTTTTACTTTGACAGTGCAAAGGCAACATGATGTACTGGAGAGAGAGACAGAGAGACAGAGACAGAGAGATAGAGTTAGATAGATAGATAGAGAGAGAGAGAGAGAGAGAAAGAGAGAGAGAGAGTGATGGGTCTAGAAGAGGATTTGAACTTCCTGACTCCAAGCTGAAGCATCTGAATTTAAGCACCTGGCATATCCACAAGCGGCAGCTAGGTGATGCAGTGGATAGTGTTGGACTTGAAGACAGAAAGACCTGAGCTCAAATGTGACTGCAGACGCAAACTGTATTACCCTGGGCAAGTCACTTAACCTCTCCCAGTCTCGGTTTCTTCATCTGTAGATTGGGGATAATAAAAGTACCAACCTCCTAGGGTTGTTGTGAGGAGGATAATATGAGTTTATATTTATAAAAAGCTTTGCAAACCTTAAAGCACTATAATTGCTAGTTATTGTTATATCCACTATGCCACCTAGCTGTCTGATAATGTCATAAAGTCTTCACAAGTCTTCCTCAAAGGCCGTTATGGGTATGTCTTAAAAGAATGTCTGACTCACCCTCATTACGGCCATTTGTATGAGACAAGAAAGTCATGTAAAAAAAATCAAAATGAGACCTCAAATTGTAGCTCACCTCAAATTTTTCTGGTTAGTGAAAAGAGAATTTCTGGCCTGGTTTTTTACCTCTGTTTCCTTAAGATGAACATGTATCTACGGCTCTGGTGTTAATGGTTAATCTGCCAATTCCAGCTCTGTCCCCAGTGTCTCCTGACCAGTTTATCATGTTATCTCATGTAGCTCTTCTCCTTTTGGGACCTGTTCTTTGATGTGTAAATCTTTACCTTCTCCCTCTTCCCTATGCTGTATCACCCTGCCTACGTAACCAAATAATGCAGCTTAAGGCTGTTGCTTGGGGCCCACTGGCTTTTGGATACTGCGGGTCTATGTTCTGAGCATATCACAACCTGGTTTTTCCATATTTCTGCTTTTGGATGAGGACGTATTGATGAATCCTTGGAACCATTTCTGTCATAAGTATGACTGTGCCTCCTTTTACACAAGAGTATGGGGCCCAGGGATGTGTGATGACTTGTTCCTGCTCACCATGCTCCTAAAGGAATTCTTCTCAATCAATCCGAGGCACTCCCTGCTGTTCATCCAGATGGTATCCCACCATCCTCCCACACCTTTCCAGGGCAGGTGAAAAAACAGTGATGACACTTTGCGTTTACTAACAGCTGGAGTGCCTACAGTGCTTTAAGGATTGCAAAGCACTTTCAGTACCTAATCTTATTTGACCTTTATAGTAGCCCTCTGACTTCAGCGATTATCCCAATTTCACAGATGAGCAACCGAGGCTAAGAGAGTTTAAATGACTTGTCCATGGTCACGCAACTAGTAAGCATCAAAAGTAGGATTCAAACTCAGGCCTCTCCTGATTCCTCTATCACTCTATCTTCTACACCAGACTTATTAACTATGCTATCCAGCCATATGAAGCTGTGCTGGCAAAATCAGATTATAAAATAATTGGGAAGCATTTACAAAATAAATACAAAAACAGCAAAATGGAGATAATATTAATTTTAAAACTAAGTCAAGGTGCAGCTCACAAATGCCTTCTTCTATTGATTAGTGGCCTCTATTTCTACTTGAGTTTGACACAACTGGCCTAAACCCTACCACTTCTCACTTATATAGCTCTATAGACATTTCAGGGGGATTTTACTTTAGAGCATCATCTACAAGGTAAGGAAAGGAATATTCTACTCATTTTATGTAAAAGGAGACCAAGAATACCACACAGTTAATGATGGATAGGAACTAGATCTCACTTCTCCCGATTCTTAGCCCAAAGACTTTTGTGGTTGATGTTGGGGGTGGAGCAAAGATTCAGGAGCCAGGTGGCTTGTCTTTGAAGCCCAAAACTCAAGGGAGGGAAGGGTACTTCTCTTCCAAAGAGAAAGCCCATGTGAATAACAGCCACTGACACTAATTAACATCAATCTAAATTAAACAATCGACAAAAATTTTGTGGGCAGAGAGTGGCTGAGATTGAACTTGGAGTCAGGATGAACTAAGTTCAAGCCCCAGCCAGACACTCACTAGCTTGGTGACCCTGGTCAAGTCACTTAAGCTCTCTCAGCCTCTGTTTCTGCATCTTTAAAAAAAAAAAAAAAGCATCCACCTCAGATGGTTGTTGTGAAGACCAAATGAGATAACATACGAAAGTGCTTCACAAACCAAAGCACTATAAAAATGCTAGGTGAGTCAGACATTCTTTTAAGACATACCCATAACGGCCTTTGAGGAAGACTGTTGAAGACTTTATGACATTATCAGGCAGCTAGGTGGCATAGTGGATATAACAATAACTAGCAATTATAGCGCTTTAAGGTTTGCAAAGCTTTTTATAAATATAAACTCATATTATCCTCCTCACAACAACCCTAGGAGGTTGGTACTTTTATTATCCCCAATTCCAGTTGTGTACAGACACAACTGGAATTAAGTGCTTGCTTACTTTGTGCCATGCACTGTGGCAGAACGAATATAAAGAAGGAAACAGCCCCTACTCACAAAGCGCTTCTATTCTAATGGGGCAGATAAGTACATATATAAATATAAATGGAATAAAGGGCAGTTAGGTTGTACAGTACATAGAGTGCCAGGCCTGGAGTCAGGCCCCTCAACTTCCTGGGTCCAAATCCAGCCTCAGACACTTACTAGCTGTGTGACCCTGGGTGAGTCATTTAACCCTGCTGGCTTCAATTTCCTCATCTGTAAAATGAGCTGGAGAAAGAAATAGCAAACCACTGCAGTATCTTTGCCAAGAAAACCCCAAAAGGGGTCATGAAGAGTCAGACACAACTGGAATGACTGAACAACAACAAAAAAAGGGAAATACACACCAAAGTAGGTTTGGGAGAGGATGAGATGTGTGTCACTAATGCCCCTTAGACCCATGTCACCATGAGAACCAGCAGGCACAGAGATTTTCCCACTTGATCCCATGTTGTCTACCCACCCTTTTCCTTATTATGTGACAGAAAAGTCAGGGAACTCACCTTGAAGCCGGCCTGAGACAGGAAGCTTTTGTAGGTTTGCCACACATCAGGTGTCTGGAGACCTTTGGCCTTGTCACTCTCTACCGGGTCCATTACCATTACCTGGAAAGCAGATGGGAAGAGTTGGCCTAATTATCACCCGCACCAATGATTTTATGATAGGCTGCACCCAATCAAAGAAATCCCCAAGGACCAAGGAGGGAAGTATTCATGGCCCTTCAGTTCTACTGGGAATAGAATGACAGAGTTGTGGATTCAGAGAATATCTGAGTTGGAAAGGACCTAAGACATCAGGTAATCACAGAATCACCCAACTTGAGAGCTGGAAGGAACCTTTGTGGCCATTAGTTCAACTCCTACCCAAAAGAGAATCCCAGTTAAAACATCCTCAACAAGTGTTTATCCAGCCTTTGATCAAAGACCTCCAATGATGGAAGGCTACCACCACCTGAGGCAGCTCACTCCACTTATTTTACTAGCACCAGGAGTTTGAAAGTTGGGAGCTTTCTCCCCCGACATGAAGCCCAAACCCCTCACTTCACAGATGAAAAAGCTAAGACCCAGAGAGCAGGAAATAATTCACCCAAGGTCTTATCTAATCAATGGCAAAACAGCACTAATTAAATTTGGTTTCTGTGAAAACACTGTATAAATGTTAGCTATAAGTGATTATTTGAAGGAGAGTGCATGAATGAGGACAAATAAAAATTTTCCAGTTTGTCATAGGGAGAAACTAGAGCACAGAGAAAATGGTGTCCAGGCTCACAGAACTGAACCCAGGAACCCAGTTGTCCCCTACTCTCTTCACTGGGGTAAAAAAAATTATAGCCTCCAAGCCTTCCTTCTCCCTAGAGGTCTGCAAGCAAAGCTTAGATAATGATATGTTGGGGATGTTACAGATGCTATAGAAAGAATTCCTTTTCTGCACTGGTCTCTAAGGTCTCTCATTCCTAGATGAGATTCTGGGATTTCTGTGACTTCAGAAGCTCCCTGACTTCTTTATCCCTTAGCCCAGGGCCTTGAAGGTAGTCTTACCGAATTTGGCTCATAAGTATCCAAGGGTAGCAGCTTCAAAATGGACTCCAGTAGCTGTGGGATGCCCAAGCCTGCAACCAAAAGATAGCCAAGACAGCCTCAGTGGAGCCAGACAGTGGGGCCGGCAGGGCTAAGCAATAAAGGCTACGAGCAGAGGCTTCTGGGACAGTGAAAGCTGACTACAGCTTCATCCAACCTGCCTGGTGAAGATGTATGGTGGCTACAATACTCTTCAAAGCACCTTTCCATCTAGTACTTTATGAGAATCTGAGAGCAACCCTGTAACCCAAGGGAAAATTTTAAAAAATTAAAAAAGCTAATTCGATCTTGGACTATGCTAAGTTAGAGCTCTGAAGACCAAAGGGGTGGTGATGATGGTCCCAATGCACTCTGCCCTGGTCAGGCTACATCTAGAGTGTTGAATTCAGTTCTGATCACCACAATCTAGGAAGGACATAGATAAAGGGAAGGATGTTTAGAGGAAAGAAAGCAGAAGGGTGAAAGGCCTTGGGTTTATACCACATGAGGAACGGTGGAAAGACCTTGAGCTATTTCACTCGGAACAGAGAGGATTTGGGGGGTGGGAGGGGCAGGGACACAATAGAGGTCCTCAAATACTTGAAAAGCTACCCTGTAAAAGAGTATTGAGAACTGTTCTGTTGGGGCAGATCCCAAGCAGAACTAGGAAGAGTGGGTGAAAGTTGCCAAGAGGCAAAATTGTGCTTGACCTCAGGAATCAATCAATCAAACAAACAAACAAGAAACATTTATTAAGTGCCCACTCTGTGCCAGGCACTGTGCCAGGCACTGGAGATACAAAAAGAAGCAAAAGACAGTCCCTGCCTTACTTCTAATGGGAAGAAGCACCTGACAAACAGAGCTGCCCCAAAGTGAAGCAGGCTGCTGCAGGAGCTCACAGGTGTCCCTTATTAAAGGTCTTCAAACAGAGGCCAGATGACGGCTCATTGGGTATTTTGTAATGGGGATTTTTCTTCCCTACTAGGCAGCTAAGTAGTGTGGTGGATAGAGTTCAGGATATGGAGTCAGAAAAATCTGAGTTTGAATCCTGTCTCAGATATTTACTAGCTGTTTGACCTTGGGAAAGTGACAACCTCTCTCAGCCTCAGTCTCCTCATCTTTAGAATGGGGATAGTAATAGTACAGGATTGTTGTGAGTATTACAAGAGATAATATATATGTATATTTATGTGTATATATATATATATATAGTGCATTGCTAATCTTAAAGTTCTATATAAAAACTAGTTGTTATTTTTTTTATTATTTATGCAGCTAATGTCATTAAGTTAGCACAATAGAAAAAGCATAACATGGTGTTAAAAGACCTAGGCTAGAGTTCCATTTTTGCCATGTACTAGATCCACATAGCGTCAGTTAGTCAATCAACTTTATCTTTAGAAAGCATATATGCTTACAAAACGCATGGCATGCATGAATGACCTCAACTGATCACAGGGCTCAGAGAAAATGCATGAAGAATGCCTGTGAAACAGAATTATTTCTCAAAGTCACCCTACTAGGTAAATAATAATAATAGTAGCAAACACTTACATAGGATTTTAAGGGTTACAAAGCACTACACATT
Organism: Vombatus ursinus; assembly: GCF_900497805.2. NCBI lineage: Eukaryota > Metazoa > Chordata > Mammalia > Diprotodontia > Vombatidae > Vombatus > Vombatus ursinus. The sequence goes on along the minus strand of NW_020954907.1, from coordinate 124,344 downwards.
TTCTCATTTGGTCCTTACAACAACCCTGTGAGACAGGCACAATTATTTTTAATTTTTAATTTAGTGTTTTTAGCATTCTTTTCTTTTTAAATTTTGAGTTCCAAATTCTCTCTCCCCGACACCCACTGAGAAGGCAAGCAATTTGCATGTGAAGAAATAGATGCTATTATTATTGCCTTTTTACAGCTGAGGAAACTGAGGCAGACAGAAGTTAAGTCCCTTGCCCAGAGGCACAGTCAGTAAGTGTCCGAGGATAGATCTGAACTCAGGTCTTCCTGGTTCCAAGTCCAGGGCTCTTGCCCTTTGTGACACCCATTAGAACAGAAGGATAATAGCTTCAGAATTAGGAGGTATGTCAGAGGTCATCTAGACCAACCCTCTTTTTCTTTTTTCTTTTCTTTTCTTTTTTTTTTTTTTACAGCTGAGGAAATTGAGGCCCATCGAATTTAAACAACTTGTTCAAAATCATCCCAATAGTAAGTGGCAGAGCCAAGGTTTGAGGCCAAGATCTCAGACTCCAGGCTCAGCAACCTAATCTGTTGTACCACAGCTAATAAATGGCAGCTGAGACAGGAACCCACTCCTTTTTTTAATGTGCCACCTTTCTATTATGCTTTAAGGTTTGTGATGTTTTGCAGATATGGTATCATTTACTCCTCACAACAAGCCTGTTACTTAGGTATTACTATCATCCTCCTTTAACAGATGAGGAAACTGAGGCTTAAATGACTTGTCCAGGGCTACACAGCTAATGAGTGCCTGAGGGAGAATTCAAACCCAGTTCTTCCTCACTCCAGTCCAGTCCTCCCTCTCCAGCAAGCCACAGATGTTCTCTGACCCACTTCTGACACCACATTCATTTTCCTTTACACTACTTTTAAGCATCTCAGAGATAAAAACCATCCACTGTTAGTTGACAACAAATCTGAAACCTTATCAATGAAAGATAAAGTGGATTTTTTTTTTCACTTTGATCCTTGTGTATCTGGGGATGGGGTAGGAGGAAAGCAGGGACTCACCATCTGCTCTGACTTCCACTGGGCCATTCCGGCATATGGAAGAAGTAGGAAAGTTGGCATCGGCAAGAACTGAAAAAGGCAAGAAGTATGAAGTCATCATTATCAGCCACAAAAAATACAATAGCCTAGATCACGGGAGCAGAGGTTTATAGCTGAAAGGAATCTTGGACACCATCTGACCTAATCATCCCATTTTGTAGATGAGAAAGTTGAGGCCAGAAGCTAGTGCATTTTGCCCAAGTGGAAGAGCTGGTAGTCAAACCCAGGTCCTCTGGCCAAATCCAGCCCTCTTGCCACTGTACCATACTATGCAATAGCTGAGTGGTGGGTATATGACCACTCAAAGGGGTGGGCTAAGGAAGATCTAGACCAATCAGAAATAAGAGGTCCCCTACTCTCAGGTCCTCTCAACCACGAAAAACTGAGCAAGGTAAAGGACTTCAATCAAGCAATCAACAGCAATAATCAAGCCTCCTCTATGTGCCAAGCACTGTGCTAAGCACTGGGGATACAAACATAAAAAAATCATAAAATCTCTGTCCTCAAAGAGCATATACTCTAATGGGGGAGAAAACATGCACATACATAGGTCTATTTAAGATACATATAAAATAGTTTTAAGGTAATATTCGAAGCTGGAAGCACTAGAAAGGGTCTCTTGCAGAAGATGGACCTTAAGCAGAGTCCTGAAGGAAACCAGAAACTCCAAAAGGCAGAGATCAGGAGAAAGGACACCCCAGGTATGGGAGACAATGAGAGCAAAGTCACTGAGATGAGAGTTGGATAGCAAGGAAGTCACTATAGCTGGCCCGTAGAGCTTATGGAGTAAGTAATATGA
>NW_020954907.1:111679-122462 GCF_900497805.2 Vombatus ursinus | reverse complement strand
GAAGGAAGGAAGGAAGGAAGGAAGGAAGGAAGGAAGGAAGGAAGGGCCTGGAAAGGAAGAGCTTGGAAAGCTGAACAGAGGATTTTATATTTGATCCTGGAGGCAAGGAAACCACTGAAGTTTATTGAGGGGATGTATGGGAGTGGGTTCCATAATCAGTCCTGTGCTTGAGGAATAACACTTTGGCAGTTGAATGGAGGACGGAATGGAGTGCGGAGAGATTTGAGAATCAAGACCAACTCTACAGCTTCTTTAATGGGCAAGAGTTAATAAGGGCTTGCACTAGGGTGGTGGCTGTGTAAGAGAAGGGGACATATACAAAAGACTGGAAACAGAAACAAGTTTTGGCAGCTGATTGGGTATGGGCAAAGAGTGAGATCAAGGATGACTCACCAAGGTGCTCAAGCTGGGTGACTGGAAGGATGGTGGTACACTACGTGGTAACAGGGAAGTTTGGAAAAGCGGTGGGTTTTGGGGGGAAAATAAGATCTGTTTTGGCCACACTGAATTTGACATGCCTTGGGAACAAAGTTTTCTGAGAAGTCAAGAGAAGGAAGATATAGCCACAGCATTAAAAAAAAAAAGAAAAAGAAAAAGAAAAAACAATGACATATAAAAGAGAAGATCAGTGCTATTGTTCAAACCAAAAAGCATTTATTAGTTGTCTATACTAGCCAGACATGGGGCTCTGGGAATACAAAGATAAAAATAAGTCAGTCCTCACCCTTCAGGAACTCATGCTGTCCTCCCACAAATGGGGAAGAAAGACAGATTCATCAACACAGATGGTCCATCTAGGATGGAAGAATGCTAGAAATGCAAGGGTCTTTGAGATCAGTGTATCCATTTATGGCACAGCACAAACCCAAGATGACAAAGGTTTTGACTTGCCAATACCCAAAGACACAGGGTGTGTCAGTGATAGAAATGGGACAGCAGTCAAGCTCCCAGGCCAGTGCTCTTATCTCCAGCATTTTGCCGTAAGAACTCCTTTGAAGAGAGTTTGCAAAACACATCCTCTAACAAAGGACAGTGGATTTTTGTAGGAATGATTCAAGGTCAATATAGCAGGCTCTTTTAAAAGACTGAAATAATTGACTTGCAATAGCCAATTTTGTTTAAGCTGCCTCGACAGTCAAACTAGATCTCCCTGGTGTTGATGCATCATTGGCTACACAACTGAGCATTAGAACAGGTGAAAATGCCACATATCTACTGTATCACATAGAGCTTAAGTATGAAAGTCCAGAGAGCTGGTTCTGAACATTTGATGCCTGGAGCTGCCACCTAGCATCCTTTTGCTCTGCTCCCTGCTGGTGGATCCTTGGGCCAGGGAAGCAGACATCAGGGCAACATAGATTTAGAATTGGAAAGGACATTGGAGGTCATCTAGCCCAGGGCTTCTTAAACTTTGTCCACTGGCAACCCCCAGCACTTCTTAAACTGTGGGTGTTCCCGACCCACAGTTTAAGAGGCGCTGATCTAAGGCAACCCCTTCATTTTATATATGAAGAAACCAATAGGAACCAGATTCCAAAAATGTCAAAATTTTGATATAAATCAAAGCATGAACCTCCTCCCAGCTGTATTTCCTCAGGTTATTGCCACGCCTCGACACAGGAGGGTGGGGACTTGGACACAGCCTGGGGAAATAAAGGGTGGTGGGGAATTTTAGAGGTGGATAACTGGAAGAGGTGATCTATTCTTCTGGACACTAAACACTGAGGCTGAAAGGTCACGATTATGTAAATCAGATCCTGCCTAAAATGGCCCAGGAAAGTTCCCTCTTCAAAGGAACCCTGCAAAAAAAAAAATTCGGATTTTCAAAATAAAGGGCTTGGTGGATTTGAACAGGCTGAAGTTCTTTTCTTGGGGAATAGAAGAAAATGAAAAGATGGAAGTGAGAGGAGGATAAAGGGGAAAATTCGAGGTCACAGAGAAGCTTCTCAGGGGGCCAGAACCCCAAAGCTTTCTCTCTTGTGGGGGAATCCGACTGTGAGATTCCAACAGCCCAGGCTTTTGCCGGCTTGCTGAACGAATCCTTGGGCCCAGTCACCTGACTTCCTATCCTGTGGCCAACTGAGCTGCCAGGTGTTCCTTTTGGAGGTCCGAAGGACGGGGCTGAGGGGGGAGATGTGGCGGGATGTGGGGGCGTGCGACAGAGCCGGAGTGATAGCTGCAGCGCTGGAGGCAGCGACGCGCAAGAGGCTGCCGGGGCGGAGGGGGTCCTGCTCGCCCCGTGCATCAGCCCCTCAGCCTCTTGGGGCAGCCCCAGGCCAGGCTTGGGCGGTTCTTACCAATCTCGTCTCCATGCCCCATCTTTGCCAGGGCGAAGAGCAGCTCCGGGGAGAGCAGCGCAGGGATTCCCTTGAGCACCACCATGGTCCGGGGCGACGTGTAGCCACCTGCCTCGTGGCCTGCCGGAGTGGGTTGGGACCAGCTGGGAGGCGAGGTCCTGGCGGACCTTCCGGAGCAGCGAAAATTGTTTCACTTTCGGAGGGGTGGGGCGATGAGACAATTAAAAAACAAGAGCCCATGGGCGGGCGGACCGGGATCAGTCCATACGCGCCCTTGAGCATCACCAGCCCCCACCCCTGGCCTTGCTTTTGCCCACAGGGCAGAGCAAAGCCGGAGTCTCACCGTGGGAGGGAGTCTGAGCCCTCCCCCAAGGCTGCTCTCAGCGACTGGACAGTGGCCACCTGAAAGTGCATCGAGCTTAGGAGGGATTCAAACAATCACCGAATGCTAGAACTGGGAAGGGGCCTTCTTCCCAGGGCATTTCCTCCAACACCTTCAATTTACCGGGGAAGGAATTAACCGCTTAGAGAAGTGAAGTCAGTGGCCTAAGGTCACACAGGTAATATGTATCAGAAGCAGGTTTTGAACCTAGAGCCCTGACTTCTAATCCGATTAGTCAGAAATGGGACCCGATCTTCTGTGTCGTTTGACTCCAAATCCAACCCCCTCTCCACTACACCAGGATTTCTTTCGCTGTGGCCGCCCCGTGGACCTGATCGTATTAGTATTTCCACTGATAGTATTTCCACTATTATTATTATTTGACCGCTAGGGTCAAATGTTGCTGTTTGTCCTTCGTTCTTGAAGAGGACCATGATGCCATGACATACAGGTGAATTGGATTTAAGTGAGAGAGGGCTGTGCCACTTCCTCCTCCAGAGCCATGTGGGTCCAGTGGCAAGGGCTGACTGAATCCTGGAAACCCAGTCATGTCCCCCATACCAGCCTGACTCCCAATCTAACCGTGGCTCCTTCCCTCCCACCTGAATCACGGAGACTGGAAAGTCTATGAAACCCCTTGGACCAATATAAAGCTCTCAGATGTCACTATTACTTCAAAGAAAGCACTAGCCTTGAAGTCCTAAAACCCGAGTTCTAATCTCTCTTGGATTTACTACCTTTGTTACCTTGAGCAAGTCATTTCATCTTTTCTCCCTTTCCTCATCTATAAAATGAGGAGGTTAGACTAGTAAACCTCTAAAGCCTTTTCAAGTCTAAATCTTAGAAGCAGTGTTACCTGGGTAGAGATGAAGTCCTGGTTTTCAAATTTCACCTTTAACACATACTGTCTGTGTGACCCCAGGCCAGTAACTGGATGTCCCAGTGATCTAGAACAGTGGTGACAAAGTCAAATAGAAGTAGGAGGAGGGAGGGGTCACTAAATTGTACACCAGGATCCCAGAACGTGCATATTGACCTAGAAAACTTCATGTTATCATTATCTAAGTTCTACTGTATTTTTATTTTGTCAACTATTTCCCAATTGCATTAGAAGCATTGTGCCCTGGGTTTAACACCTCTTCTCTAGACAACTAAGGCTAGAAATTACCAGAAAGGTGCATACTGGTAGCAGAGCTTCCTCACCTTGGAGTTCCCCATACCAGTGAAATCACAGGTTTAATCTCTTCTCCTATAATCTGTGATTTCATTGGTATAAATTTTCTGTCATCCAACACAGTTTGAAACCCTGCTGTGGAGAGAGTCACGAGCTGCAGTGGCCGAAGGAGTCTGGAGAAGGTGGAAACAGATCCCCCGGTGGCTAGACTGGTCTTGGAATGACCAACATTACGTGCTCTATGCTTTCTGGATTACCAGCTCTCTGGCCAAAGCTTGCACATTCCTGTCATTACCTTTTAACCCAGGATGGCCTCCACACCATGATTACTCAATCAATCAAAAAATCACTTATTAATCAATTGCCCACTAAGTACCACGTACCATACTCAGATGTGAGTTCACATAATGAAATGAACCTGACTCAAATTACTTACACAGAGGTTAACAAGTACATATAAAGAATAAGAATTTGGAGTAGGACCTTCAAGGAAAAAATATGTTTTTTATTATTCTAAAAAGCCTGAGTTTTGCTTAGGCACTAGAAGTCTGCTAGTTTCTCCAAGAGAATAAGTAAATGAAAGCAAACCTGAAATGTTTGCACTGAATAGTGGTGAGCTGTTGTCCCTGGGGACTGCAGGGCTTTGCACTGTGGAAATTCATTTTGAGGTATGGCCTGTACTAATGGTGCTGAAGTCTGTTCCAACTCTGAAATTCTGGGATTCTTTGAATTGTTCCAGCCTGTTTAAGGGGAGGAAATCTGAGTCTCTTGGCACTGGAAACCAAGCAGCAACTGGTATCTGGTATTCACGGGGAGCCTGGGCTGCTGGGGAGGAATTTTGTGCAAATGGAACCCCAGAAATAGTTGTGGGACACAACAAATTCAACTGAACAAATTCAATAAGAATTTCTTCACTTGGTCCAATGCATCATGCTAGGGGCTGGAGGATAATGAGCTATCTCTGCCTTCAAGGAGGTTTAGTCTAGTTGGGATAATCAGACAGATGACTATAAATTAAGTTAGGATAAGAATAGTGCTCAAAAAGGTGTTTTTTGTTGTTGTTCAGTTATGTCCAACTTTTCATGACCCCACTTGGGGTTTTCTTGGCAAAGATATTGGAGTGGTTTGCCATTTCTCCTCATTTTACAGATGAGGTAAACAGGATTAAGTGACTCGCCTAGGGTTACACCGCTAGTGTCTGAGGCCTCATTTGAATTCAGGTCTTCCTGACTCCAGGCCTGTTGCTCTATCATCCACTTTGCCATCTAGCTGCAAAGTACTATGAGAGCTTGGGAAAGAGGGAGATAACTTGGAAGAAGGGAAGAGGAAAGAAGATTTAGAATGTAAGCTCCTTGAGGGAAGGGACTGTTTCATCTTTGTATTTCCAGACCCTAGCACAGGCCCAGTTTTCTACTCCCTGCCCCTTAGCTGCCCACGAGCTATGGCTCACCGCAGCCATCTGGGCTGCCATCTATCTGTCTTGAGTCACCGTGTACCTTGATCCTTCGTTTCTAGGCTGGCAAAAAAAAAAAAAAAAATCTGGCAAAGACTCAGGCTTCCAGACATCTGGTAGTTTTCCATATTGACCTTTGATCACAGCTGTATTATTCATTCACTTAAAAGCATGAAAGAGCAAAAGAAAAGAACAGAGATCCACATCCAGAGGCCATGTGCTGGGCCTGGACACAGTGGGGTCTTCCATTATACACCATCACACCTGCCTAGAAGCAGGCTCCAGAGGCTGGGCATGTGCAGATGGAGTTTCCACTGGCCAAGCCTCCATTACTTCTACATGAGGAGAGAGGCTCAGGGAGGTTCAGTCATTTGTCTACATTTGTAGAAGCAGATAGTTGTAGCAGTACATAGAATACCAGATCTGGAGTATGGAAAACCTGAGTTAAAATCCAGCTTCAGACACTTACTAGCTGTGTGACTGTGTGCAAATCACTTAAGCTCTCAGCCTCAGTTTCCCCATCTGCAAAATGGGAATAATAATAACAGCACCTTCTTCACAGTGTTGTTGTAAGGATAATATCTGCAAAGTACTTTGCAAACCATAAGGCACTACAAATATGCTAGCTATTATTTTTCATGGGTGGACTTTGAACCCAGATCTTCTGACCCTAAAGGCAATGTTCTCAAGTCACTGTACTCATGAACCAACCTTTCTTCTGGTTCACTTACCCCAGTAATCTGTACTCAGGACTGTTCCTATTAACCATAAGTGTAAATTAACTATCATCTTTCCTTCCTAGGGAAAGGATAGTCTTAATGTATTTCTTTCTTTCGGATGAGGCAATCAGGATTAAGTGACTTGCCCAGAGTTACACAACTAGTAAGTGTCAAGTGTCTGAGGCTGGATTTGAACTCAGGTCCCCCCGATTCCAGGACCAGTACTCTAGCCACTGCACCGCCTAGGTTATCCTAATGTATTTATTTTTAAGCCTTGTTGCTATCCTTTCCAGAATCTAGAGATACCTCTGGCCACGCTTTCTCCTGTTGTTATTGCAACTTTAGAGTGGTGCCCTTCTCCTCCCTCTAACAGTCAGAGAAAATTTTAAAATAAAGAGGGAGATTTAGGTGATTTAAAAACAAAAGGCACCAATAAAAATAGTTAGAAATGCAGGTATCAGTAGTAGCAACCATATATCTTAACAGTTGTGTTTCCAGCCTTGGTAGAGGTATGGAAGTGCGGAGGGAGACGCCATTCTTCCATCCCTGATCACCGGCTGCCATCTTGTGGCCAGGTTGAATAATTTCCAACAAGAAATTCTACAGAGTAAGGTCAATATGGGAAGAAAGACCTTTGAGGTCTCCACTACTCCAACCACTTCATTTTATAGGTGAAGAAACTAGGGGGAGAGAAAAGGTTCCAGCTATGAGTCCCTCAAGGTCATGAAGCTGGTACCACATAGAAGAAGGACACAGGGAAATGAGATGATCTCCAAGGTCACATCTTGTTCTGGCAGCTACTCATGGTCTGGTTAAATTCTATGGATCTCAGTTCCTTGTGTGCAAAATGAAACCATTCGGACCAGTTGTCCTCCGGGTCTGTGGAATGGTCCACTTAATAAAGCAAGAAGTGTCTGCAAATACATATATAGGTAGATATCTCTATGTATACAAATATGTAAACACAAAAACACATACACATATATAGGTAAATATCTCTAGCTAGCTAGCTATACATGTTCTAATGCACATATATGTATATCTATACATATATAGGTATTATCTGTGTATACACATAGAGATATACATATACAGAGGAGCCAAAAAGTCTCAAGGCAGCTTTGTTATTAAAGCTTAAAATGGCACTAACACTTTTGTTTGCCCACAGATACATGTCTATATCTCTATCTCACCTACATCTATATCTCTCCTAATCCCATTCAATTAATTGACCAAAACTAAGAACAAAACTGTGCCGTTATCTTATTATTTATTGACCTTGAGACTTAAGACTTTAATAATAAAAATGTGCTTTCTTGTTACCTCTAACTGTACCATACAGAGGATAGAACCCATCCTCCTGGCTTAACTGATCAACAGATTACAAAGCAGTGTCCTGGGAGGATCCAGTCAGGAGCTCTAGATTCTTACTCTTACTCCACTCTCCAGCCATTGGACTTAACCCTTTCATGCCTAGAACTCCCACCCTGGAGAGTGATTACTGGTTAGGAGTTGCCCTGATTGTCTAGGACCATTTTCTACCATGATTCACTTCACTGACCATCTCATCAGCAGCCATGTGTTGACAGTTATGTTGACTCAGTTACCCACTGTTCCCAGCCCTGCTTATCAGACATTGTTGGGGGAGGTTTTGGTGGGGAAGGAGACACAAAGTCTGCAGTTTTTGTATCACCTGCTCTGTCACATACTCCTACCTGCAAATTGTCACGTTCCTGCTACCTTGGGGAGGAACCGAGATTCAAGGGCCTCACCTTGAGGAGGTGGACCCATCTGGCTTATTTTAAAGTTACCTATAAAAGCTGTCTCACCTTGAAGTTGTGGCTGATCTTCAGGGATCAGCCCATCAACATGTTGCTATCTTGACATACTTATAATAAAATCCTTTTAGTTTTCTTTGTCCTGAGTTTTGCCTCCTTTATCAAGGTGAAAGACCAAATGAAGAATTTTCCTCTCAACACATGCCTCAAGGACTGTCTTTACTTTTGTATTTGTCCTTCCAGAATTTTAATGCAGCGCTTGGTGCATAGCCATAGTTCATCTTTCATTTTGAGGAGGATCAGTGACATCACGGGGGATGTCTTGACTTGTGCATGAATTGGATTTAAGCGAGGCAGAGTTGCACAAAGTTGTAAGCCTTACTCTCTTTTCCAGAGTCTTCGATGTCCAGCGGCAAGACAAAAATCAAGATGAGTGGCAATGGCTCAGGAGGGAGTGGATGGATGAGCTTGGTGTCTGTGATGTCTGACCAAGCTCTAAGTGCTCCACAGTGCCTGCTCTAGCTGCCTTCATGGCCATTGGAACAAATTGTCCTCTTTCACCCATTCTGCTAGGGAAAGCCTTCACATGCTTGGGGTAGACATCCCCTAACCCCTAACTCACCAATGGATTTGAGGCCTGTCAGTCACCCTCAACCTGATTCAGCCTGTCTGCCAAGACAGTTTACCTGGGTGTGCATGCTGCAGCTTCTTAGAGCCACAGGTGAGAGCTGAGTGGCAGGTAGACAACAAAAGTAGATGACCCCCTTATAGCTCTGTATGGATAAGATCAGAAGCACAAGGTTCCAGCTGGTTTTCATCACATGGACTAGTTATTGGAGAAGTCAACTTTGAAACTTGCGTTGAAATCTTGTATTGAGATCTGTTTTGTAAAAGATTTTAGCAGAAACACCTAAGGAGTCTTTACAAGTAATTTGGAACCAGAAAGGAAATTACTGAAGTGACCATGAGGACATGATATTTTCCAAACTGCCCCAAGAATAGATGTTCTAGAACAGACAACTGAATGGGACGTCAAGATCCAAGATGAAATGTGTTGAGTAAATAGACATTGGGAGTAGGTTACTAAATTGACAGGACACTTAATGTTTGTTAATGTTGATGTCCATTGTTGTACTACTTTGGCTTTTTGTTTCTCTGTATCTGTATACTAAGTTCTCTCTGTTATCCTGGTGTTATATGAATTTCCTCTCTGAATTAGTCCCTGATTTTGGACATTCTTACTATGATTTGTATTGTGATTGGTCAATGATTCTGGTCCCATTTTGTAATTAGAACTACTCTGTATCACCCCCAATATGTTGTAAATTCTCAAGCCGCGTTTCTTTGTCTCTGAGCCTAGTTCAGAATTCTGGCTCCTTAAGGCCTGGTCCCATTGGCTCGGGCCATCTTTCAGGGGTTGTCTCTTGTTAACTTTCTATCTGTTAACTTTTATCCTTGTGAAGTGCTTTCTGATCTTAGCCTTCAGATGCTCTTCTGGGTAGTGTCCAAGATAATGTTTTACTGGGTGTTCTCTCTGTGGTCATTGGTGTACCCAGAGGTCACCTTGACCAATGGGAAGGATGTGAAGGGACTCCCTGAACTTGTTTTCTTGAGTTGCCCTATTTTCCAGAGATGAAACCTCCCCTGAACTAACTTAACAGTGATCCTTTGCAACTGTACTCTATTAAATTCTCAGTGCCTTTGAAGCCAGGTCAGCTACAATCTTGGCTCTGGCCAGCCTAAGCCAGACTGTTAAACTGTTCATGCAGCTGGGACCCTCTCAGATAAGCAGAACATCCTTTTTCCATGGTCCTACGTTCCCAAGCCCTCCTGCTTCCTCTTACTGCTCCCTCCCCTACTGCTCCCTTCTTCCTCCATGCCACTCCTGTTGGGGGGTGAGGGATTGCCCTCCACTCCTCCCGAGTGACCTCCCTTTCTTGTGGTACTCCATAAAAATCCAAGGCATTGTCTGTAGGGCAGATTCCTTGGTATAAGGAGTCCCCACATGAATGTGCCTTTCTCTTGTAATTAATGGAGTTACTGCCTACATCTTGTGGAGCTGTGACTTTTGGTTAACAGAAGCCACTGACAAGTTTGAGCAGACCTCTGTGTGTATGTGTGTGTGTATGTATGTGCAGGTACACACATATGTGTAGATATATATCCACTTAAAGAACACAATTAATTTGTCACTGTCTACTTGTGTATCATCAGAATTCAACAAGGAAACATTTCAGCACCCAATATGTGGAAGGCCCTCTGCTAATAAGATTGCTCAAGCTTAAGACACCCTTGGAAGATGGCACACAGAGCATGATGGGACAATGGCAAAATCACTGGATTTGGAATTCAAAGACAGGTCTGAATCCTGGCTCTGGTACTTACTACATATGTGACCTTGGGCAAGTCACCACTTCTCTGGTGGTCAGTCTACTTTTCTGTAGAATGAAGGAGTTATGTTGAAAAGAGAAGAAAATAGACTTGTGTCCCAAGCAAAGGAAATCCCCTAAAAGCATAAACCAAGACCATTATCACAAAAGACAGTCAGACAGAAAGGCTGGGGCAGCCAAAATACAGAGCATGAGAGCCAAGGAAAGCAGCCTAACAACCATGATGATCCAAGGCGAAGGGCTACTTGCTGGCTGTTGTAAAGGGGCAAATCACATTGAATCCTAGAAATGTCTGATTAAATCCTGCTTGTCTGGGCCTCTTGGAATCAGGGTCTGCTTTGGGGCAACACTTTCACCATCCCATTTACTCCACGATCATTTCCATTACAGTGGAGCGTACTTACGGATGCAAACACTTTTCTTGTATTCTTATTAAGAGGTTGTTTCTGAAATGCTTTGCCCTTGACAATGTTGTCCTTCCTTGGGCCTGATTGCCATGTTGTCATGTTTGGCTGAGGTAACAGAGTTGCTAAATAAAAAAAATATATATATATATATAATTTATTGTTAATATATTTTATATACATATG
>NW_020954907.1:87695-111642 GCF_900497805.2 Vombatus ursinus | reverse complement strand
TATATATATATATATATATATATATATATATATATGTAATGATAAAGAAAAATAAATAGAATGTTGGCTTTGGACTAGAACTCTAACGTCCTTCCCAGCTCTAAATCTTATGCTACTAATTAACAGGGAAAACACAGCCAGCTTCTGGCCATGCGTCTGTTCAAAAAGATATACGTCTGTCCCGTGGGGAGGTTGTGCACACCAGACTCTTCTCATTTTCAGAAATAAGTTATCCAAACAATCTCAGTTGTGTAATTGTTCCTGTTGTGTTTGTTTGCTTGTTTGTTTGTTAAAGGTCCCGAGGAAAAAAAATGAGCAAAACAATGAGAATTTCTTTTTAGGGACAAAGATCATTTCCCACTGTGAGGAAATCTTCTACATGCTGCAGAATACTATTTCCCAAATTAACACATGTGGATAAGGGCAAAGGGCAAAGGGAAAAGGACAATTTCAAGTTTGAAGGCACTCGAACATTTTCTCAGTCAGTATGAAGTCTGCTCTGATTTAACTGGAACAGACAATCTGTCATAGTTAATAATAATGGCTTACGCCTGTATGTGGCCCTCTGAGGTTTACAAAGCACTTGATCGAAACAGCATTTCCTTATAATAGGAAGTGCAAGTTTGATTATCCCCATGTTACAGATGAAGACACTGAGGCTGAGAGGCTGAAGTGAAGCTGGGATCATAACACCATAGAAACATAGATAAAAAGGACTTTGGAGATCCTCTAATATAAGGCAGATAAGTGGTGCAATAAATAGAATGTAGAACCCGGAGTCAGAAAGACCTGAGTTCAAATCCTACTTCAGACCCTTGTTAGCTATGTGACACACTGGGCAAGTTACTTAATCTCTGTCTGCCTTAGTGTCCTTATCTGTAAAAGGGGGGTTATAATAGTTCCTACTTCCCAGGGAAGTTGAGAATATAAAACAGTATTTGTAAAGTACTTTGCGAAACCTTAAAGTCCTAAATAAGTGTTCGTTATTGTTCCTCTTTTGTCCAGCCCCCATCATTTTCTGATAAGGAAACTGAGGCCCATGGAAGTGAAGTGACTTGGCTAAGGTTATGCAGTCAGGAAGTTACAAGGAGAGGGTTTGAATTCCAGTTCGGAGACTCTCAGTTCAGTCCTTTTCCTGCTTCCCTTCTCCTATTCTGAGGAAGCGGCAGAAAGAAGGATCACGAGAGTGGCCACACCTGAAGGAAGAGCATCAGGTCTCCTCCTCCTTTAGCTTTACAAAAGGGCATCCAGACGTGTGCTTCCAGCTGGTATCCCAGTCATCACGGTCATGGCACTGGGTTATCTGCATCCTTTCTCCTTCTCTGAGTGCTCACCCCTCATCTGTAAAACAGTTGGCCTCCACTGGGGCTACCCTTGTGGCTATGGGACAGAAATTTTCTCTTCTCCTACGTTCGAGAATGAACCCTGTGACTCATTAGAATAATAGAACTGTACAAGCTTAAAGATAATTTAGTTCACCCTCCTCATTGCACAGGTGAGAAAATAGATCTCTGTCCCTCACCCCTTATAATGGCAGGCCAATGTAGGCACATCTTAGACTTCCCCATTACACAGAACTGCACAACAACCAAATTTCTGAAGCCCCCAAACCTATTGCCTGACCAGAGGCTTTTCTGTCTCTCTCTCTCATTCACACGTCTTTGGCTCTCATTCGGCCTCCTGGCTGCCATATTACCTCCCTGCTCAGCAAACTCTAAGGCCTCCCTTTTACTTCTAGATATAAATACAATGTATGTAAACATATAACCAATATATATGTGAAATATAAACCATGTTGGCATTCAAAACCCTTCACAGCTTCACCTCAACCTAACTTTCCAAGTTTGTACACATTATTCCCCTTCACATGCAGCCACACACAACCCAGCCCCACCGGCCCTCTTACTGCTCCTCACACAAAGCTCTCCATTCCCCACCTCCATAATGTGGCACAGACTCTTCCCCCTTTCTAGAATACATGCCCTCCTCACCTCTGCCTCTGAAAAGCCGTGCTTTGCTTCAAAACTCAGCTGGAGTTCCACATTCTACATGAAGTCTTTGGGGATTCCACGAGCAGCGAATAACTTCCTCATCAAATTAACATCTACTTTGTTCATACTCATCCATGTACACATCGTTTTCCCTGGCTAGGCTGTAACTTCCTTGAGGACAGGATTATTTCACTTTTGTCTTTGTGTCCCCATCACATAGAACAGTGCTTGTCGATTGACTGACTGATTTCTCCCTGTTCGTTCAATCTCTCTCCTCTACACTACCTTTGTTTCACTCCTTACCTGGTCTTAACCCTGGGCCAACCAATTTACTGATTCAACAAACCCCACAATCCCTTGCTCCCCTCACCTGGTCCTCCTTAACTGGCATTCACTGTCACCACGTGGTTTCTCTGCTTCTACTACAAGCTGCTGAAGAGTTTCAAAATGGGGGCTGATTTCATTTACATACATTACTTACCCTCAGCTAGACAGAAGCACTGCGCAGTCAACCATTTTATTCCACATTTGTTCTATATTTCTATATTTTATTCTATATTTCTTGATCTCACTTGCTCTTAACAACTGTTCTGAGCTTCGACTTGAATTCTGAACAGTTTTCCAAAGAAGAAATCAAAACAATTTGTAAAAACAAAAAACAAAAAACAATTTATAGTCATATAAAAAATGCTCTAAATCATTATTAATTAGAGCAACCTTAACATATCATTTGACAACTATCAAATTAGCTGAAATGATAGAAGGGGAAAGTAACAAATTTGGAAGGATATAGAAAAATTGGGATACTAATTCATTGTTGGTGGAATTGTGAACTAATCCAACTATTTTGGAGAGTAATCTGGAATTATGCCCAAAGAGTTAGTAAACTACCTATATACCCTTTAACCTAGCAATATCACTACTAGATCTATTTCCAAAAATGATTAGGGAAAAAGGAAAAGAACCTATTATGTTCTAAAATGTTTAGAGTGGCTCTCTTTGTGTGGCAAAGAACTGGAAATTGTGGGGATGTCTATCAATTGGAGAATGGCTGAACAATGATCATGATAGAATACTACTGTGCTGTAAGAAATGGTGAACTCAGTGATCTTAGAAAAACATGGAAAGACTTGCATGAAATAATGAAGAGCAAAATGAGCAGAACCAAGAAAACACTGTATATGACAACAGCAATATTGTTTTAACAACAACTCTGAGCAAGTAAGTTATTTTGACTACTATAAATACCCAAATTAACTATAAAGGAAATATGAAGATAGATGCTATCTCCATCCAGAGAAAGAACTGATAAATAGAAGCATCTATAGAACAATTTTACATAGATATTCCTACTTGTGTCTAATGCTAGCCATCAGGGAGAGGGAATGAAGGAGAAGAAAAAAAAGAAATTTACATGGCAATTTTGTTGTATATTTGAAAGGAATACCAAGTTGTGCACCGCAGATTTGCAGTTTTGTGCACAATCATCTTTTCTATTGTACTATGTCACGGAAATGCTTGTTTTATTCCATAAATAAAATTAAAATATTTCTAGAAAACTTCACATTAATGTGATCACCTTCAACTTCTGGCATCTACAACCCAACACTTCTCAATATTTTCATTCATTATTTCTTCCATCTCACCTCTCTTAGAAGAGGAAGAAAGGAAGCAGACATCAATTCTCCCTTAGTCCTGGATGGTAACATGGTACAGTGAAAAGAAGAGCGGACTTGGAGTCAGAAGTCTTGGGTTTAACTACTGGCTGGTTCATCTACTTACTCCTTGTATGATCTTTACTTAACCTTTTGAGAATGATGGGGTGAACTGGATTACTGTATGGTGAAAATTGAGGGTGGAAGTCAGTTTGTACGAAACAGGGCTTTGCTGCCCATGCCCAAATTGTCCAAGATAGAGGGACAAGGCAGGGACCTGCTTCTGAGAGAAGACATTCCCGGCTCTGCTACCATGGGGGTTGCATGGCCAGAACAGACAATGTCTTTAAGCCTACCAGACCTAACTTTCCAAGTTTGTTACACATTATTCACACACAGCCACACGCAGTCTAGCCCCACTGGCCTTTGTTCCTCACACAAAGCTCTCCATTCCCCACCTCCATAATGTGGCAGACTCTTCCAGTAGATTCCAGAGGTTGAAGGTTCTGTTCATTCATTCATAGCACAGGCACCATGAACTAAGTCGTCAGAGGAAGGCCTGCCTCCTCTTCCCGTTTTAGGCTTTGTGACTTTGAAAAGTGGGCTTGGAAGGGGCAGCTAAGTGGCGCAGTAGGTATAGTTCCAGCCTTGGAGTTAGGAGGATCTGAGTTCAAATACGGTCTCAGATACTTGACACTTACTGTGTGACCCCGTGCAAGTCACTTAACCCTGACTGCCTCACCAAAAAGAAAAAAAAAATGGGTTTGAAGGTTTTGGTTCGTTTTGTTTATTCCTTCTAGTCTGAGGCACTGCTAACAGAGCCCCTACACCCCGGAGGTTGAGTCATGTCAACTTTGGAACTAGGATTCCAGGACAGATACTGATGCCACCCAAGCAGGGAATCCTGAGAAGCCAGTGCTTGGACTTAAGCCCAAGGTTTTGGACTTGGAATTTAGTAGTACTGATGGTACATAGGAATTGAATTAAACTATGAATCTTATCTCCCTCTCCTCCCCAGACACTTAAGTGGTATAAGGGGAGATCATACTAGGTATGGGGGAAGATGTTTGTATGTTTATGTTATACCTTTGAAGTACATATTCTTTTGTAAAGACTAAGTGGTTAAGTGGAATTGGAGTGTAGGGCACCTCCCTAAAATGGGTGCAACACAATTGGTGGGGGCTTGAGTCAATGCTAGAGACCAGTTGCCCCTAAATTCCCTTAAAGATTACCAAAGAACCCTAGGGGAAGGGGGAATCACAACATACCTTGCCTTCAGGTACAGAGCAGGAAGAATAATAATATGTATAAAAGAACATGTCCTGGATAGATGAGAGAACTGGCATTTGTTTGTCTTTAAAACAGGATAGGAAGTTAAGTTTTCTATTATCTTGATGAGTATTGTACTAGAAATACTGTTCCTGGCAGTGTTTGGTTCAGCTACCCTTTCTGCCCATGAGAGAGAAATGAAATGATTTTGAAAGGTCATTTTTTTTACCTGAAAAGTCATGAATGGTGTAGACAAGAAATGTAAGAGAAACTGGGAGCTTAGATGAGAGATTATGTCAGTGGAAGACCATGGAGACCAGGACTGGTAGCCCCTGGCAAGGGAAGCAGGAACCCTTCTTGTTCAGGGCGTCTACCTCCACCAAGATGGAATTGTGTCCTGGGTATAAGTGTAGATCCAGAAGAAATCTAAGGCCATTACCCCCGGAGACAGAAGTGTCAGTAGTTACAACAGGCTTGGTGGCAGCTCTACTGGGTCATCAATCTGAGCACATACTTCATGTCACTGGACATGCCAATCAATCACCAAGCATTTATTAAGTAGTTACTCTGTGCCAGGCACTGGGGGTACAAGGCAAAAATGAAACAGGCTCTCCTATCCAGTTTACATTCTGTCAGGTATGTCATAATCAAAGCCACCAAATTTCAGAGAGCCATAGAGAATGTCTTGGCCAGCCCTCTCTCCTCCCACCCCCCACCCATGGCCTACAGTCAGACTATCTTGTCAGAAACACAATTCTAAATTTCAGAGTAATTTAATTCCTAGCATAATTCTAGAATGTACTAAAGATGGTTAGTGGAAGTCAAGCAACGATCTCAAGGAACCAGAATGCTTTATGAAGAATTGGTCCCATCAGATGCTATGCCATTTGTTATTGTAATTCTTGCCCATGCCTTCCCATAAATCTTGCACGGAGGTTACACCAAATATACTAGAGGTCTTCCTCTGGGTCTCTTGCTAACTTGAGGATACCAGTACAGTACTGAGCGAGCTAAAATATGTAAAAATCTTTTGCTAACTGTAAAGGTCCACATAAACATCAGTTAACTCCTTACTACTAACCTCATACTACAGCATATAAAGCATTCAATTGAATCAGTAATGTGACAAATGAAAACCTGATAGTTTCTGATAATCAATTTATCAATTAGGCTAGCTAATAATCAATAAATTGATCAATTTCTCTGGGCAACCAAAGACCAAAGATATGAAGGGCCTGAAAGCTTTAAATAATCCTTGAAAGTGAATTTCCTGGACAACTGAAAATCAACCCTAACTGGTGAACATTTAATGAGGAGCTGGGCTGGAGGTCTTCAGCTCCTCCTGCTGAGAACATGGCTTGATCATGAGACTTAGCTGCCTCCAGTAATCTGAACAGGGGAATACATCTCCATCCAGACCACTCTGATTGGTTTTCTCTTTCATGAGCTGGGGCACCCTAAACTCTAATGGGGGGGGGTTCAAGGACACGGACTCATTTCCTTTGGGATAAGAACTCACCTAGGTGGGATTCTGTTTACACTCTAAGCAGAAGTAAAGTCTCCTAGTTGAGTGGAGTCCAGCCAAGATCAAAGAGCATGTTCCCTGAAGGTGAGAACTCATCTCAATCAGACATCCTTCAAAGGCTTACCTTCCACAGGAATTGGGCCTCAGTAGAGAAACAAGAGGGTAAAAGCCTGGATCCTAATTTAATAATTGGTTATTGATAGAAAAATTTCTTTCAGTAAAATTCGAAGTGATAGAATCTGGAGTCTGTATTTCATTAATAGTGGACTAGAGATGATGGTAAAATCTGGGTAGGGTCTGCAAGGTGTGATACTATTTACTTGTGGAGGAAGATCTTGCCCCACTGTGTCATTTTTGCATGCTCATTTGAAATTGCCAGTTATTTGGGGATAGATATTTTGATAGTCATGGCAGGCAGCTGGACATCATAAACGTAACTCAATTCCTGGTGGCTCTAAAAAGTTATCAGATGTCTTTATGTAGTAATACTCTATTTATCCAGTCTCAGAGATGATGTCAATCCCATATTTGCATTTTCTAGATTAATTAAGGTTTTGTTTTTTAGTCATTTCAGTTGCGTCCAAGTCTTCACGACGCCCTTTTAGGGTTTTCTTGGCAGAGATACTGGAGTGGTTTGTCATTTCCTTCTCCAGCTCATTTTACAAATGAGGAAACTGAAGCAAACTGGGTGAAGCGACTTGCGCAGGGTCACACAGCTAGTATCTGAAGCCAAATTTGAACTCTGGTCTTCCTGACTCCAGATCCGGCACTCTATCTGCTGTGCCAGTTAATTGCCCTAATTAAGGTTTGCTTCATTCAGTTCCAAAACTTTTAAACTGGAATAAGTTCCAACAGAAATCTAAAAAGTGTTCTCCATACTTCTAACTTGTTAAGCAGAATAAAAGCAATCCTGCTTGCTGCTTGAAAAAGATCCCCATTTTTCTTTCCAGTTTGACCACTATTTCTCAATTTCCAAGTCTCTAGAAGTCAGTGTGACATAGCCCTCTAGTGACCATCTGAACAAATGCAGGCTTTCTCAAATTTAAGCCCTATTCCCACCTGTAGGCCACAGGGTTTCGTGCTTGTTTTTGTTTTTTTTATTTAAGAGACAGTTATTCTTCACCTCCTCCCATTTAAAAACATATATTTTTACATTTGTCATTTTCTGATATGCTTCTCCTCCCCTCCTTTAAACCTACCTTGTAACAAAGAGAAAGTTAAGCCTAATTGACCAACAAAGCAAGGAGGATGACAACCTACGGCACTTTCTCTCCCTATAGCCCCCTACCCTTCTACAAAGGAGAGATGTTAACCCTCTTTCAGCTCAAGGACCAAGGTTATTCACTACCGTTAATCCGAGTTCCATTGACTTTTAGCAATATTGTCATTTGCATTATCAGAATAGTGGATGTTTCTTTAGGTAGACTTTCTTCATGTAGACTTTCTTCATTCTGTACCACTTCAGTTGTCCATGTTCTTCTAAATTCCTTATTTTCATAATTTCTCATGATTCATGTTCAATTACATTCATGTCACACAATCTGCTCTGCCATTTCTCCACCAATGGGCGGGCACCCACATTATTTTGCTACCACAAAGCCCTTTCATTGGTATTTCATCCTATCAGGCACCTTATGTTATTCCAGCGGTAGTAGCTTCATTGGACCAAGGGGGAAGAAGAGTTTGGTGACTTCTCTCACATAAGAACAAATCATTTTCCAGGATAACCAGGCAAATGCACAGCTCCCCCAGCAGCGAGCGTATCTGTGTTTATCTTCTCATAGTTCCACCAATATCGACAATTTCCAACTTTCACCATCTTTGCCAACTCAACAAGTATGAGGCGAAACCTACTGTTCAGAATGTTATAAGTGGAAAAGGCTAAGCACAGTCCTCTCTTTACAGAGATGAGGTACCCGAGGCCCAGAGAAAATGAAGACACTTATCCAAGGTCATACAACTAGTAAATCACTGAATTAAGGTAGGACTGGGTACAGTAGGATGAGCTGGAAAGTCTACTTAAAAATAGGCATGGCTAACATGGTTATAGTGCCTACTATGTGCCAGGCACTGTGCTAAGCTCTTCATAATCATCTCATTTGATCCTCACAACATCTCTGAATGTCAGGCGCTAGTATGATCCCCATTTTATAGATGAGGAAACTGAGGCACACAAGGAAGGGTTAAGTAACTTGCCCAGGGTCACACAGCAGCTGTGCTACTCGTTCCATGTGACCTTGGGTGAATAAATCACTACTCTCTTTTCTGCCTTAGTTTCCTCATCTGTAATGAGGAAGTTGAACTAGATGACATCTAAGGACCCATCAGACTCTAAATCTATGATAGTACAACTTGAACACAAACCTTTTGACTCCAAATTCAGGGCATTCACTATATCTCCTCTAAATTGCCCCAGAACACGTTTTGGGTTCCCGTAGATACTTTTTTAGTTCTTGTGTCTCTTTCTTTGCTCTTAAGCCACAGGCAATCACTTCCTGCTACTGTCCTCGGGCTTCCATTACTTATTTGCAGCTTTGCGCTGGAAAGCAGGATTGCCAGGCCTACTGAATTGTGCCTAATCCAATCATCTGGTTCTGAAGGAGGCCATCTCCTAAAAGCAAATGCATGAATTTCCATTAACAGACATTCTGATGTCCATTTTAGCTGCTCAGAAACATTCTCAGCCTCCTTCCTGGTTCTTGACTATGTCCCTATTAACTGAGGCTGCCAGACACATGAACAGGGCCTAAGTAACAAGTAATCACCCTAAAAAAGGATGCTACATTCCTGCATGATGGCTCCCTATCTGTTTTGTGGCACTACTACAAAAATGAAGTTTTTTTTAACTCTCAGCTCTTTAAACAAAAGGTATAATGAGTAAGAAGTCATTTTAATCAATGGCTTTTCCATATAATTTAAATAAGCACAAAAGCACGAAGGAAATGTTTCTCATGTTGACATGATTACATTCAAATGACAGTGAATACAAACAGACTGGTCCAGATTCCAAGTCCCTTACGTGTCACGTGATGTTGTTTTAATACAGAACACTGAAGGCTTCCACCAATTTCTGACCTAACATCAGACAATAAGATCAAATTGGTAAGGTGCACCTGGCACTGGAATTAATGACGATGCAGAGACAGATCCATTAAGGCAAATAAATGACTTCAGTGTCTTGAGACAAGATCTTGGATTCTGGTGCACCAAAGTATAGAGGACAAGCTCTCTGAATCAGCAAAGGATGCCCTGAATAATCTTCCGAAGCAACACTGCAGTTTTACAAGAGGCACATTGGGTCATTTATAGTTTACCTGTGTACAATAGCTATGATTTATTTTTATTTTTTAAAAGTCACTTCTAAAGAAAAATTTGTCTCCTTGCCACTTCTTAAGAATAAGCCAGTAGTTACTTGTCCTTAAAGTTGGCCTTCCTCTTCTCCACAAATGCACTCACTCCTTCTTTCTGGTCATCCTTTTGTGAAGAAAGAAAAGGGAAAAGTTGGCATTGACATACAATCTTCCTTCTTTTAGTCCCTAATCTCCCCCTATTGTGAAAAAAGTCTATGAATTTATGACATTTAGTTGCTTCCTATATCTTCATATATTCCTACTTATACACATTCACTCCAACCTCCTATACAAATCCCATCTGTGGCATCCTAGGCTGTTCTCCCCACTAAAGCCAATCGCTTGTCAAAAGCAAGGTCTTTTGCATTCATCTCCATCATTCCACCAACATCACAATCATAAACATTTATTAAGAATCTATTTTCATTTGATATGGAGTATTATGGAAAACACGAGAGACGACAATATCTCAACACTGTTAGGACATTACGTTTTAAATGCCAAAGCCAATAAATAGATCAAAGGCTCACAGATTTAGAATTGAGAGAAGCCTTAAAAGCCATCTGGTCTAACTCCCTCATTTTGTAGATGAGAGAGGGGATAAAGGAGACTAGAAGAAAAAGATCTGCAATCTTCACCAAGGGGAGTGTGGAAGAGTCAGAGAGCATGGGATCACACAGTTGTGGGAGCTGAGAAGGACCCAGGGCCCACACACTGAGGCCCAGAGAAGTTATGTGATTTGTCCTGAGTCACACAGAAGGTGGTAACAGAGATAGAATTAAGAACCCAGGGCCTCAGATTGCAATTCCAGGGCTCTGTCCATGATAATACAAGCTGCTTTAAGCTTTAACAAGTGGATGAGACCCACAACATGGATGGGAGGTTGGTGCTATTACTATCTTCAAACCAAAGCTCAGAAAGGTCAAGTGAGTTGCCTGCCAATCAGTATGGCAAGATTGAAACCCAGGTCTCTCCATATCTGAGTTCATATCTCTTAGGCACCAATACATGACTCACATACTTTCACATGTTAGAAAGAGACTCTTTTACTTGTTCTGTAAAACCTCTAGCACAGTGGGCACTCATCAGGAATGAAGAAATAAGAATGAGAATTCATAGAAGTCTTCTTTCCTTTGGTTACCAGCAAAGATTCTAAAATTATTAGCTTAAGCTTCATATATCTCTACATAAAAATCTGGGTGATATAACGTTTTATACAACACACACACACACACACACGCGCACGTGAAAAGAATGTTTATTACATATATTTCAGAAAAAAAGTGTGTAAATAAGATGTTTTAAATACATTAAAGGAACTGTCAAAAAAGATGGCAAATCCTTCTTTATAATGCCTGGAATAATCTTCTAAATGATCCTTTTCTAACTCCTGACTTCCTTATATTGTACTATGTCTGTTCTAAGCAGGTTAAACATGTCCAGCTAAATCTGGAAATCAGAGCTGAGCCAGCTAGGCAAGAGGCAACTACCACTCCTGGCCAAGCTGAAGTGCCAATTAACCATATGCTTCAGAGAAGCGCTGGTACTCGCTTTGGCCCTCCGTGCCTCAGTAGACAGTCTTCATGAGTTGCCAGAAACAATAATAGAAGTACACACTGATGGAATGCTTTATAAAGTGTGTTATCTATTTGATTAGAAAATCAGCATCTGAGAGCCACTCTTCTGGGGGGAGGGGAACCCCTTAAAATTTGGCTAGACTGGTCTTCTAATGATAGCTGTGCACGTATCTGAAGGCTTCTGGGCTTGGTAAGACCTGCCAAAGCTTGTATTCAGTTGGCACAAGCCTAAAGAACCCAGAGCAGCCTCCACATCATCAGAAGGGCCTTAATTACATAACCTCCTGTTTTTATGTTAAGGTCACATGTGAGTAAAGGCTTTAATCTGAACTCCTCTGACTTCTCTGGTATAACTGGGGCACCAACATTGGATCAACCATTTACTTACAGTGGCAAAGGTTGAGTAGAAGAGTTTCTTCTCCAATCTAATGCCTTCTGCTAATGTCATCTCAAAAGCTGAAAAACAAATCAGACAAATCAAGAATGTGGAAGATACAGGATGTGCGTGTGTGCGTGCGTGATGTTGTTGTTTTCTGGATGTTTTTTGGTCAAAGTGCTCACCAAATAGGACTGGCCTCTGCGAAGTTTAGCCTTATTCCTCCTATGTTTAGCCTCAATGTCCTATGATTCCACAGAATATCAGAAGTTGTCAGGTCCCCTAGGTCGTGCCAGATCAACTCAAATCCAAGGGCCTTGGGTGTGCTTGGCAGCTACCGGTTCACTGTAGCTTATTTTAAATTGCAGTACACAATAGGAGCACATGGTGCTCCTTAAGAAACACTTCAGAAACTTGTGACCTCAATACTAGTGAATGTGAGGGTCTCAAAACTCCATACTTATTACCACCTTCCCCCCCACCATTGTTGTATCAGATAAAATTCTGTAAACGATCGAATAAAGAATAATAAAGAAGTTAAACAAATGTGCTGGAAGGGCTTTCAGAGCACTTTTTGTCCCCGTGTCTCAGGCACTTTACAGGAGAGGAGACAGGCCCAGAGAAAACGTGCTGTGCCCTAAAGCCCCAAGCTAATTAGTGGCATTAGGCCCAGAGCTTTCCCAACTTCTAGTCCTTTTCTTACATAGCTCCATTCACAACAGTCAGAAAAAGATTCATGTGGCCAACAGTTTCTAATCCTTAACCTTCCATTTCAAGAACTGTACCCAGAGGAAGACCCTCTTTTGTGTCTGACAGGCAGCAGTGTACAAAAGACACTACTCCTAGGCACATGCTTTACACTCTGTTTGAGGTGTAAGTCCAAAGGCTGGTTTCATTTGGAGATTTTTGCAGCAGGTTGTATCAGAAGTAAGCAAATACCCCTAGGGTAGGAGTTCTTAAGTCTATGGAACTCCAAGAGGTCTGTGGATAGATTTCAGGGTGTCCATGAACTTGGAACTTTTAATAATCTGATCGTTGTATTTCAATATAGCTGGTTTTTGCAATATGTGAGAGGCATTTTTGATTCCCTTTTATTATTCAGGACTCAGGGCCACTCCTGCAATTTTTGGTTAACTGTAAGTTTGTTTTCAAGTTAACTTCAAGTGAACAAAAGCTGTTCCATGGGATGTAAAAATTTACTGAAGAGCGTAAGTATTCCTCAGATAAGGAGACTGAGGAAGAATCTCAAATGTCTCGGACTCCTTGGAGATGAGTAAATCCTCCTCCTCAATCAGCCTATTATGAATCCTCCATAAGTAGATTAATCTGTAATCTGACTCAGTTTACCTGCAGAGTTAGTTTGATGAAGTTTGTTTCCTTAGAGATATAGAAGATTAGGATTCTGTTTAACTAAGTTTGTACAACTTTTATGACATTGAAGAAAGTATGGGATATTGGATCTATTTTCTCTTTAACTTTTATGGCCTAAAGGGAATGCAGAAGATTGCAATATGTAAAAGAATTATTTTGCTATGATTCTGGTATATAATTTTCTAATAATATAATTGTTACTTATAATTCTAAGAAGCCTTGTCAGAATCCTCATGGTGGTTCAAGTTTACTCTGAGGCCTAAACCTATACTTAAGCATAATAATAAAACGTAGGCTTTTACCACCATAATTTCTGCATTGTGGTAAATATGTATTTGCCAGAAGCCACCCACCACAAGAACTCAGAGAGGAGATATTTCTCCCATATCAAGTCCTATATAGTTTATGTATTTGAAAGCATTATTCTGAGGAGGGGTCCATAGGCTTCACCAGCCTACCAAAGGGATTTGTGAGACAAAACAAGGTGAAGGACCTCTGTTCCACAAGCTTATAAGATAGATACAAGGATTCTGGGAGGTACAAGGAAGGAGGTGAAAGGTAAATCAGGCAAAAAGGGTCTGCCCTTGGGAAATTTGTTTAATTTATATCCCACCCACTTCCCAGAGAGTTTGGGTGGCTTATAAAGAGAACTAGATGAGCTCAAGAAGCTCAGAGTAGAGGTTTCTAGGTACTGAAAAAACAATGATTGCTACTACAAGGCAGTGATTTGCCCTCTGGAAGGTAAGACAAGAGAACACAGTGAGTTACTGCATATTCCTCTTCTAACAAATGAAAGCACAGTGATCAATTTGGCAGAGACAGATTTTTTTTTTCCTGGAAGTAAATCTTACGGAAAAATTTATTCCAGCAGTGCTTGAATAAGGGTGCAATGGGCCAAATAATTGATAATATCTTCAACTATGGCTTTATGTAAGCCAAACTCCATTTAAACAGATTTCTACTGACCCTCTAATAAAGGTTAAGGGTGAATGTAACATGGCTCTTTTTAGAGAAAGCTAGGATAATATGGTTCAGATCCTTTGTTTTATGATGATCTAACCTACCATGGGGAAAAACAAAAACCTAGGGTAACTATATTATTGGACTATTTATTTCCACACCTATTGGACTCAAACAGCCAATGTCATAGGCCTTCAGCACAGGCTGGACATCTGGTGGACATCTGTTCTTAACTGAATTCTCTAACAAGCACAGGAAATTCTGCTCTCCTATTTAGCTTAAGCAAAAGTCACATGTGTTACATGGAAGTTATGAAGGAGAGAGTTTTCACTTTGTTACAAATGTTAAGAATCTAGGCCATCTTGCTTAGACAGAAGATTGCTCCACCACCAACTGAAATATCTGAAAATCCAAAAGAATACCACGATATCATTCAATGCCATTAGATTTCAGATTTTAGAACCATTCCCTGAAACCTCAGTCCCTCCCCCAGATACCCCTTCCACTCTATTTCCTTTTGCTAAATTCACTACCTGCATTCACTGCCTCTTTGGCCATTTCTGTCACAATTTTAGAATTGCTGGCAATTTTTTCTGCACATTGGATGGCTTCTTCAACCAGCTTCTCCACAGGGAAAATTTTGCTGACGAGGCCTAAAGCAAAAAACAAGGTCAACAGCACACCAAAGAAATACATCTGAAGGCATTTAGTCACTGTTCCTACTTCATCAATGACAATTTGAAAGTATTCAAGACTTCCAAGAAAGTATTCAAGACCAGTTTCTTATAGAACAATAAACACCTTTCCAAAATCAATAAGTAAATCAACTCAGCAAATACACATTCTATGCTTCCTCTCCTCATCATCGAGATTAAACCAAGAGTTTCCTCCCAGAGACCTTGTGTGGATGGTTATCAAGGATGAGAATTGAACAGGGATGTATTGGGTTTTCTCTTGAGGATGGACTGAACCAATCTCCAGGCAGTAATAATTCAAGGGAGGAGAGTATCAAATTCCCTTTTGTCAAACCTCTTACCGACACTCTTGGAAGTGGGCAGGGTGAAAAGGCTCACTGGGCAATCATGCAACTTTCTGCCACCCTATAAGTGCCAGTAGCACCAAGGTCCTTGAGCACATACAAGAAGAATAATGGCCCCCCTTCTGAGAGGATTCTCGAGGAACAATCTATTTGAACACAGGAGAAAAACAATGGATACAAAATCTCCCTCCAACCTTAGCATAGTGAGAGTGAATTCCCTATTGTGAGCTACCATTAGACTGTGGACTGTAGACTAGACAGCTCCCTGAGGGCAGGGACTGCCTTTTGCCTTGCTTTGAAATCCCCAGTGCTTAGCACTGTACCTGGCACACAGTAGGGGCTTAATAAATGCTTACTGACTGACTGGTTGAAATGGCAGCTACAAAAGTCTGGGGCCAGTACCTGCTTGCTTGGCTTCTTGAGCTGAGATTCGGTCACCTGTAAGGACCATCTCCATTGCCAAAGACTTCCCAACTACCCGGGTAAGTCTCTGAGTTCCTCCAGAACCTAAGAGGAATGAAAGAATTATTAAGCGCTCTCTCTCAAAAAAAAAAAAAGGATACCAATACCAACCCATCTACAAGCTTCAAGGGTATTATTGGGCTCAATAAAGGAGGGTCAAGGATGGGACAGATAAGATAGTTAAGGGCAAACACGGAGTGAAGAGGCAATAAGTGGGGGTAGCAGAAAAATTCTTAACAGAAAAACTACAGGGCATTAGTGCATTTCACTTCCAGGAATTCCCTTAGATATTTAAGTCTTTCAGTTACTTCTAGCCTGCCTATCCAAGCCCTAGTAAAGAGTGTCTTTGGTGCTTAATTGCCTTCATTTCTTTCTCTTTCTTTTTACCCACTGGCTTTCTCAATAATTCCCACTGTGGGCCCCTCAATGGAGAAAAAGATAATTTTGGAACAGTACCCCATATCCCTAGTGAACTCTTCCCACCCCAACTCAGAACTCCCAGGCCCTCAGTACTTAACAGGGAGGTATTAGGAGTAAAACAATTTAATGAATAATAATTGTTACCCATCAACAAGCAGTTGTAGCCAGTTCTAAAATCCCTTTCTTCTGCTTGGCACTTGGAATACTCTTCTGGAATCTGACAGGCTAGAAACATCCATTTCCCATGCAATCTCCCTGATATGTGTTGCCTACCTTTTGAATTTAGTTTAATCTGATGCACGTAATGGAGACCTCATCACCCAATTCTGATCAATTGCCCAAATGCACACAGTAACCAGAACTTGGTCAATATTTTTGACTCCATCCTCCTTGGCATGCAAGGTCCCCCTCCAGATTTTTGTTGAATCCTTATCCTGCAAATGACTCTAAACTAGACCCCTGTGTGTACTTGCCCCCTCCAAATTCCTGCCCGATCCCCTGTCCTTCTCTTTCATGCCCTTGGGTGATTCCAGGTAAGCCACGTTGCATACCGTGGTAAATAAAGACATCAGGTAAAAGGCCTATTGTGTCTAACCTTCTAGCTCCAAAGCTATGATCCTATGACCCTTCTCCAAGCCATAAGCTAAACTCTGTCTCTCTGTATAGATACAAATGTGTCTTGTATATATACATCATGTATGTATGTGTGTAAATGTATATACATACACATGTATCACAAGCTGCACATATATACACACATATATGTGTTTGCTCTTGTCACACTAACTCATCCCCAGTCACACTGACCCAGGGCTTCAAGGATTGCCAGGTCCAGGCCTCATATCAATCTTGTGAGGTGGGTCATAGAAATATTACCAGTCCCAACTGACAGATAAGGAAGTGGAGGCAGACATGAGATAACTTTCCCACAGTACTTTAATTAGTAATTGAAGGAGCCTAGACTGAACCCAAGGTTGTCCTCTAAGGTCCTTCCATAACCTGTTTAAACCTTAAAAAAAGGGGAATAACTCTGGGTCCAGTCCCAGGTCGGGGCCTATGTCACCCAAACATAAGCTGCTAAAATAAGTTAACCTCATGTCTCTCTACGAGATTCTCACTTCCTGGATCCAACACAAATTTCTAGTCCTTGTTTCAAGGACTAACCCTCTCTGCCTCTGTTCAACCTCATTTCAGACACCTTTTCACCCTCCAAAGTGTTATATCAATTGTTAGGTATCAAATGAATTAAGGTCTTATTTCCTTTAATACTCCAAGGATCCAGGATTACAGGGTGGATCTACCCTTCAGTGATAATAACACACACAGAGACACACAGACACACAGACACACACAGACACACACACACACTCACTTGAGTAGGCGGCTTTCTGGTGATGAGGCCCTCTCTCCTCTCCAACTTCCAGTTAAGACCTGACAGCATTCTGGGACTTTGCTACATAGCCCTCAAACCCCAGGGTTACTCATGGGAAGACAACTTTAGTGGCAAAATTAGGAGTTTATCTCATAGCCTGTGGGCTCATTACCTGGGATGGTCCCTATCAGGATCTCTGGCTGTCCAAATTGAGCCTTCTCGCCGGCATAGACGATGTCACACATCATAGCAAGCTCACAGCCTCCCCCAAGCTGCAAAGACAAACACAATGCCATTAGTGCACAGCAGAAACCAAACCATGATTCCATCTGTCAGTTTTAAATCCCTTAAAACAAAAAAGGGAAGAAGCTGACACAATAGGAAAGCAATCCTTCTGAAGAGTGAGGTGAGCCAAAAGCCCAGCATTTAACCTTGGAGGACTGATGACATTTCTAACACAGTACTTTAACCCTGAACTTATTCTCACGCTCCCTGCTCTACCATAAGGCACCATTAGCCCTGAAAGTAGCTCTTACACTCAACAAAAAACAACATGTATATTCCTGAAAGGTGGGCTGAAAAACTGAAGCATTCCTTCCTATTAGCCTTTAAGAAGAAATTCTGTATTTTAATTCATCTAAGGAGCTGGAAAAGTACTCAGAAAAAAGTGTTTTATACCAAATGCATGAAGAAAATGTTTTAAGACTGATGAATTACTTAAGATTCAAATACTATCACAACACAGGATGGCACAGAGAAGGGAAACTACGGGTCATTTAGTCCAGTTCCTTCATCTTACTTTTGAAATTAATTATATTTGGGGGATTTTTATTTTTGGAGGATCTTTGAGCTAAGTCATTTTTAAATGAAATTTTTTCAATGAACAAAAATTTATATTCTCTTTCTCCTGCCACCTCTCTTATCCTTTACTGACAACAAAAACCCAAATCCTTGTAACACATATGCAGAGTCAAGCAAAACAAATTCCTGCACTGGTCATGTCCAAGAAAATATGTCTGTCTGCACTCTGAGTCAGTCACCTCCCCCTCTCTAAAGGTGGGTAGCATGTATCATGTGCTGTCTGGAACTGTAGTCGGTCATTGCTTTGATGAAAATTCTTAAGTATTTCAAAGCTGTTTGTCTTCACAATGTTGTTGTTGTATTAATGGTTCTCCTTGTTCTGTTTATTTCATTCTGCATTGGTTCATACGAGCCTTCCCAGGTTTCTCTGAAACCATTCCCTGCATCACTTCTTGCAGCACAATAGTATTCTACTATATTTATATACCATAATTGGTTTAGCCAGTGCCTGATCAACACAGCCCCTTCATTTTATAGATGAAGAAAATGAAGACCATCTCCTCAAGAGAGTGATCCCTATGAGCATCTGACTAGAGGTAAAATTACAAGCTGCCAGAAAAAACAGGTAAGCACAAACCCCTATCTCAGATTCTCTGCCAGCGGTCCAGAAGAGCACCTCAGGTGTTAAAATGATAAACCCTGTGTGATCCTATAAAACAGCCTGAAAAGCTAAAGGCCATGACCATTCCCCAATAGATAAATGGTCAAAGAACGGGATCAGGCAGTGCTCTAAATTCAAGCTATACATAACCATATGAAAAAGTGCTCCAAATCATTATCAGAGAAATGAAAATAAAAGCAACTCTGAGGTTCCATCCATCAAACGGCGAAGATGACAAAAAAGGACAATTGTTGGATGGGCTATGGGAAAACAGGCACACTAACGTACTGCTGGTGGAGCAAGCCACTGGTACAGTCACTGTAGAAAATAATTTGGAATTATGCCCCCAAAGTCATTACCATTACTAAATCCATACCCCAAAGAGAACAAAGAATGAAGAAAAAGATCTATATGTAAAAAAATGTCAATAGCAGCTCTTTGTTACAAAAAAGAACTAGAAACTAAGGAGTGTCCATCAATCAGGGAATGAATGGGGAAATTATGGTATGTAAATGTAATAGAGTATTACTGTATTGTAAGAAATGACAAAAGGGATGGTTTCAGACAAATCCAGGAAGACTTGTATAAACTCATGTCCAGCGAAGCAAATAGGACAGGAGAACAATTTATACAATAACAGAAACATTATGAAGACAATGGACTAAAGGTGCTGAAGGAGACAAACATTTTCAGACATGGCCAATGTGGCAATTTATTGTGCTTGACTACGCAAATTTTTTTTACAGGGGCCTGCCTCCCTTGTTCCCTCCCCTCTTTCCTTCCTTCCTTTCTAATTCCCTCCTTCTTCCCTCCCTCCAATTTGTAGAATGAAGGAGGTGGGAAGTATCAAGGAGTTAAAAAAAAAAAAAAGAGTTGGGGAGAAGAAAGAAGAGAGGGTCATTGTAGCATTTTTAAAAAAAGAATGCATGAGGGACAACAGAAGAAAGGCCTGAAGGAAATACAAACAGGGAAGCTTTGAAAGCTATGTGCTGCATTTATTACATACTTAAAAGGAAACACAAACTATACATAATAAAAATTTTCATGTATAATCCTCTTTTTCTGTCCTACTTTGTATATGAAAATGCTCATTTCATTTGGAGTTTAAGTTAAAAATAAAAAGAAACTATAAAGAACAAAGGCAATTACAATGTCTACTTCCTGGATTTAAAAAAAAAAAGGATGATTAATTCACACCAAGGGCCATAACAAATAACCTGAAGCCTTCCAGTAGGACTCAGTTTTTACCAGTGGAATACAGTTTAAAGTTTAGTTTTCATGAAGAAGTTATGACTGCTAAGAGAGAAGCCACTCCTCCCTGAACCCTCCTGAATTTCTAGGTACTCAAATAAAAGAAATGCCTTTTGACCCCAACTACTAGTGGAGGGCTCCAAGTGGGAAAATTCAAAATTTATGCTTTAAATATGTTTGGATTGAATCACTAGGCCCTCTAAGATGAAGGAAACTGATGGGAAAAAGCACCAACACTTACTGCAAAACCGTTGACAGCAGCTATGACTGGCTTCTTGATGTGGCTGAGGGTGTCCCAGTCCTTTAAGAAATTATCTGAGTAGCAGGATTGTAAAGTCTTATCACGTAACTCCTTGATGTCTGCTCCAGCTATAAAGAGAGAGAAAAATGGATGGAGATCTAACTGTCACAGAGAAGAGGCCCCATCCCTCATCACTTAAGCTTTCGAAAGCGTAGAATCTAATCTAATCTTTGTGGGAATGTAAGTAGGTGTGCTGGGATTTTAAATCAAACAATTATAGGAACATGATTACAATAGTATTCAAAACAAAAGCGGAGTTGAATCTTAATTTTGCAAGGCATCACGGTATAGTAAACAGAAGAAGGTCAGCCTTGAAGTCAGGAGAGTCCTGACTCTGACCAATGTTGATGGTGAAGGACAGTCACATAACCACTCCATGTTCCAGGAAACTCTCTGACCATAAGCTGCAAAGAAGGCATGGACCTACAATGATGGAGGAAGTACTTCCTACAGCTTCCTACACCAATGAAATCACCAGTATATGTGTGGGGGGTGGGATGGGAGAACTAAATCACAGATCCAGAGGCCATTTTACAAATGAGGAAATGAAGTCTTAGGGAAGTTCAGTGATTTGCCCAAGGTCACGGGGTTATTAAAAGAGCCATTTCCCAGTCTTTGTTGCATAGATTGAAGAATATACAGGGCAGCTGCTTTCTAGCACGTTTCCCACTCGATCCCACATCACTTGAGGTATGGTTGCCCCCAAACAGTGTTTCACTCTAATCTTTTTTAAGTTTTAAATTTATTTTAAACTTAAATACAAATTAAGAAAAGAAAAAAAATATTGCCATGTACATAGCAGAACATAAGAGAGGATTCAATATAAAGCAAAAATTTCCATCTCAAGAAAGCCTATACAATAAATACTACACATTGTGTTCTTTGCTTCCTTGTAGGTTTTCTTTTGTCCTTTCCTGTGCACTTTTGACTTTATTTTTCCCCCTTCCTTGCCCCCCCCAGAAGGCTACAATTAAGTGTGGAGATATGTATATACACACACACACACATATATGTGCACATACACAGAAATCAATAAACATGCACACATATACACATATACAGATTTTTCTAAATCCACCAGCTCATCATTTCCTACACCACAATATTCCAACCTAATCATCTTCTATCTGGGAGACTGTCTATGAGAGTTTTTCCCCAATTTTCTGTATTCCCTCTATTCTTGGCTACATAGGTTTTATTTATACAGGAAAATTTTAATTTAAAATAATCAAAATTATCCATTTTATACTTCAATACTGTTCTCCTCTTATAATATGGTTAAGGTCTAATATTACTGAATCTATTCCCTTCAGATCTTTTACCCCTGATTTCCTTGAAATTCCTACTCTGCTCTTC
Source organism: Vombatus ursinus (assembly GCF_900497805.2). Classification (NCBI taxonomy): domain Eukaryota; kingdom Metazoa; phylum Chordata; class Mammalia; order Diprotodontia; family Vombatidae; genus Vombatus; species Vombatus ursinus. The sequence goes on along the minus strand of NW_020954907.1, from coordinate 89,905 downwards.
CAAATGAACCGTGTTATTATTTTTTTCTGACTCAGTAAGACAATGTTTTAATAATTTAATTGGGATGGCATTACATAGATTAGTTAGGTTAAAACTATCTTTTTGTAAATTACATTAGCTTTACCTATCCATGCACAATAAATATTACTTGATTTATTTATATACTTCGTTTGCATAAAAGGTGTTCTGAGTTTATATTCATATAATACCTGTGTGTTTTGGCAGGTATATGCTCACATTTTTTTATATTGTCCAGTTATGTTATATGATCTAAAATTATTGATTAATATGGCTGACACACAGTGTAGTTTCCCTATTTTTCTCTTTTGATTAAATCTGATTTTAGCTTTAACTTTGTCTGAGATCATGATTACTATCTCTGTTTTTTTACATAATAAATTCTACTCCTGACCTTTATTTTTAGTTTGTGTGTATCTCTTATCTTTATAGCATTTCCTGAAAGCAACACGTTATTGAATTCAATTTTTTAATCTGCTATCAGTTTCCATTTTATAGGTATCACCAATATTTTAAAAGGTGCTATTGAGAGGATACAAAGCTATGCTTTATGATGGTCTCTGTAAATAGAATACGTATGTTGAGGAATGTCAGTTACAACTCATAGAGCTGTCCATAAGTCTAGCCAAACTTGGCAAGGTCATTTAGTCACTGTTGCTATCCAATGTGACCCACCTGCAAATGATTTTTCTGAGCCCGTCAGGACTATGGCTCCTACGGACGGATCCTTCTGAAACGTCATCAGGGCCTGGTTAAGCTCCTTTATCAGACCCTGGCAAAGTGCATTCAGGGCCTTTGGCCGGTTCAGTTGGACCAGCCCCACATTATTATTCTTCCCTTTCTTCTCTGCAATGATGTATTCAAAGTCACCACCTACAATAAGAAAGCACAAAGGAAAATGCCACTCCAGAAAAAAATCAAAGTAGCCCACTGGGCTCCTAAACCTATAACAAAGAGTAGCAACTGATCCAAAATAGAATTTCAAAGCATTCTTGCTTTCAAATAATGAGGTTTTTTTGGTTTTGTTTTGTTGTTTTTTTGGCGAGGCAATTGGGGTTAAATGACTTGCCCAGGGTCACACAGCTAGTAAGTGTCAAGTGTTTGGTCTGAGACCTGGCTTGAACTCAGGTCCTCCTGACTCCAGGGCCAGTGCTCTATCCACTGTGCCACCTAGCTGCCCCTGAGGTTTGCTTTTTGTTAGTATAAATTAAAAAGAGGAGAGTGGATAGACTCAAGGTTCAGATTAAGACATGCATTTTTTGACATTGCCAATACTGAAATTTGTTTTGCTTTACTATGCATATTTTTTGGGGGTGGGTTCACCTTTTTTTTATTTTTTCAAATGGGAAGGTGGGAGAGAGAGAAAATAAATTGTTAATAGAAAATTTAATAGAAAAAAGGAAGGAAGGGGGGAAGAGGGGGGAAGTCAGTTACTCCGACTTCATATATACCTACAAATTCATCAGCTACAGCTTTGTGAGCCCCATGTAGTTAACTAGCCACTACTCCCTAGGATCCCATTCTCTTAGCTTTTGTCAGAGAAGGGAGGCTGCCTGAAGCAGGGGGGCCAAGGACACCTAGAGAGAGCTTGTTCAATGAGTTCAAGGTTCTATCCCTACTCTTTCTTCCTGACCACTTCCTCTGCTGGCCCTCTGGAAATAAAGACTGAAGTAGCTAAGTGGCATTAGATTGTAAATTCATTGAGGGCAGATATTGTCTTTCCCCTATTTTTCTTTTTTGTATCCCCAGGGCTTAGCACAATGCCTGGCACATAGTAGCTGCTTAATAAGTGTTTACCGATTGATTCTCATGAAGAATAATTGGCCTTCATATAGCATTTAAAGTTTACATAACTTACCCCGTTTTAACCTCATAACAATCTTATGAGATAGGGACTATAAACATTATTCCCATTTCACACACGAGGAAAACTACTCGTGGTTACATAGCTATCCAGTGCCAGGTGGACCCGATTCTGAGTCTCCCACGCTATTCACTACATCATGGGGCCTCTATGTTCTCAATGGCTGAGATAAAGCAGACAACATTGATACTCCCCTCTACTCACTCTCACAATGACTAATAAACACTCCATCATCACTATCTCCCCTTCTCCATCCCAGAGCAAGTTCCTATTTTAGTGACATGTGGGACCTGGTACATAAGGTGGTCTATGCAACTGTTTGCATGGC
>NW_020954907.1:78268-87662 GCF_900497805.2 Vombatus ursinus | reverse complement strand
AAAAACAAAAAAAAAAAAAAAAAAAACAAAAAAAAAAAAAAAAAAAAAAAAAAAAAGCCTGACACTGAGCAAAACTGTCCAATACACCTGGTTCATGACCAATGGGAGAAGCTGTTTTGCTTGACTATGCACATTCATTTCAAGGGTTTTGTTTTTTCTTTTCTTTTCTTCCTAGCAAGAGAAGGGAAGGGGGAAAAAAGTGCTTGTTAGTTGCCAAAAATAAAATTAAATTTTAATGTAAAATTTTTTTTTAATTTTTGGTTTTTTTAACCTAAAAAATTTTTAAAAAGCTGAGTCAATGTGAGCAAAGAGAGATAATGTCTAAATTATGGGAAAATTTAGGATTAGGGTTAGAAACTGGGGAATATAAATCACAATGAATGCACTGATCCCTACTCAAAATGAGCTTACATTGTAATGACAGAGGCAATTAATACATAGAATAACATGTACAGCACAAATACAAATGAATAAATACGAGGTAATTTTGAGAAGGCAGGTAGCAGCAGTTGGGGAGATGAGGAAAGGCTTTTCTGCAGAAGGTGGGGCTTTAGCTGTATCTTAAAGGAAAAGATGGGCTCTATGAGCAGAGGATCTATGGCAGGGCTTCTTAATCTGGGGTCTGTGAACTTAAAAAAATATTTTTTGACAATCGTATTTCAGTGTAATTGGTTTCTTTTATCATCTTTTATATTTTAGGCATAAAAAAAAACCCCATTATTCTGAAAAGGGGCCCAGGAAATAATAAAAGTTAAAAACTCCTGCTACTTGTGTAAGGGAATGTTGTGCGTGTGGAACAACATGAAGACCAGCTTGTCTAGCCTAGAGAGCAGATACCCAAGGGGAATAATAAATAAGGCTTGAAAGGTAGATTTTGAAAGGCTTTCCATGGCAAAGAGAAGAAGTCTGTAGGTTACTGAGTCGCAGAGTGATCTGTTCAGATCTGTGCTTGAGGAATATCCCTTTGGCAGCTCAATGGAGAAAATGGAGAGATCTGAGGCAGGGAGACCAATGAGGAGGCTAGCGCAACAGTCTAGTTGTGAGACGGTAGGTGTGTGAAGAGAGAGAAGAGGTCACATGCCAGAGATAGAGAGGTAAAATTGACAAGACTTGGAAAAACTGATCATATAATATGGCTATTGAGGGAGAGTGAGGAATTGAGGATGAGTCCTAGGTTGCAAAACTGAGTGACTGGAAGTTCAGAAGAGGGATAGATTTGGGGGAAGAGATTACGGGTTTAGTCTGGGGCATGTCATGGGTAGTCATATATTGAAAATGAGACAGATGGAGGACCAGTGAACTGCGAGGCCTCTTCAAAGTATTCAAAGACCTTAGGAAAGTCTCTTAAAATTTAAGAAAAACCAAAGACAAGAGCAACTAGGTGGCACGGTGGATAGACTGCTGGGCCTGGAGTCAGGAAGACTAATCTTCATAAGTTCAAATTTGGCCTCAGACCCTTACTAGCCGTGTGACCCTGGGCAAGTCACTTAACCCTGTTTGCCTCAGTTTCCTTATCTGGAAAATGAGCTGGAGAAGGAAATGGCAAACCTCCAGGGGTGGAAGTTTGACCTGAGAGAAGTGCAAATACCTCCAGGCCAACTTTTCAGAATCAATAAACAACAAGCCCTGTGGTCGGCCTGGGTTGGGAGGCAGCCTGGTCTCATGAACTTTCACCTCATGAACAGTGTGGGGGTATTACGGCTAAGCAGGAGAAGAATGAAGGACTTCTACTATCGAGGGATAATAATAAACACAGTTGTGCTGACCAGGAGAGGTCCCGGGCTTCAGTTGAGGGGAAAAGGAGTTAGCACATGCCTAGCGAGCATGGTAACAGAGGGACGGGGACCCTGCTGGCTGTAGGCACTTGCAGGAGAGCATAGTCCCTGGTTTTAGTTCCAGCGCAGAGAGGACAGTTATAGTTTGCAGCCACCAGAGGGACCACAAGGAGTAAGAGTGTTTGCAGGACAGCGTGGCTGGGGGCCCTAGTAGTGGCTTAGGAGTGGAGAGGTGTACCCAAAGTTGGGCCCTGGGATAGAGCTCAGAAAATAACAGTAAGAAGGACATGTGGTTTGGGGCATTATTCACCACACCTTGGGACTAGAACTTGATTATAATGATAAGCTGCTGAAAACAAAATAAAAATAAAAATGAGTAAAAGAGAAAGAACCCAACCAGATAGCTACTATGGGGATAGAGAAGATATGGGTTCATATTCAGAGGAATATAGCAGAGCTAAAAAAAATTACTCTTTTTTCAATGAGAAACATCAAATTGTCACATGCCCAAAGAGAGATCTTGAAAGAACTTAAAAAGGACTTTAAAAATCAAATAAGAGATTAAGGAAAAATTAGAAAAAAAATAAGAGCAATCCAAGAAAATTATGAAAAGAGTCAATCAACTGGAAATAGAGAATCAAAAACTTAAGAAAGAAAATAATTCCTTGAAAACTATAAAGACACCAAGAAATAATAAAACAAAATCAAAAGAATGAAAAAGTAGAAAAGAATGTGAAACACGTCATCAGAAAAACAACTGATACTGGAGAACAGACCAAGGAGGGACAATATCAGAACAGTTGGACTACCTGAAAGTTACAATCAAAAAATGAATCTCGACACAGTATTACAAGAAATTATTAAGGAAGATTGCCCTTCAGTTCTAGAACAAGAAGGTAAAGCAGAAATAGAAAAAAAAATCCACCAATCACCACTTGAAAGAGATCCCAGGAAGAAAACTCACAGAATATCATAGCAAAGTTTCAAAGCTCCCAGGTTAAGGAGAAAATATTGCACGCAACAAGAAAAAAAAAAACAATTTAAACATTGCAGAGCTATAATCAGGATTACACAATACCTAGCAGCTACTATGTCAAAGGAGTGTAGGTCTTGGAACACTATTCTGTAGAGGAAAAGAGTTGGGGTTATGGCGAAGGATAACTTAACCCAGCAAAGTTAAGTTTAATCCCGAATGGAAAAAAAATGGGTATTTAACAAACTGAAAGACTTTCAGGTATTTGTGACAAAAAGAGCAGAACTTAATGGAAAATTTGACATATGAGATCCAGGAGAAATATAAGGTAAGCATTAAAGACTAATTATAAGGGACTCAATAAGGTCAAATTGTTACTTTTTATATGTGAAAATGTTATTGGTACTCTTATGACTGTCATCATCATTTGAGTAGTTTTAAAAAAAGGTTTGGCCTGAGCTGTGTATGATTGGGTGATTCTAAGAAAGTAAAACTATGCAGGGAGAGATTAAAAGGAGTAATTATCTCATACAAATGAGGCATGAAAGGAAGAACTGACAGAGAAGCAAATGGGGTAGGAGGGCTGGTAGTGCTGGAACCTTATTCTCATCAGAAATGGGTTAAAGAAGGAACAATGTATACATCTAGATAGGTATAAAAGTCTTCTAAATCTAGAAAGAAATAAGAGAGCAAGGGGGTATATAGTAGAGACTTTTAGAAGGGTGTGTAGATTAAGAATTAGGAAGGGGAGGAGACATGGGAGAAACTCTTAGAAAGATAAATAAAGGTGGAGGTGGGGGCAGAGGATAAGGGAAGAGAGGTGGGTAGATTAAGGAATAAGAGGGCAAAGTAGCAGATGAAGAGGGATAGGGTAAATAGGGTAAGGATAGTTAGGAAAAATAGGATACAGGGAAATACATACGTAATTATAACTTAGAATGTGAATGGGATGAATTTACCCATAAACAGAAACGGAGAGCAGAATGGATTAAAAATCTGAATTCAACAATATGTTGATTTCAGGAAACACAGTAAAAATGAGAGATATACACAGTGATAAAATAAAGGGCTGGAGAAGAATTTATTTTGTAAAATAGGCAGGTGTAATAACTATGATAACAAAATGAAAGCTAAAACAGATTTAATTAAAAGAGAAAAATAGGGAAACTACACTATGTGTTACCATTATTATTCAATGTTGTTTTAGGCCATTTAAAATAACTGACATAAAAATAAAACAAAATATCTTGAGAGTATACTTGCCAAAACAGGCACAGGAATGACATGAAACATAAAACGCTCTTTATACAAATAAAGTTAGATTTAAAATTGGAGAAATATTCATTGTTCATGGGTAGGAAAGTCAATGTAACAAAAAATGACAATTTTACCTAATCAATCTATTCAAAGCCATCCCAATTACTAAAAAGTATTTTACTGAATTATAAAAAAATAACAAAATTTATTTGAAAGAACAAAAGGTCAAGAATTTCGAAGAAACTAAGGGAAAAAATGTAAAGGAAGGAGATTCAGATCTATTAGACTTTAAACTATATTATAAGGTGAGAACATTATTGAAGTGTAAAATTGACAATTTCTATTATTCTAAACTAAAATATTTTCTATAAATAAAACCAGTGGAGTCAAGATTAGAAGGAAAGCAGAAAATTGGAAAAAAAAACTTTCATAGACAATCTGTTAGAAAGGATATGATTGTGTTGGAATACTGCTGTAATATAAGAAATGATGAGCTAGTTGATTTAGAAAAACATGGAAAGACTTGGACTTATGAAGGAAGATGCTATCCACCTTCAGAGAAAGAGATGACAAATAGAAATATGCAGAGTATGGTCTTACATATATGTATAGGTGTGTGTATAGGTATACCTATGTATATGTTTACAGACCTGTATGTATATGTATGTAAAAAAGACAATAATACCACAGGTTTGGGAAAGATAGTTGTAATTAGCATTTGTAGAGAGTGTAGCAATAGGGATAAAATCACAGATCCAAAGTTATTACAATTACATTGTCTTTGGGGTTTTAACTACAGGTTTATAATAACTTTACCTGGGAATCTTGCACAACAGGGATAGCCCTTAAGATAAAATGTATTATATATGACATTGACTTATTTCTTGTGAAGGCAATGGTAGAGCATGTTCTGTTTTAAAAAAATCATCACAGATCCAAAGTCAAGTCAACAAGCATTTATTAAGTACCTACTGTGTGCCTGAATATTATACCTTATCTTTTAGGCTTTATGTAAAGTATAAGTATCCAAGAAATGACTCACATTGCAAATCCTGTTTAATCATGATAGCATCTACAGGAATGTAATACTGGCTTATTTCTTTTTTACAACAAAAACATTTTGACCCTGAAATGCTAGTTCAGACAGTGTTGCTAGGGTTCAAATAAGAAATAGGGAAGCAGAATGGTGAGGTATCAGGAAGATCTGAGTCCAAATCCAGACTAGCTGCATGGCCTTGGGTAAATAACTTCACCGCTGTCTGCCTCGGTTTCCTCAATGGTAACATGGGGATAATAACAGCATCCCAAGGTTGTCGTGAGGATCAAATGAGATAATATTGTAAAGCACTTAGCACAGTGCTGGCACACAGTGGGCACTATATAAATGCTAGCTATGATTATTATCATTATAAGAAGCTAGAGGTCTTCGCATTATTATTCAAATTCTTTGCTAGTGACTATGATCTTGCCTGAATTTAGGGAAGCTGGTCCTGGACAAAAGACACAGCTGATAGGTTAGGCTCATATTTGAAGCATGAAGTGTAGCCAATTTGGTCACTACCATTACTCTAGCTGCTAAATGGATATTCCTAAAGCAAGGGTCTGACTGAACACATTGATTTTCATACACAAGGAGCTTCAGTGACTTCCAACGGCCCTAGGACCAAATACAAACTTCTGCTTAGCAGGGTGAATCCCTCATAATCTGGCTCTAGCCTACCTTTCTCAACTGACCGTACCTACTTCCCTTCACGAAGTCCAGGCTCTGGCCCAGGCAGCCGCTTGCTGTGGTCCACATACAACATTCCACGTTCCTGTCCCTGTGCTCTGGTGAGGCTGTCCCTCTTGTCATCCTGGAGTGCTCTCCCTCCTAAATTTCACCTCCTGGAACCTGTAGCTCCCTTCAAAGCGTGACTCCAGCGCCACTTCGTACACAAGCCTTCCCCCCAGTTTTTAGTTGTCTCTGTTCTGTTCCCTCCCCTCTCCTGCACAAATTATGGATTTACTCCTCTATGTTCATGTTAGCCTGCCCCATCCCCAGTAGAAAGGAAACTCCTGCAGGACTGGGGCTGATGCATCTTTTTTATATTCCCAGTGACCAGGACAGTGCCTGGCACATAGTAGGCACTTAATAAATGCTTGTTGACTTTCTGAATTCTATGCCTTCCAGTTGCTGTTGCATGGCTTTCCCACCTTAACTCCCAAACTTCTTTAACAAGTTTTCCTCCCACCTTCACCTGGCTTCTGCCCCCATTCATCCCCCTGCTCTTTCAGAGGCTTGCAAGACACCTCCTGGTCGGTCACCAAATGCAAAGGTCTCTCCTCCAGTGCCCCATTTCTCCCGCATCTGATGACACCGATGCCCACTCCCTACACCTGCATAGGCTGAATCTCTCCCCAGGCTGCAGACACTCCTCCTTTCAGTGCTCGTCTGACTCCTCCCATTCTTCACACGTGGGGAGCGAAAGTGAACTTTGCCACTCACCCAGAGGCGCAGGGCTCCACGGGCACCTCCTCCCACAACATTCCTCGCCTTCTCCAGGGCACCGTCCGCCGTGCCTGAAGGGGGAGGGGAGGGCACTCCCAGAAGAGGGAATCCCTCCTCACCAGTTTTTCCTAGCATCGAGCCTCTTTCCCACTTGCCCACGCTTCTGAGTTCCCTGACCTCTAGGGACCTTCCAATTCTAAATCGATAAAGCCTGACCAGGCTTCAGCCCCAGAGACATAACTAGGGCCTGGAAGTGCCTCGAGGCTGGGTTTCTTGCCCCCGGTCTAGTTCTCTTACAGCTACTGGCCGGCACCAAGCAGGTGCTAAACAAACAAACTCAGGGTGGCTGGAAACCAACCCACACCTAGCGCCTTAAGGTTTTCAGCAACCCCGTTAAATGGGGACTGTTATTAGACCCATTCTGCGGGTGAGAACACTGAGTCGGATAGGGTCAGTGATTCGCGCAGGGGTCTGAAGCGGGGTCTCCGCGGCTCCATCCACGCAGGCACGCGGACACCCACAGGCCCTCAAGTCCGCCTGCCTCCCACGCCTCAGCCCTTCCCCCCGCCCCGGGGCCGGCGCGTCTTACCCGCCGCGTAGGTGCGGGCCGCGGGCAACCGGGGGCAGAGGCGGAGCAGGGCAGGCCCGCGGAGCAGCAGCGTGGACAGAGCGGCCATAGCGCACATATGCCCCCAAACACGGTCACGGTCTCGATGCGGAATCTGCCTCTCCCACTAGAGGATTCTGGACCGTGACTCCGCCCCCCGTCTCTTACCCAGACCAATCAGGGGCCGGATCGAGAACCGCCCCCCTCAATGGCATCGCGAGATTTCCCTCAAGCCTGGAGGAGGGGCAGGAGGAGGGAGGCGGGTTAGCCAGCCCCTCCCTCTTGGCAAAGGTGCGGGCTCCCTGGCTTGGCACTGTCAGGGGCTGAGGTCCCCGGATAGGGCGAGATCTGGACCCGGTTCTAAAGCTGCCAGGGGCCTCCGAGGCGCCGCTCCAGACCCCTTATTTTACAGACAAGGGAACCGAGCCCCAGAGACGGGGAACAACTGTTCTAGGTCACCCTGCTGGGAAACTAGCAGAGATGGGATTTGGACCAGGTCCTTCCGACTTGCCCAACTCGGCACGCGTTAGAATTCAGATGACCTAATGTCCTGTGCAGTGCACCTGGCCTGGCCTGTGATGCCCCGGGGCAAAGTGCGCAAGACGCTGGAGTTTTCCAAAGTCAGAGTAAATACCTCTGTCCGTAGACTTCAAAATGAGAGAGGGGAAAACATGTGATGTCTTTCCTCCCTTCCTCTTTTCCTTCCTTCCTTCCTTCCTTCCTCCCTCCCTCCTTTCCTCCCCTCCCTCTCTCCATTCATTCCTTCCTTCCTTCCTTCCTTTCTTTCTTCCTTCCATCCTTCCTTCCTCTCCTTCCTGCCTTTCTGCTTTCCTCCATCCCTTCCTCCCTGCATTCTTTCTTTCCCTCCTCCATTCCTTTCCAGAAGTTGGTATGTTAACATAGAGGCAATAGGGAATCATTAGAGTTTCTTGAGCAGGAGAGTGACTTAGTTAAATGTGTCCTTTAGGAACATCAATTTGGCAACATGTGGAGGATGAATGAATGAATCAAAAAGCCTTTATTAAATGCTTACTACTTATGTGTAAACCAGTGGGGATATAAATTAAAAAGTAAGGCAATCTCCACTCTCAAGGAACTCATTCTAAAAGAGCAATACAAGACAATACAGAGCTTTGGGGACGAAAACTCAATATTTAACAACAGCTGCTGAGAAAACTGGAAAACAGTATGGCAGAAACTAGGTATAAATCAACATTTCACACTGTATGCTAAGATAAGGTCAAAGTAGGTACATGATTTTGACGAAAAGGGTGATACCATAAGCAAGTTAGGGGAGCATAAAATAGTTTGCCTGCCAGATTTGTGGATAAGGGAAGAATTTAAAACCAAACAAAAGATAGAAAGCATTATAAAATGTGAAATGGATAATTTTGATTATATTAAATCTAAAAGTGTTTGCACAAACAAAACTAATGCAACTGAAATTACAAGGGAAGCAGAAAACTGGGAAATTTTTTTACAGCAAGTATCTCTGATAAAGGATTCATTTCTCAAATATATAGAGAACTGAGCCAAATTTGTAAGAATACAAGTTATTCCCCAATTGATAAATGGTCAGAAGATATAGTCAGGCAGTTTTCAAACAAAGAAATCAAAGCTATCCATAGTCACATAAAAAATGCTCTAAGCCACTAGTGATTAGAGAAATGCAAATTAAAACAGCTCTGAGGTGGCACCTACATCTATCAGAAATGACAAATGCTGGAGGGATGAGGAAAAATAGGTACACTTATTAACTGCTGGTGGAGTTGTGAACTGGTCCAAACATTCTGGGAAACAATTTGGAACTATGCCCAAAGGGCATACCTTTTGATCCAGCAATACCACTATTAAGTCTGTATCTTGAAGAGATAAAAGAAAAAAGGAAAGGGACCTATATGCACAAAAATATTTACAATAGCTCTTTTTGTGGAGGCTAAGAATTGGAAATTGAGGGGATGCCCATCAGTTGGGAATGGCTGAACAAGTTGTGATGTATGATTGTAATGGAATTCTATTGTGCTATAAGAAATGACAAGCAGGATGATTTCAGAAAAACCTGGAAATACTTACATGAAATGATGCAGAGTGAAGTGAGCAGAACTAGAAAAACATTGTTCACAGTAACAGCAATATTGTATGATGAACAACTGTGAATGACTTAGCTATTCTCAGCAGTATAATGATCCAAGATAATCTAATCTCAAAGATCTCATGATGAAAAATGCCAACTGCCTCTAGAGGAAGAACTGATAGTGTCTGAATACAGACCAAAATGTATCATTTTCTTTTTC
>NW_020954907.1:55000-78201 GCF_900497805.2 Vombatus ursinus | reverse complement strand
TCTTTCTTTCTTTCTTTCTTTCTTTCTTCCTTCCTTCCTTCCTTCCTTTCTTTCTTTCTCTTTCTTTCCTTCTTTCTTTCTCTTTCTTTCTTTCTTTCTCTTTCTTTCTTTCTCTCTCCTTCTGCCTCCTTTCCTTCTTTCGAGTTTTCTTCCACAAAATGACTAATATGAAAGTGTGTTTTACATGATTGCATGTGTATAACCTACATCAGATTGCTTACTGTCCCAGGGAAGGGGAAACAGAGGGAGACAGGCATAGAATTTGGAGCTCAAACTTTAAAATGAATATTTAAAATTGTTTTTACATGTAATTGGGGAAAATACAATATTATTTTTTAAAAAGACAATATAGAGAGGAGGTTTCAGCTCCAAGTAATATGGAGAGGTCCAGTATTCTTTAGGGTAAGGGGACAAAGTAGATGCTAACATACCTCCTTTAGTGTCATTTCAAATGCTAAAACAATTTGTTTCTGAGGCTGAGCCATGTGGCAGTGCTAAGGACTTTGGTGGTGAGAATCTTATTTACCAGGGCTTAAATAACTGTAACCACTTAAGAAGCAATGACTGTGGCATAGGCAGACCATGCTTTTATATGGGTCATTCTTCCCTAAATGATGGTTTCAAGGGCTGAGCTGGAAGAAGGGCGGTGGTTTGGGAAACATTACTATTCCCAGAGTTCTTGAACTTAACTTTCCCATCCAGGGGAACTGGACAACAATTGGTATGGAGGTGGGGTGGGGGAAGATGATTAAGGGAGAAGGCTGTTCTGGAAGCAGCACCAGTAGTCTGTGGGCCATTGCTGTTCCCAGGACTCTTGGGCAAAGGGGGACTGAAGATGAATCAGAGATAAAAGAGCCTAGGTGGGAAAACCATATGCCCTGACGTCCAGTATTTACCACTGTCCCTCTTCCTGAAAAGAGACCAAATGATTCATAGGATTTAGAACTGGAAAGAACCTGAGATGTCCTCATTTGAAAAATGAACTTGCTGAAGATAGAGTAGGAGTTTTTTCTATTACAGATTGTTTATTACCATACTTTAATCTTCCACAGGGCTTAGCCCACTATTGTATACATAATGGGCATGTGCTAATTAAATGATCCTCTTCTATGATCACAGATTTCATCCCCTAATTTTACATACCAGGTAATAAAGCAGACTTACTGAGAGAATGTGGATTAATTAGTAAAAAACCTATAACAATTTTAGGGGAAAAAAAATCTCAGCAACTCAACTAATTTCCTATTTACTGTGGGTCAGTAGTAGTATCTTGGTTTATAAAAAGGGCAGTTACTTTGTATATTTGAAAGAATCATAAGATCCTGAAAGAGAAGCTCATAGGTCATGTCAGCCAGTCTCTCTTTTTATAGATAAGAAAATTAAAAGCCACACAGAGGAGGTGTGGCTTTTCCTGTCACAGAAGTATTAATTTGTTGTTGTTCAGTCATTTTCAGCTGTGTTTGCCTCTTTGTGACTCCATTTGGGATTTTCTTGGCAAGGATACTGGAGTGGTTTGCCGTTTCCTTCTCCAGCTCATTTTACAGATGAGGAAACTGAGACAAACAGGGTTAAGTGACTTGCCCAGGGTCTCACATATAGTGAATGTCTGAGGCCAGATTTGAACCCAGGAAGTTGAGTCTTTCTGATTGGAGGCACAGGATTTTATCCACTGAGACACCCAGCTGCCCAAGTATTAATTATCAGAGCCATACTAATCCTAGGTCAGCTGCCTTAAAATCTAGCACTCTTTCTGCTGTTCACCTATGTGTTGTGGATGGATATCAATAACTGAGATTGGGGTGTGTGTCTTTTTTTGGTGTGTTTTATTTTTCAATTAACAACCATGATAAAGATTGATTGATCAAGATAATATGCAAAGCATTTCACATACCTTAAGGTATTATATAAATGCTGTTATTTTTTGTTTGTATCTCTAATAAATAGCACGTACTAGGCACTTAAAAATTTGTGTAGGAAGGGAGGAAGGCAGGCAGGATAAAAACATGATCACATCTCTCCCTCCAATCCCTCAACCCCCTTCATTTTGAAGAAGCCGATGGAAAAAGTTATTTGCTTTGGCTTTGGGAAGATCCAGGCAATGAGACTCTTGTAACTTCTTAGGCACTTTGCCTTGATTCAAAGAGGTACCACATAATCTAGGTTTTCTAATCCCTGCTCAGTTATAAATTCTGTAACCTTGGACAAGTCAGAAGGATCTGGGTTCCAATAACATCTCTGCTACTTTATTAGCAGGGTGACCTTGGACAAATTGTTCCTGTTCTCTGGGCCTAGATTTTCTTGAATGTAAAGTGAGGAGGAGGTAGGGGATAGTTAGTCCCTTATGGTCCCTTCTAGATTTATTTCTATGTTCCTTCTATGTTAATGTCTCTAAGATATCTTCCAGTTCTAAATCAATGATCTGAGGCCAGAAAATGAAACCTTTGGAACTAGCAAGCATAATCAAGGGAAACACATTTGTAGATCTTTCCAAAGAGAAGGAATTTTCAGTAGATATGATTTGCAGAGAGCATATGCTGCCCTAAGGGTTAAAAAGAAATCAAGGGTTGCTTTGTGAAGACCCTCCTAAGGATCCTGTAACTTGAGGATGTCCTAAAGTTCTTTTCCCCTCTTGAAATACCATAAAACTTCTCCTTATCTTGTAGGACCAAAAGAATTGTTTTATTTTCTCCCTTATCCTATGTTCCTGTCATAAAATTCCTCCTTATCTTGTAAGCAATCATCTCCCCTAGCCTGTGTCATAAATTCTTCCTTATCCTCAATCTTCAACCACCATAAAACCTTAAAACTATGTCATCCTGAACTGTCTATACAAGCCTGGTCCTCCCAAATATCAGGGCCATTAATTAACTACTTGCTAACTAGGCCCACGTGCTTCACTTGATAAAGCTCCCATTGGCAACAGAGACTAAGTGAATTCTTTTACATTCCAACTGCTCTCCGCAATCTGACCTCAACAAATAGAGATCTCGGCCTGGAGTCAAGAGGACCTGAATTCAAATTTGGCTTCAGACCTTTATTGCTTGTGTGATCCTGGGCCAGGCACTTAACTCTTTGCCTCTGTTTCCTCATGGAGAAGGAAATGGCAAACCATTCCAGTATCTTTGCCAAGAAAACCCCAAATGGGGTCAAGAAGAATTGGGCAAGACTGAAAAACGACTGAATAACAACTGGGATTACAGAACAGGTTCAGAGTCAAAGTATAAGGTCCTTGGGCACAACAGCTCAGTTTATTTGGAGCATGGTCATACATGAATATTTTAAGCAAATGTGATTCCCCAGGTTCTCCAGTTAGGCATATGAGAACTTCTCTATCACTCTGTAGATGATCTTGGAGAGTTGCTGTGGCTTTAAAAAAAGCCAACAAAAAACAACACCTTCACCCTTTGGCCAACCTGGCTAAGAGTCTTTGCTAATTTAGCTAGGCTGGTCTGGAGACAGCCGACAAACAGCTGTCCTCCAGGCGCTTTTTGGGGGCCCTTCCAGTCTGGTAGCAGCTTCTGGAGCTGGTCATCTGGCATGGCATTTCAGAGAACCCCAGCGTCACCTTCTAGCCGCTGAAGGCCTTGGGGAGGACCAGCTGTAGTGGACACCAGCAGAACACAGGAAAGATCAATGCAGACTTAGCTTTATTCGAGTTGTTCTTTTCTCCTGGGTGGGTAGGGGGCAGCTGGGACAATCTTCCCACTCAGTGTAATTAGGCGCCTCCACACCCCGTACATCCCGCAGACCCATGCCCGCTCCTGACTGTGTCAGAGCCTTGGTCCCAGCCCCTTCGCTGCTTGAAGTGGGCGATTCCAGGACGTGGACAACGGGCTGAGTGTTGGGGGTCGAGGGTCTAGCTGAGTAATTGACAAGGGTCAGGGCTCCAGCAGAGTCCAAGCAGGGTCGGGACGGAGCTGGAACTCCAACTCAGGCACTGGGAGGGATCTGGAGCTTAGCCTTAGACGGGTGGGAGGTAGGACCCAAAAGGGTCGCGACGCGGTGACTGAGCACTCGTGGGTCAAATTGCGGAGGCAGAGACAGGGAGCGAACCGCGCCTGAGTCCAGGCTGTGGGTTAGAATTGGGGCTGAGGAGCCTGGGGAAGGGGTGAGAGCCGAGCCCGAAGGGACTGACCGAGGAGGGAGACCCCGGTAGGGGCGGAACCCCGGGGGAGGACTGAGGACCTCGGAGCGTGGCCTGGGCTGGAGGGGCCAGGGCTAGGACTGGGGCCTGTGCGGAGAATGGGTGATGCCAGGTTAAAGCCCGGGAGAAGCAGGAAAAGGATTGGGGATTGGGGGGCCGACCCAGGCCTGGATTGGACCTGGGGAGGGGCGACGTGAAGAGGGGTCGGAGGAGGGAACTGGATGGGAGAGGGGTGGGGTCAGACTGGACCCTGGAAATGGTAAAATGGGGACACGATGGAGAGGGAATGGCAAACTACCCCAGTGTCTGCCGAGAAAACCCCACTGCTGAAACACCTCACAACTGGAGTTGGAGATGGGGCGCGAGAGGGGGCGGAGTTAGATGGGGGAGGGGAGGAGTTAGAGCGGATTCTGGAGGGGAGGGGGTTTATTGAGGGGCCGGAGGTGGGGCCACGATTGGAGAAGCGAAGTGATTAGAACGGAGGCCGGAGGACGGGCCCTGATTGGAGGAGGGGCGGAGTTAGAGGAGGGGCGCTCTGTCTGACGCGGCCAAAGCGGAAGGGGCGGGGTCAGAGTGGAGGCGGAGCCGGACGCCACAGGGGCGGGATCAGAGGAGCGTGGGCGGGAAGGGGGGCGGGGTCATAGCTTCGGGACGAGGGCGGAGGCGAGGGCGGAGGCGAGGGCGGAGGCGGAGGCGGGGGGTCCCGAGCCAGAGGCAAGCTGCTGTCTAACAGATCCCCGGAGCTTCGCTACCCCGCCGGAGCGGAGCGCAGCCGGGCGAGGCGCATGGAGAAGGGCGGCGGCAAAGGCGGGCCCTCCTCGTCGAGCCCCGTCGTGGTGGTGGTCGGCGGCGGTATAGCGGGGCTCGGGGCGGCGCAGCGGCTCTGCCGGCAGTCGGTATTCCGGAATCTGCGGCTCCTGGAGGCCACTGACCGCTGCGGGGGCCGCATCTGCTCTCAGCCCGCCTTCGGTAACCTACGCCCCCACCCCCTCCCCAGAGCCCCTCTTCTCAGGCCAGGGAGACCCCCGCCCGTCGCTTGTGGTAGAATCCGGACGCTCAACCAGGGGGTCCCCGGGATGGGGGCATCGATACTCCTTGACCCTGGTCATCAGAAAAGGTCGCGGGAGGGAGGCACCTTAGAGGTCATCTAGTGCAGCCCCCTGACCGCAGGGCGACAGGGGGGCCCGTGGCCCTCGATTTAGAGCTGGAAAGGACCTTGGCAATCACGTCGTCCAGCCCTTCTTACCGAAGAGGAAACTGAGGCCTAGACAGGGGAAGCGACCTGCTCGACATCCCGTGGGAAGGAGCAGAGCCTAGGTCGCCCCGTGGGGGTGCTGGGGAGATTGCCTCGGAGAGGTTGAACGGTCCGGTCTGTTGTTGGTCTGAGAGCGGAGAGAAGGAAGGTCAAGTTCAGCAGGGAGGGTAAGTCGGGAAAGCATCAAGATGATGAACTTTGTTCCCACTTTCCTTCCACTCCCTCAGGTGGTGTGATTGAGATTGGGGCGCACTGGATTCATGGGCCCTCCGAGAACAACCCGGTCTTCCAGTTGGCTCTAGAGTATGGCCTGCTGGGTGAGAAAGAGAAGTCGGAGGAAAATCAGCTGATTGAAATTGGTGGCCACCCTGGTCTGCCCTCTCTGTCCCTCTCCAGCTCTGGCAAAAATGTGAATCTCAAGTTGGTAGAAGAGGTGTCTAATCTGTTTTATACTCTATTAGACCAAACGCGTGAGTTCCTTCATATGGCAGAGACCCCTGTCCCCAGCGTGGGGGAATACCTGAAGAAGGAGATTGCTCAGCTCATGGTTGATTGGACAGAAGATGAAGCAACCAAGCACCTTAAACTGGCCATCCTGAACACCTTCTTCAACCTAGAATGCTGTGTGAGTGGGAGCCACAGTATGGATTTGGTTGCCCTTGGATCCTTTGGGGAATACTGCACATTGCCAGGGCGAGATTGTACCTTTTCTGAGTAAGTAGATTCCATTTCATAGTGTGCACCCAAAGGTAGTTGTAACTTTGGCCTGAAGAATTCATTTCTAGTGGTTTGATCCAGTTGGGGATACCCTGTGACTCATAGCGTTAGGATGAACACCAGCTTTTGATTCTAGTTTTCCAGAGAAAATGCTCAAAATGGGGGTAGAGGGGGTGGTAAGAGGATTTTAGAATGAGTCACATTTCCATTTTTCTGTTCCTGAGCATTGCTTTTCCCATCCTCACCCCATTCCTCCAAAGAAGCTATTTTTTTCCCCTTGGCCAATCAGTTCTTGAGGTTTCTCTCACTTAGGTAAAAGGGAAAGGGCTTATAGATTTGCTTGATCTCAAGAGAAAATAACTAAAGGAAGGAGAAGCATTTTTTGACATAGTATCCTGTGATTCTCCCGAAGACTGAGCCACTTTGGGGAACCAATATTTTATCTTTCACCTGATTTGTGTGTGTGTGTGAGAGACTCCTGTTAAATGCATATGACTTCTTTTGGCCATATGATGGGTTCTATTGCCCAGGAATAAGGATGATGGGTCTACTGTGAGTAGACCCAGAAGTTAGGTTGTTTAGAAAACCTCAGGAGTTGATTTTTCTTTTCTCTGTGTTAGAGCTTGCTGAAACAGCTCCTACATCAGGTTTTTTTTTTTGAGTTGGGAACAATTTCTTTACAAATTTTTTTTTCTCTTTACTGATGCTTCTTGTTATATTACATTCATTTTTGAACCAGCCCTTCACCTCCCCTTGCCTGGCAAGCCTTTTCTTCTAACATGTATTTAAGAGATAAAAGAAAGAAGCAATTTAGTACAACCAACCAACCAATGACTCAATCTTGTCTGACAGTATATACAATATTCCTACCTAGAGTTCCCTATCTCTGCAATGAAGGGAGTGTTTGCTCAACTCTTCCAGACCCAAGCTTGGTCATTACTATTACACGGTTTTGTTTTATTGGAACGATTTTTAGAATGAGTTTCAGCCATCTGGCTCTTCTGAAAAATATTCTGACTTGTGTTGTAACTCTCCTAGGGGGTATGAAGGGCTTACAAACTGCATAATGACTTCTTTGCCGAAAGATGTTATACTGTTCAACAAACCAGTGAAGACCATTCACTGGAATGGCTCCTACAGACAAGAAAATTTTCCAGGAGAGACATTTCCAGTACTAGTGGAATGTGAAGGAGGAGAGAAGTTCCCAGCACATCATGTTATAGTTACTGTACCCTTAGGTAAACATTTTTTCCTCGTTTTTCTTGCTACATTTTTAATCCAAACTCATCTAATAGCTGTAGCCTCTTGTGTGTCTATAACCCTATCTTAAAGATGTAGCCGTGTGTTTCTTATTTCGTTTTTGCTATGTTAGTTAATAAGCTAATTTTAATTTCAACAATGTCATCATTCCTATTTGTATAACCTGTTACAGTTTGCAAAGTGTTTTCCTCCAAACAGCCCTGTGACCTAGGTATTGTGATGCCTGTATTATTAAGGAGGAACCTGAGGCTTAGTTAAATTAAGCTCTTTGCTTAGGGTCACACAGCTAATAAGTGGCAGAACTGAGTTTCTAACCATGGTTTTCTGATTTCAATTCTGGTGCTTTTTAAAAAATCTATATTACTCTTCCTTCTCATTTCAATCATATTCGACTCTTCTTGATCCCATTTAGGGTTTTCTTGGTAGGGATATCGGATTGCTTTGCCATTTCATTCTCCAGCTCATTTTCCAGATTTGGAAGCTGAGCAGGCAGGGTTCAATGACCTGCCCAGGGTCACACAGCTAGTAAGTGTCTGAGGCCAGATTTGAACTCATGAAGATAAGTCTTTCTGACTGCAGTCCCGGCACCCTATCCACTGTGCCCCTAGCTGCTCTGCTTCTTAGTACAGAAAGAGAGACAGTGAGGCTTACTGGAGAATGCTGGATAGGGAGTTAAGAACAACAAGATTGAAATCTTGCCTCTGATAACTGATGACCACTAGTTATGTGACCCTGACCAAGTAATTAATCCCCTTTGTGCCTCCCTAGGATGTAGCAATTTCGAACCACTGATGGATTTGAACCAGAGAATAATGTGATGTGGTGGGGAAAGGCCTAGGTTGGGAGGGAGGGGACCACTTTCCACACATGGTGTGTGTGACCTTGGACAAGTCACCTCATCTCTGTGGGCCTCAGTTTCTTTAGCTATAAATCAAGGGATTTGACTAGCTGACCTGTAAGATTCCTTCTGACTCTAATCGGATGATCTGCTACGTTATTGATAAGTTACAATCTACTTTGATGGAGGCAGTTCCCTTAGCTGAGGAAATCATATCCTTCATGTAGAAGACAAGGGTTAAATATTGAGAAAAATGAGATTTATAAGTAATTATTTCCCTTGTTTGAAATAAGGGTGAGACAACAGTGCAGTAGAAAGAGTACAGAACTGAAGAGTCACAAGATTTGAGTTCAATCGTGGTTCTCCCACTTCCTACAAATATGACCTTGGGTAAATCACTTCACTTGCTCATCTGTAAAATGGGGGTCAGACTTGGTGGCCCCTGGGGTCCCTTTCAGCTCTAATCTATGATCCTTTCATCCTATGACTATTTTCTAGGCAAAAAAAAAAACAAGGTGTCAGCCCTAAGCGAGAAGAAATCAAATGAGAAATGAAAACTATAGTTTTATTTTCAGACTTTTCTTAAGAAAATTCTTTCACTGAATAGAGTAGTTTGAAAATTTGGTAAAATGTGCAATTGGATGAATATGAGAGTTAACATTGTTCAACTTGTAGAGGACGGGGGTGAAAGCTAAGAGGCCTGGGAAGAAGAAAAAGACAACGTTGAATTACCAGGTTGGGAGAGATAAGTGAGGATGCAGATGGTACTGAGGCCACAAACCAAAACATAACAACACTGTAGACATCAGGCTTTGAAGGATTCGTGTGACTGTGCAGCCACAGCTTCCACCAGCAATGGGCCTGCAGCCTCAGAGGTGCAGAGTCATCATAGGATGACCTCCGTGGGGGTCCCAGCCCTGCTCGCATCATGCAGAAGTCATCCAGCCAAAGAAAACAGCCCTCTTCTGTCTTTCGAGGCACACCCCTTTCGGCTGTTTGAAAACGGTCGGTCGAGTTTTTCTCTTCTTCCTGCCTGGAGGCAGCTGGGTGGTGCTGGGCCTGAAATGAGGAAGATCTGAGTTCAAATGCTGCTTCAGACACTTATCAGCAGAGTGATCCTGGGCAAGTCACTTAATCTCTGTGTGCCTCAGTTTCCTTATTTGTTATTTGGGTAATGGGGATTATAATAGCCTTTACCTCCTAGGGCTGTTGTGAGGATTAAATGAGATAATATTTGTAAAGTGCATGGCACATAGTAGGCACTTAATAAATGCTTGTTTTCTTCATTTCCTTTAAGGGATAGTATTGTATAAATGTCAGCATCACTAGGAAGAGCATTTTAAGGTTTACAAAGTGCTTTGCTTAATTAACTCATTTGAGTCTTAAAACAACCTTGTGAGGTAAGTGCTCCAGGCATTATTATTGCCATATTACAGTTGAGGAAACTGAGGCTCAGATAGATTAACTTTCCGCTGTATGCACAAGAAGTAGAGTTTGAATCTGGGTCTCTCCTGATCCTGAGCCTAGCATTTTCCTTTCCATATCATGGCTTCTAGGCCCTACAGATCATTATTCTTTGGACTCATTTGGGTTTATTAATGTCTCTTCTAAAATGTGACACCCAGAAGTAGACACAGTACAGCAGATGTGGGCTGCCCTGCTGGGGACCCAGTGGAACTCTCATCTACCTCAATCTGAGATTCTGAAGATTCACCCAAGATTACTCCAGCTCTTGTGGCTGCCATGTCCCGTATTAGTTAGTGCGTTCTAAACTTGACATCCCCACAAGCCCTCAGGTTTTTTTCATGTGAATTGGAGTGAGCTTGTCTAACTCAGTGTTCCTGGATCCTACACTTATGCATTTGATATTTAGGGTAAGAACTTCAGTAGAGATTAATGTAATCCTGCTAACTTAACTCGAACTCACCATTCATCCTGCTGTGATCCTTTTGGATCCCAATTCTCTCTTCCAAGGTATTAACAGATATCTATTACCTAACTTTGCTGAGTCTTAGCTTTCTCACCTGTAAATGGAGATCATAATCCTTCCTTCCTTCTTTCCTAAGTGACTTGCCCAGTGTCACACAGCTTGTAAGTCTCTGAGGTCAAATTTGAATTCAGGTCCTCCTGACTCCAGGGCAGGGGCTCTATCCACTCCATCGCCTAGCTGCACCACCCTCCCCCCATCATGATATTTTCAGTAAGGGTTTTGATGAGGCGTACATGAAAGGATCCACATCATGTGCTTTGCAAGCCTTAAAACTCTCTATGAATGTCAACTGTTGTTAATATTAGACTAGAGTAGGAAGTCACTTAAACACCTTTCTGTCTTCAGCTAAACAAAATCAATAGCCTAAAAATTTTAGACACTTTTCCATCACGGGAGTGCACATTTCACAGTCATTAAAACTCAGAGTCAGAAAAGTGGTCTGTTCCAGGGGTGGGAAACCTCTGGCAGCGAGGCTACAGGTTCCCCACCCCTGGATTCATTCATTGTCCATATTTGAAAAACCCCTTTTCTGCCCTCTTTTGGCCTGAATACTGAAAAGATTTTGGACTAGTTGTACATGAGTTTTAAGATGATGCGTTCCTTCATGGAGTTAGTCATATCATCACAGGGCTTAGGGTTGGAATAGCCCTTAGTGGGCATCTGGACTAACCCCCCTTTAACAAATGAGCAAATAGACCCAGGCAGGTTCAGTAACTTAACCAAGGTCACAGAGCTAGTAAGTAGTAGAGTGGGAGTTAGCAGAAGTCACTCTTTTTATTAGGTTAAATTCTTGCACTCAGCAGTCTTACTTGACTGGCATCCTCAGACTTTCCCATTGTGAAAAGTCCTGGATTTTGGGGGGATTGAGATCATCTGAAAATTCTGTGTATGATCTCAGTGGACTTCATTATACCTCCACTTAACGATGAAACAAAATCCATGCTTGTTCTTAGTGACATTATACATTAAACAGTGGAATTAAAGTGAAAGAGCTTTATTCAGAAGACTTCAGTGTAGGGGGGTGGGGGAGAGGTATTTCTTGCTTTTGGAAATCTGATCTCCTGAGAAGATTTCCGTAGTCATTTCAGGCTCCTTGGTAGTAACTGCTTCCACATAACCTAGTTCTCCAGGTCAGCATCCCACCAGCTCCTTCTCTTTCCTGCTAGGCTACCCTCAAAACATCAGCTTGGTGAGAGCTAGCCTAACCATTGGGATTCAAAGCTGTGCCATCTTTGTGCTTCTATTTAATTAGTAATTCATCCCGTCTACTTTTATTTTGACCTCAGACTTACGTTTTGATCAGTGATCGCCCAAACTGCTCTGATTTGATTTATTACAGGTGTTCTCAAAGAGCAAATGAATACCTTATTCAGCCCACCACTACCCCGTAGGAAAACAGAAGTGATCAGGAGAATGGGCTTCGGAACCAACAATAAAATATTCCTGGAGTTTGAAGAACCTTTCTGGGAACCAGACTGCCAGCAGATCCAGGTGGTGTGGGAGGACACCTCGCCCTTGGAGGATGTCAGGGCTGAGCTCCAGGACATATGGTTCAAAAAGCTCATTGGCTTTTTAGTCCTGCCTCCTTTGGAGTAGGTATCGGGTTTTGTGTGTTTGTTTTTGTTTTGAGACATTCCTCAGGACTGAATCATGAGTGGATGATGATGTAGATAATGGCAACCAAGTTCCCGGCAATTTGGGGAGTTCGAATTGAAGGGAAGTGATGTAAGGAATTTAATCTTCATGCCCAACCTCTTGATTGGTTCAGAGCCCACCAAGAAGAAAAATAAGTTTGCATAAGTCCTCCTCCTCCATTGTTGCTACATACAAGACCTGGCCAATTTGAGTATTTGGAAGGATAGGTAATATGTGAGGTATTGGAGTCCTGCTAGATGTGGAGCATTACAGAGAAAATCAGACACACGGATGTTACCCACAAGGAGTTTGTAGTTTTGCTGTGAGGCAAGATTGGAGCACAGTGAAGTGAAAAGAGTTAGGGATCTGGAGTCATGGGTTGTTTTTGTTGTTCAGTTGTGTCTGACTCTTCGTGACCCCATTTCCGGTTTTCTTGGCAAAGATATTGGAGTGGTTTGCCATTTCCTTCTCCAGCTCATTTTCCAAATAAGGAAACTGAAGCAAATAGGGTGAAGTGACTTGCCCAGGGTCACACAGCTAGAAAGTGTCTGAGGACAGATTTGAGTTCAGGAAGATGATTCTTCCTGACTTCAGGTCCAGCATCACTGTATCACCTAGCTGTCCTTATCCTTGGTTTTCCAAGCACTGTGGTGCCACTTAGCTGTGCCTGGAGTCATGAGGCTTAGGTTCAAATCCAGCCTCTATTGCTTACTACTTTGACAAACCATTTAATCTTTGGGCCTCAACTTCTTCATCTGTAAAATGAGCATTTTGCATTAGATGACCTGTGATGTCCCTCCTAAATGCATTGGCGATGAAGATAACAAACAAAATGACATTCATCAGGATCACATCAGAGAGTAGCAGTGCTCAGTCACATGATACAGTTTGACATAGGCAGCATTATATGGGAAAGCTAAGGGGATAGAGTGTGGAATTTGGAGTCTGGAAGACATAGGTTCGAATCCTGCATCTTGACGCTTATTTGCCCCTTCTCTGTGCCTTAGCTTCCAAGGATTGATCTACTAAGTCACAGGTTGTGATGACTTACTTTTGGGAGCCAAGGGGGTGTGTGTGTGTGTGTGTGTGTATGTACGTGTATGTGTAAAAAGACCTGTGATTTTGTGGTCTGGAGACTCTCTCTGCCAGCTCTCTAGAGTAGATTACAACCCATCCAGGATTTCATAGATTAGTCCTTGAGAGTTGCCTGAGGCACGGAGATGTTAAGGGGTTCACATAGCTAGTAAGTGTCAAGAAGCAGAATTCAAACCTGTGTCTTCTAGACTCCATACTTAGCAGTTCTATCACACTGCCTTTATACCATGTACAGTTATCTGTATATTTGTGTATGTAGGTATGTGTATACATATATATATGTTTGTGTGTGTGTCAATTTATATATATATGTGATAATGATAATTTGGAGATTATTATGAATAATTTAGAGGTTTGAAGATCTGTTTTGTGGGGAAGAGTAAAGGATCTAAATTAGTATAGTGTGGTGAAGAAAGAAAAATGTTATCTTATTATAGCAAAAGAGACAAACAGCAAAGGAGACTTCAGCACAGCAAGACAGAATGAGGAAGTGGAGGATGAACATGGTCCTTTGGTTGTCAAAGAACTAAGTCAACAGGGGAAAAGTTAGCAGCTTTCTTCTTTAGACCCTGCCAAAGGAGCCAGTACAAAGCTTGCCTGCCCATCACTCAGCATTCTGGTCTCCTATTCCGCCTGGAGTGGTTCCCAGTATCCTTTGTGGCAGGAGATCAGGAGGCCAGGAAGGACTGTGGTTTGCTTGTCTCTTACATACCCAAAGTACTTCCCATCCAGTGAAAGTCCCCTTCTTTCTGTGCAGGTCCACATATGTTCTCTGTGCGTTCATTGCTGGACTGGAATCAGAATTTATGGAAACACTTTCTGATGAGGAAGTGCTTTCATCTCTGACGCAAGTCTTAAGGAGAATAACAGGTACTCCTCCCTTATGTGGAAAGAAGGGACCTGGATTGTGTTTGCTTTGAATTGACCACTGACTCCTCAGTCCAATATTTCGGGATATCCCAGTGATAGAATTGGTCTGTGCATTCCTAAGGAAGGTTCCTCATTATATAAACCCAGATTGATATAAAAATATATATATAAGTAAACCCAGTGCTTGTCTATGAGGTTTGTAGCTTCAGTCTTACTTAGTCCTTCCAGTGACCCTAAATTAAAACAGAGGGAGTTGACTTTAGCCAGATTTTACAGATGAACTGAGACCCCCCCCCAAAAGGGAAAGTGATATTGTCAGGGTTGCACATAGTTGATGGATCAGATTCTACTTTCTCTACTCTTAATCAGTTACCAATTGGTAAGCATTCACTTTGTCCACTA
Organism: Vombatus ursinus; assembly: GCF_900497805.2. Lineage (NCBI taxonomy): Eukaryota > Metazoa > Chordata > Mammalia > Diprotodontia > Vombatidae > Vombatus > Vombatus ursinus. The sequence continues at coordinate 63,995 of NW_020954907.1, read as the reverse complement.
GATTGCATTGCTTTCCTGTTTCTTTTTTGTTTGTTTGTTTGTTTGTTTGGGTTTTTTTTAGAATTTAGCAAAGCTAACATGGCAGAAGGAGCCTTTTGCTAATACACTGTATGACATGGTTTTCTTCCCTGGTGGTGTCTTTCATTTTGGAAAATGCTCAGTCTTTAAAATGAAAAGCAAATTGCAAACATATGGGAGGGAGTGCTGTGTTAACCTGCTGCATCTCTGGGGTTCAGGAAATCCACAGCTCTCCAGGCCTAGGAGTGTGATCAGGTCCAGGTGGCACAGTGCCCCCTACACCAGAGGCTCTTATAGCTACGTTGCAGTTGGCAGCTCTGGAGAAGACATTGATATGCTTGCCCAACCCCTTCCTGCAGACTTCTTAATCCCCCAGGTAAATATTTTTCTTTCTTGGACAATGAACTCTAACACCTTTTTTGATGTGCAGTCAGTCTCTTTTTAAAAATGTTTTATTGGTGCTTTGAAAAATGGCATTGCCGTCACTTTCCAATTGTATCCTCACCACTTCCCTGCCATGCCCTTATACCAAAAATCTACAGTTAAGCAAAACAAACCAACACATTGGTCATGTCTGTTATTGTATGTTGACAATTTCTAAGTGCTCAACTTAGGAACACTTTAAAAAATCTTGGACCTAAAAACAAGCAGTATAAGAAGATGAGGCTAGTACTCTGGCTCTGGGCCTCCTTTGGAGGAGGTAATGGGATTGTGTTTTTTAATTTAGAATCCATACACAGTGATTAGTTAAAGCATTACCCCTTGCCTAGATATGGAGATGGTAGGTGGCCTCTCTCATGTAGATGAATGAAGCTGGCTAGTTCCTGGTGCCCAGAAGCATATGACCCTGCGCCTTTGCCTTGTTGGGAGAGGGGCAGATGGGAATGTGTCCTTAATATTATGAACTAGAATTCAGAATGCATTTTTCAATAGGAACAGTCTTATAATCAAAGGATCAGAAATTTAGAGCAGGAAGGGAACTTGCATTTGATCTTATTTTGCAGTTGAGGAAACTGAACCAAAAAGCTTAAGGAACTTGAGGTAGGTTACACAGGTTGAAAGTGGCAGAGCCTCTGACTCCAAATCCATTTCTTTCCCCTTGACCAGTCCTGCAGACTGGTGGGTGGGAAAGGATGGTGGGAATGAAATCGTATTCTTCTTAGATAACAGTATAGCTGAAACTGTTTTTTGAATCCTCGCCTAAGAACCGGACCATCATTTATAACATTGAAAAAAAATTCATTCGATAAATATAAAGTTATTGTTATGTGCAAAAAGCACCATGCAGGTATAAAGCTTTTTTTTTTTTTAATGACACAGTGTGTGCCTCGAGGAGCTTTTGCCTTGAGGTGAGGGTGTGGGGGGGGTGTGACAGAAAGTGAAGTACAGTATCTCAGTACGATAGAAGGTAGGATGTATTGGTTGTAAAAGAGATATCTTGACAAAGGGTTCTAGGAAATTTTGAGGTGGAAGACAAAACTTTGGTAGGAGGGCAGTGTGAGGGCTTCATGGAGGAGGTGGCACCTGAACTGGGCCTGAGAAGAAAAAGGGCAGGATTCTGAAAGGCAGAAGCAAGGGAGGAGGGCATTCTAGGATTGGGGGATGGCTGAGGTAAAGGCATGGAGGCAGGAGGTGCCACATCCCTTGGAGTGAATGGCTAGCAGCACTGTTGGGTTGGAATATAGATGTCATGAAATGGAAATAATTGAGTTTGGGACAGATAGGTGGTAAAATGGATAGAGCTCTGGCCTTGAAGTCAAGAGGACCTGAGTTCAAATCCGGTCTCAGACAGACAATACACAATACGTACTAGCTGTGTGACTCTGGCCAAGTCACTTAACCCCAATTGCCTAGCAAAAAGCAAAAAAAAAAAAAAAAATTGAGTTCTCAAACACTGACTTAGAAATGAATTTTGAAAACACCACTCCTAATTTGGATACAATACAAATGTATTTGCTCAGGGAACACAGAGGCATAAGTAATGAGAAGAATTAGGAATTAGCACATTCATTTGAATTAGGAAACTTACTGTGTGCATGAGTAAATATTTTTAAGATTTGTCAGTATGAGATCATTGATGCAAAGAACCAATGCATACCATACTTTCAGTGGTACTGACAGTCAGTTTTGTGAGCATTTAGAATGATTAGCGAATTTAGATTTCAAGACCCTTCCTTTTGATCATCAGAAGATGGACAAAGGAATAAGAGTGATAAGTCCAACTTAATCAGCCTATTCAGAGGAGTGATGAGGGGTTTGGTAGAGAAGAAAAAGAACTACAAATGAATCAGCAAGCATTTATTAGGTGCTTGCTGGACTAGGCCTTGTGCATACCTCTGGAGATACAAAGGCATCCATGAAACAGTCCCTGCCACATTCTCTAGGGAAAGGCAGAATAGTGTAGTGTAGAGAGGAAATGCTGATAGTGTCATGCATTTACTTTATCACTCAATTGCAGCATAGCTCCTCCTTTGGGCTCCAACTCCCAATCTGCACTCATGCCAGCAGGTTGGGGACCCAGAATGGGGCTAACTGCCTCTCCCCTCAGGCTTCTGGGGTGGTTTTCTAGTGCTGTCCTCATGAGCCACTACTGGTTTGCTCCTCGTTGGTTATCTAGTTGATATCAATTAGCCAGCCAGGGTTAATTAGATTTCAGGGGTATCTGCTAAGGCAGTGTGATAAGAACAGTGTGTACAACAAAACATCTCCAAAAATCTTGAGCCCAGTCTCTCACAGTTGCATACAGAGGCCAGGGGAAAATGGTTTGGGGGGGAAAGAAAGAGAAAAGAAAAAAAACTTGGAGAGCACGTGTGGCAAGAGGGGTACATCTCAGTCCTGGGAATCCTCCTGCAGTTCCCTTGGCAACTGTGTGGTTCTCTGCTAAGCCCTGAGGATTCAGGACCTTCTGCCAAAAGAACTTGAGCCTTTCCTCACCTTGTCCAGTTTTTCTTCCCCCAACTCCTGACTGGTCTTGACTCTCCAATAACCTAGTCGGACCATGCTCACCTACTCACAGTCTCTGCCCTCGAGTTCCAGGCACAAGGGTCTAGTTCCTCAACTCTAGGAGTTGTTCATATCTGGTTTCTACATTCCATTCTGTAAATCAAAAAGGTGTTCTCAGCTGATTAGGATATCAGGGAGTAGAACATCTTGTTAGTTATATTAATTGGGAGGGGAGTGTGAATGTGAAACCTCCCTTGCTGAGAAGTTTTTTCTTTTTTCTTTGAATTCATCCAGGTTAAGTTCATTTCAACAAAAATTAAGTGCCAGCCACTATACTTGGCCCTGAGGACACAGAGCAAAACTGAATACAGTCTCTGGCTTTAAGGAATTTATATCCTATCCAAGGAGAGGGGCTATAACATACAGACAGAGAGATCCTTGTGAAATAAACTGAGGCTTTGGTTTATGGCCTTTTAATGGATGTGTGCCCATTGTAAAGGATCCTAATATCCTCTTGCTCTTAATAGTTTGGTTAGTAGCCTTTTCATGCCATCTTAAGAATTCAAGGAAAACGTACAGGCCTTAATGGAGAGAACAGAAGCACTATTTGAAATTTTTTTTTTTTTTTTTTGCTTAGGCAGTTGGGGTTAAGTGACTTGCCCAGGGTCACACAGCTAGTAAGTGTCAAGTGTTTGGTCTGAGGTCACATTTGAACTCAGGTCCTCCTGACTTCAGGGCCGGTGCTCTATCCACTGTGCCACCTAGCTGCCCCTGAAAACATTCTTCTTCGAGGCATTATTGTCTTTATTAAAGAGGTCCCATGCCAGTATTTAAGTGAAAAAAAAAAACAAAACAAAAAACAACCTTTCTCTTTAGAGCTGTGATCTCCATGGCAGCAGCGTTCCCCCTTGAGGGGGAAAAACACATTTTGTATGTGCTTCTGGCCCTTTCTGTTCTGATGTAAGCATTGCATTTGACTTGCAGTTACAGATCCTTTTTGCTGGGGAAGCCACCCATCGGACATATTACTCTACCACCCATGGTGCTCTGCTGTCAGGGTGGAGGGAAGCGGATCGCCTCATCAGCCACTGGGACTCAGAGGCCCAGCAGCCAAAACCCAAGCCCTGAGACCTTCCTCCTGCTTCTGCTTTGCTCCCAATGCTGTTCCTCTCCGATGGCTTCACGATTGTTTAGTTATTAGCCACTGTTTCCTCCAACAAATAATTTTCAGTGCAGCTCAGGCTTTCTTTGGGAATGTTGAAAGGCATTCTCCAATTTTTAAAAAATTGTTAGTTGGTAACTTTTATTTCTTGAAGCTATTGCTGTGCTCAGAGTCCTCAAAAAAATTACCATCAGTGCCATGCCTGAGCAGCAAGAGCTAAGTGTTCTGGTGATTCTAAATACAGTGTACGATGAACAGTATTGCACTAAAATAAAGTCTTTTAAGAACACGTTTCTGTTGATCGTTTCGTCATTGATACTTTGGAGGGGACCCTGGGTTTACAAGCTCTGCCAGGTTCTCCCAGATTGGAAAAGTTTCGTGTGTTTCAAGGAGGGTCAGGTTATCTCTGCTGTCAGAAGACTAGCCTACTAGGTAACATGTGTAGATGTATGATGTATACACACATGCATATATACTGTTGTTGTTGAGTTGTTATTCAGTCACGTCCAATTCTTCATGACCCCATTTGGGATTTTCTTGGCAAAAATACTGGCATGGTTTGCCACTTTACAGATGAGCTCATTTTACAGGTGAGGAAACTGAGGCAAACAGGGTAAAGGGACTTGCCCAGGATCACACAGCTAGTAAATTTCTCAAGCTGAGTTTGAAATCAGGAAGATGAGTCTTCCTGACTCTGGGCGCAGCACTATTCATTGCACCTCCTAGCTGCTCCACACTGCCCCACATACATACATACATACATCCATACATACATATATACATATGTATTTTAAATACTAGGTATTCTCATCTTGCCTAGGCTGAATTCTGAGACTTATCATGAGCCAATCCCATTCTATCCACTAGGGAGCTTATACCTATTCAAGTTTCCAGCCTGGACCAGCTTGCCCCTTATTGGAGCCTAGGTAAAAATAATAAAAATTATTATCATTTTACATACATGTGACTTATTAACACTTTAACATTTATAAAGTTATTTTCTAAAAACAACACTGCCAGGGGCGTAGCATAAATAAAACAATAAGAATAATAGCTAATAATTATACGGTGCTTACTACATGCTGTATTAAGCACTTTACAATGAATTTCATTTGATCCTCACAACAATTCTTTGATTCTTTGAGGTGGGTGCTATGGGATGGGCTTGGCCATGTTGGAATGCCAAATGTACACTTACTAAAAAGACTATTTTATGGAGAACTCACACAAGGCAAGCGCTCACATGGTGGTCAGAAGAAGCAATACAAGGACACTTTCAAGGACTTTTTCTTTTTTTTTTTTTGGTAAGGCAGTCAAGTGACTTGCCCAGGGTCACACAGCTAGTAAGTGTCAAGTGTCTGAAGCCAAATTTGAACTCAGGTCCTCCTGACTCCAAGGCCAGAGCTCTATCCACTATGCTACCTAGCTGCCCCACTCAAGGGCTTTCTTAAGAACTTTGGAATTGATAGTGTGATATGGGAGACACCGGCACAGGACCACTCAGCATGGTGTGCCCACATCAGACAAGGTGCTGTGATCTATGAGCAAAGCAGAATTGAAATAGCTTAAGAGAAACACAAGATGTGTAGATTTAGAGAATCCATCCCAAATGTTCACATGGGCTATTCGTGCATGACCTGTGGTAGCACATTCTGAGCTCATATTGGTCTGATCAGTCACAGTTGGACACACTGTAACTTGATTCTAGCATAGCAATGTCATTTTGGTCCTCTTTGAGAACAAAGGACAACAACCATTATTTCTGTTTTACAGATGGGGAAACAGGTAAACAGAGGTTAAGTGACTTGCCCAGAGTCATACAGTTACCGTGTCTGATTCTGGATTTGAAATCGAGTCTTCCTGACTCCAAGGGGTCAACATTCTATCCACTGCACCATCTAGATGCTTCAGTTTGTGGGTATAATTACTCTTACTTTATGATACAGGAAACGGTAGAAAAGTTAAATTACTTGCTCCAAGATCACAAATCTATCACGTCTTGGAACAGGTGGCTCTGGGACCTTTAGTCCTCAAAGAGAATTACAGCTTTCCTACACAACATTTCCTTGCTTGACAAAATGCTCATGATGCTAAGTACTGTTGGGTTCATCACCAGCAGGTTGGCCAGCAGGAGATGAATTCTTTGGCAGTGCCAACCCATAAGACTGGCACAAGATGAAACACCACTTCATTCCATTTGGCCTCTGAGTCTGCAGTGACAGGCAAATCACTTAACTGTAGCTATTAAAAATGTAAGTGCTCTGGACAGTGACCCACACTCCTGGTAAATCACATTCAAAATGAAAGATGGATGGCCGAGAGTATTTCATTGGCATCCACATAATATTAAAAGACCAAGGGGAAGGCTTTGAGCAAGTTGTATAGTCCCTCTGTAAAGATTTGTGGAAGCAAATAGGTAGGAGCTGCTCCAGATGGGAAGGCTTGGCAGGGTCTTGGGCAATTCACACTAATGGAGGGCTTTCTACATCAGTGGATCAGATCCATTCAAATAGAGTTGCATTATTTACAATTTCTGTAGTATTTTATTCTGTGAAAATGGTTTGACCTTCATTTGAATTAGCCACTCTTCCTAATATCCCCAAACAAAGATGGTCATCATTATCCTTATTTGAAAAAGGGGATTTAATTTCAGAGAGAAGTGATTTAGTTGCCCAGGACCATAAAACGTAACTTCCAAAGACACCGTTAAAACTGATAGCCGCAGGCTACAATGGTGGCCAATAGCTTTCAATAGGATGAATTCTATGTTGACGACATTGGGACTGGTAGACAGGATACCGAGGGTGGGGAATGACAACAAACCTAAATGCCCGCTGACGTTGATGAGGTATTTCAGGTCAGCAAGGTGATTTGTGACCATAATTTCATTTAATCTTCATAACAATGTTCTCTTTCCCTAGTTCCAAAATGTTTTGCTCTTCACATTTAACTGGAATCCACTGAACTTATCTGACCTGAATCCAACAGTTTAGCTTTTGTTTCTCTGTTTATAAGTAGGCAATGATTCAGGAATTTATCACAAGATTAAGGTAAGGGAAAAAAAATTGTTTGAGTTTGACCTAATCATCAGATGCGGCAGTTAGGTGGTGCAGTGGCTAGACCTCTGGCCTTGGAGTCAGGAGGACCTGAGTTCAAATCTTACCTCAGACACTTGACACTTACTAGCTGTGTGACCCCGGGCAAGTCCCATAACCCCAATTGCCTCACCAAAAAAGAAAAAAAAGAAATAAGGCTACCTATAAATACAAGGATATTTATTTGAGGTTTATAATATCATTTGTGTTATGGTATTTTTATGTGGAGAAAAAAATTCATAATTCCTAAATGCTTATGCTAATCTACTTGGACTCACAGAGTTTGGCTGAAGCATATCAGATACATAATGGTAATGAACCAATAATGGGACGATTTCTTCAATATGATGTCAAATCTGAAAACAAATGACTAAAGAGTCACAGAGGTTATGCAACCATGGCAGCTCTACAACTGCTGTTAACTCTGAAAATGCCAAAGAACTCACACAGGTTATCACAACCACAGTTAACTATAAGAAATAAAATAAAAACAAAGAGCTAACAGCGGTCATACGCAAAAAAGCTTTCTTTATTCCACTGGAGGAGGGAAACTAGACACATGTACTGGGCAGGAGTACCCACTTTGGTGAGGAAAAGTCTTAATACATACATCAATGGCTACACAATGAGCCCTGACAATGAGGGGTAACAGTAACAATGGGGCAAGTTTGAATCATAGCAGGGCTTCATGACAGGAACACGGGTGCTACAGGTGTTTGTCCAAGCTCAGAGACCAACCGGTGCTGGTGCAAAACAATTCTGGGATTTTGCTGCAGCTGAGTTCATCCAGAGGATGAGTGCCAAGGATTGTTGTTATGCCAGGCTCAGGGCACAGCTTGCTTGCTGGGGCTTAGCTCTGGAAAACAGAGTGTCTCATCATCATCATTATCATCATCAAGGGGTGATATGGGCATGAAGATCCTGACAATGGCAAACCAAGCAAATGTTTATGTGCTAAGGAGTGTACCATGAATAGAAAGCCATCATCTCTGTGTTACTATTGGGGCAGATACACAAAGATCATTAGTCCTACTACCGCTCAAAAATTCAGAACTCAAATGATCCACCAACCTCAGTCTCTCCAGCAGCAGGGATTACAGGCTTGGGTCAGCAGGATTTCATTCTTCAGGGCATAGGGTCAACTCCTGAGTTTTTACCTCTAGAATTTTATGATCTTTTTTATCCTTTACCTGGAAACTTTGAAATTTGCTTTCCTAAAATCTAGGGTATATGTCAACTTATTTCATGTTCATGGTCCTTATTTTGATTTAAGCAACAGCTGCCACTTGTTTGCCAGAATCAGGGGCAGCAGATCAGTTCTCCTCATCTCTTCTACCTTTGGAAGGACAAAATTACTATTGAAGATGACATCCCAATCTATAGATTCAGGATTACTCTCTCTCCTAAACTACAGTACTGAATTTCCAGCTTCCTTCTGGGCTTTTTCATCTGGAAGTGTCACTGATATCTTGAGCTAATCATGTCCAAAGTGAAATTTATTAGCTTCCACCCTCTGACACACACACTGCCTCTGCGATCCTGGACAAATCACTTATCTTATCAAGGTTGTAGGTAATTCAATAAGACTATAAATGAAACAGCAGATATCTATTTGCTTTGGTGGCATTTCCTTACCAGGAATTACTTTTTTTTTTTGTTTTTTTTTTATTAAATTTTTTATTTTTTTATTTTTAACATGTGTTTTTAAAGCTTTGGGTTACAAATTTTCTCCCTTCCTCCCTCCCCACCCACGTTCATTGAAAAGGCAAGTATCTCG
>NW_020954907.1:54806-54887 GCF_900497805.2 Vombatus ursinus | reverse complement strand
ATGCAAAACACTTCCATAGTAGTCCTGTTGTGAAAAACCAAGTATATTTCCCTTCATCCTAACCTACCCCCCATTAATTCT
>NW_020954907.1:54538-54607 GCF_900497805.2 Vombatus ursinus | reverse complement strand
TTTTCCAGATATCACCCCTTCATCTTCAACTTAACCTATGCCCTCTATCTATCTATCTATACATACATG
>NW_020954907.1:54252-54372 GCF_900497805.2 Vombatus ursinus | reverse complement strand
TTTACCCTGAAGGATTATACTCAGTTTTGCTGGGTAGGTGATTCTAGGTTGTGGTCCTAATGCCTTTGCCTTCTGGAATATCATAGTCCATGCTCTCCAGACCCTTAACATAGAGGCTGC
>NW_020954907.1:53312-54096 GCF_900497805.2 Vombatus ursinus | reverse complement strand
ATCTCTCTCCTGGATCTATTTTCCAGGTCAGTTGTTTTTCCAATGAAATATTTCACAGTCTCTTCTATTTTTTCATTCCCTTGGAAAAGTGTTACAGTGCCTTGATTTCTCAAATTATCCCTAGTTTCCAATTTCCCCATTCTAATTTTTAAGGAAGTATTTTCTTCAGTAAGCTTTTGGACTTCCTTTTCCATTTGGCCAGTTTTGCTTTTTAGGGCATTCTTCTCCTCATTAGCTTTTTGGACCTCTTTTGCCATTTGGGTTAGCCTATTTTTTAAGGTGTTATTTTCTTCAGTATTTTTTTGGGTCTCCTTTAGCATCATTCTCAGTTTTTCCTCTTCTTCTCTTACTTGCATCTCAAAATCCTTTTTGAGCTTTTCTATGGTGTGGGACTGATTCATATTTTTCTTGGAGGCTTTGGATGTAGGAGTTTTGGCTTCGTTGTCTTCTTCTGGTTGTATGTTTTGATCTTCTTTGTCCTCAAAGTAAGATAATATAGTCTGACTGTTTTTGCACTGCTTGCTCATGATCTCAGCCAATTACTTGAGTTATAGGCTCTTTGTTAAGGTAGAAGTCTATTTCCAGTGTGGAAAATGTACTGTCCCAAGCTTCAGCAGTATTGTGCAACTGTTTTCAGAGATATTTCTAGGGACCTGTAAATTTTCAGTTCTTCCAAGGTGCTATGATCAAGGACGAGGTGTTTTACTCCTTTCCTGGCCTGTGCTCTGGTCTATGAGCACGATTTTCTGTCTTGAAACTGTGAGGAGGGTTTCCTCTCCACAGT
>NW_020954907.1:16802-53269 GCF_900497805.2 Vombatus ursinus | reverse complement strand
CTACAAGCTCCACCATGCCAGTGCTCTTCCTTGCCCCAGGACTGCCACCCAGAACTGTGACTCAGATCCAAACATGGGCAAAGCATGGGCAAAGCAAGAGAATCCTGCACCAGCAGAGAGATCCCTGCAATCCCCCTCTGATCACCCACATGATTCCCTCTCAGTCTGTGGGCTGGAAGCTCAGGAAGCAGCCGCCACCCCAAGGAATGGGGCTGGGTCCTGCACTCTTCTCTCACCACTGCAGTCACAGACTTTTCCCACTGACCTTCTAAGCTGTCTTTGGCGTTAGTGGGTTGAGAAGTCTGGAAACTGCCACAGCTGCCCGAGATTCAGTCCTCTGAGGCCTGCTCCAGGTAAGCTGATGCCTGAGCACCCACGCCGAACTGTGCTCCTCTCCCAGCCTGGCACGATATACCTTTCTGATCAACCATACAGACTGTCTTTGGCTGGAAATTTGTTTCACTCTGTCTTTTTGTGGGTTCTGCTGCTTTAGAATTTGTTTAGAGCCATTTTTTACAGGTATTTGGAGGGGTTTGGGGGAGAGCTCCAGCAAGTCACTGCTTTTACTCTGCCATCTTGGCTCTGCCCCCCAGGAATTACTTACATTGATAAAATCATAGCTTCAATAAAAAAGTTCCAAATCTACCACCCTAAACCTGCTCCCTCTTCAAAAATTCTGTATTTCTCTTAACATTATAGTCTCTAGTGTTAATTCCTCTCCTAAATTCAGCACAGAATCTCCAGTTTCCTGCTTGACTTCTCCACCCAGATATCTGTCAGTCAATCAGCAATTACTTAAGAGTGTACCAAGGCCAGGCAAATAACCTATCTGCAATTAATACACTAGACTTGAAAGCCAAAAGATAAAAAATCAATCAATGTCCTATCCTCAATTAGTTGACATTCTTTTGGTGTCTAAAATGTGGAGATCCTGAAAAAATGCATAAATACTGTTGTCCCCTCCTAAAAGCTAAATATTATTGTAATTGCCAGCTACAACCCGATTAACTAAGTGAAAATGTCACTCAGGAAATTTCTTCCTTCCTTGGTATGAATCAGTAACAAGAGAAGGTAAAAAACTAGACAGTTCAGTTTTTAAGTGCACCAATTTTATCCATGGTGATTTCAGCCACCTTAAGAATTTGGAAGGGGGGCCAAAGGATATCAATAGGTAGTTTTCAGTCAAAGAAATCAAAACTATCTATAGTCATATGAAAAAAATGCTCTAAATCACTATTGGTCAGAGAAATGTATATTAAAACAACTCTGAAGTACCACCTCACACCTATGAGAGTGGCTAATATGACTAAAAAGGAAAATGTTGGATGTTGGAGGGGATGTGAAAAAACTGGGACACTAATACACTGTTGGTAGAGTTGTGAACTGAGCCAACCATTCTGGAGAGCAATTTGGAACGATGCCCAAAGGGCAATCAAACTGTGCATACCCTTTGATCCAGCAATACTACTACTATATCCCAAAGAAGTCATAAAAAAGGGAAAAGGACCAACATGTGCAAAAATATTTATAGCAGCTTTTTTCATGGTGGCAAAATATTGGAAATTGAGGAGATGTCCATCAATTGGGGAATGGCTGAACAAGCTGTGGTATATGATTGTAATGGAATGTTATTGTGCTATTTAAAAATGACAAGCAGGATGATTTCAGAAAAACCTGGAAAAACTTACATGAACTGATGATAGTGAAATGAACAGAACCAGGAGAACACTGTACACAGTAACAGTAACATTGTGTGATGATCAACTATGATAGACTTAGCTGTTCTCAACCATGCAATGATCCAAGACAATCCCAAAGGACTAATGATGAAGCATATTAACTGCCTCCAGAGAAAGAACTGATATTGATTGAATACAGATTGAGCATGCTATTTTTCACTTTCATTTTTTTTCTTTTATTTGAGTCTTCTTGTACAAAATGACTAATATGGAAATGTTTTACATAATTGGACATCTATAACCTATATCTGATTGCTTACTTTCTCAGCAAGGGTGGGGGGGAGAAAGGGAGGGAGGGATAGAATTTGGAACTCAAAATTTTAAATAAAAATATTAAAAAAATTTTAAAAGGATATATGAAAGGTAAATTATAGATAGATGTTAGAGACGTCACATTAAATACTATCCACAAGAATATACCTGGAGAAATAATTTCCAGTGGGATTGCGTTCTGGCCTTACTAGCTATGTGACTCTGGGAAAGTCACTGAAACTTGTTTGCCTCAGTTTCCTCATCTATAAAATGAGCTGGAGAAGGAGATAGTCCAGTATTTTTGCCAAGAAAACTTCAAATGGGGTTACAGTCAGTTGGACACAACTTAAAATGACTGCCTAACAACAAAGAGTTTGGAAAGAGCAGTACACATAAAGTTAGGTTGAATACCCAATATCTGCTTCATACCCCTAGTGGGATAGAACGGTTGCCAAATCACTCAGCTCTTAATAGCCGCTTAGCTAATTTTAGGCAATATTTCCCAATATCTGCTTTTCTGGCACTAATAAAATATTTGTCCACTTAAGTGTTTATGGATATTGCTGTCCAGAGCTGAAAAGGGTGTGGAATTGAAAAGGTGGGGTATGGGAGGGACTCCAGAGCTAAGAGCTGTACAGAGGTGATAATATTATACTAAGTGTTTAAATAACTGTACCCAGTGTTAATTAATGACTGTGTCAACCCTCCAGGAAGTCTCAAATGACTTGGAAGAAGAGAGAAGACATGTTAATTAATCTGCAAAAGGTATCAAATGGGGGGAAATAGTTAATAAGGAGCAGTCAAGATTAAAAATAATTTGCCCCAGTTGGAGTGACTTGAAGTAAAGATGAAATTTAACAGGAACATATGGGAAGTCCTTCTAAGAAAGTCCTACTATATTCCAATGTCTTATAGTGGCACTGGGCTCCTAAAGGCTACATCAGTTGAACACAAGCTTCTAACTGTCCATACCACGCTAGGAAGGCTGTCAGTATGGTGTTGGACTGTATATCTGTAGTGTGATGATCAATCAATAAACACTTATTGACCACCTATATGTGCCAGGCACTGTGCTAAGCGCTAGGGACACAAAAAGAAGGTAAAGACGCTCTGCCCTCAAAGAGCTTACAGTCTAACGGGGGAGCCCATGTACAAACAAACATATAGAAGGAGAGCTATATATGGCAAAAATAGGGAACAATTAAAAGAGTAAAGACTTGTTGTTACTACTATTAGGAGTAATAAAAACAAAAACTAGCATTTATATAACACTTTAAGGTTTGCAAAGCTCTTTACAAATATTATTTCATTTGATCCTCACAACCCTGCAAGTAGGTGCTATTATTATCCCCATTTTACAAATGAGGAAACTGAGGCTGAAATTAAGTGACTCCTCCAGGGTAACCCCTAGAAAGTGTGTGAGGCTGGATTTGAACTCGTTTCTTTAAAATAAAGGGGATAATCCGGACAACCACTAAAGTTTCTTGCAGGGTTCATATTCTCACGCCCACCCTCTTGATGTAGGCGGAGCTGCTGGAAGGTTGGCTCAGGAAAGGGGAAGGAAGGAAAGTTGACCGAGCCTCACGTGCGCCAGGTGCGCACCCCGCATGCGCAGCTGCCAGAGCGGACCCTGCAGAACGCGGAACCAAAGGGCCCGGGGTGCGCCGAGAACTGGGACGAGCGCGCGCTGCGCCGCGGGCGGAAGTGTCCGGGCAGGGCCGGCACTGGCCCAGGAGAGCGGAGCATGAGGGTACTGGCGGGCGCACTGTGGAGCGCGGCCGGGGCCGCCTGGCGGGGCGGCTTCTCCTTCGCGGGCCAGGACGTGGCGCGCTGGTTCCCGGGACACATGGCCAAAGGTGAGAGTCGGGGAGGAGGCCCCGAGAGAGGTCGCACCGCAGTCCTCCGCTCCCGAAGGCGCTCTGGCCTCTGACCCCCGCTGGGCATGCGCAGAAGGATTCGCCCGGCCGGCCTGTGCGTGCAGTGCCACCCGTATTTATTAAGCGCCTACTGTGTACGCGAGACCCTTTGCTAGGCCCTGGGGTGCAAAGAACCAAAATGACCCCCGCCTCCAATGACCCTCTTAATGCTGCCGCCTTTCCTCTGAGTCTCCTCCATTGATCCTGGCTCTAGTTTGTGCGCGCGCGGTGTCTCCCCGTTAGACTGTGAGCTCGAGGGCGGGGACTGCCTTCTGCTTAGCACTTAGCACAGGGCGGGGCACGTAGTAGGTGCTTAATAAAGGCTAGGTGTTGACTTGTAGAGCAGACCTCCAGTAAATGCTTGTGGTTGACCTTTCGCTGCCGGGGGATGAAATCCCTCCCATGGGCCGGGTTTGGTGTCGGGAGAACTCTCCCCCGGTGATTTTGGGCAAGTCACTTAACCTTTCTGCGCCTCAGTGTCGAGGGCTGCAAAAATGAAGGGATTGTTGGGTTATCTTTGAGGCCCCCTCTAGCCTTAAGTCTGCTATTGACCAAGGTGCCACCTCCTTCCTGAAGCTTCCTGCCCTCTTCTTAGCTGGAAATGAGCTTCCTCCTTTAAATTCCTCAGAGCATTTTGGACCTCTCCTTTGCACTTAGCACATTCAGTTCAGCAAACTTTTATTAAGTGACTGTCTATAAGACATGTAGGTGTGCGGGACCCAGCACTCAGATTAAGCTAGGGAGAAGACATCTCCACAAATAACTGATACAAGGGAGAATGACAAAGGAGAGAGCCAGATAAAGCGCTATGAAAAATTTGGGGAAGGAGAGATGGCTTTCTCTTGAGTGGTCTGGGAAAGCTTCATGGAAGAGTTGGGCTTTTGAAGGAAGGGAAAGACTTAAGTAGATAGAGATTGTGGAATGGAAAGGGGAGAGTGAATCTAGGCATGCAAAATGGTATGAACAAAAGGAAAAAGACAAGAGGACAGGAAAATAATGAGTTTTTTTTTTGAATATTCTGCCATGTAAATATTTTCATACATGTCTTTCTCAATGCTTTTAAGCTCTTTGAGGGTAAGAACTGTCCTGTTTCTCCTTTGTCAAACATTGCCTCCATAGTGCCAGCTAAGCATAGTACTCTTTTAGACGTAGTAGGTTTAATAAATGTTGAACTGAATCACGTACTTTTTGAGACAGTTGTAAGGAAAGTCGAATGTAAATTCTAATCATGCTTCAAGCATGACTTCTTTTTTTAAAGTTTAGTGTTTTTTTCCAGTTAAAAGTATTTTCTCGTCCTCTTACCTCCTCATTGGGAATTGGAGAAAAGAAAGAAGGAAAAACAGAACCCTTGTAACAAATATGCATAGTCAAACAAAACATTCTCTCTTTGGCCATATTAAAAAAAAATAACGTAAATCTAATTCTATACTCTAAGTCCATCACCTCTTTTTCAGGTGGGTAGCATGTCAAGCATGATATCTTAATGAAATTCAGGGAGATTAATTAAATTAATTAAATTCAGGAAGAAGATTAATTCACTGTATGTGCATTTCAGCCTCTTTAGTAAAAAGAACATGTTATAATCATTTTATTTCTTAAGAAATGAGGGTGTTATTGAAAGTTTTATTGATAGCACCTTACTTCCTGGCCAGTGTTTTTCACATTGCCCCTGACCTTCCAATGAATTTTTGTTTTTCTCAATAGCTCAAACCAGTGGAGTCATTAAATCTTTTAATGATTTTAGAGGTATTTTTGGTCCAACCCCAACAAAAAGCTTGAATACTTCTATTAGGTACTTAATTATTTCCTTGGCAATTTTCCCTGATAAGTGACTATCTGGCTCTTACTTGAAGATTGCCTTACTTTTGAAAGCAGGCCATTATACTCTTAAGTAGTTTTAATTGTTAGGAAATCTTTCTCTAGATTGAGCAGAAATCTGCTAAAACAGAAAGGAAATTGGTAAATGAATATATGAAAATTCATGTATATTTGTATTCTATTGGGGTGAATAATAATTGCTATATTGTTAAAGTTCATGTTAAATACAGATTCTTACCCTGTCTTCTGTGGCTGCTCCTAAAGCACTCAGTAATTAGTAACTCATATTTTTATAAATTTTAGGATTTGTACAGTACTACCCTATGAGGTACTACAAACTACCATAGGTACTGTACTGTACTATGTCAGTGTCTCCATTTAACAGATACAGAAACTAAGGTGCTGTTGGTGAAGTGACTTGTTTGTAGTTACACAGCTATAAGTTTCTGAAGCAGGATTGAACCCAGATCTCATGATTCTAGGTGCAGAACTATTTCTACCCTGTCTTAGCACCTTCTCTGTTTTACAGGTCTCAAGAAGATGCAGAGCAGCCTGAAGCTGGTAGATTGTATCATAGAGGTGCACGATGCTCGGATATCCTTCTGTAGTACTGATTATCTCCCCAAAGGAATTGGCTCATAGTAGGGCAGGAAAAACATTTGGATTTGTCTTCCAGTGTTTACGGTTGACCCTTTCTCCTATCTCCCAAAGTTTCTTCTGCCCTCAGTATTCTTAGTCTAGTGAGCTTCCTGGAGTTGTCTTTGGTCAGAACTGGCCCTAGTGAGTTCTGTTAAGAAGACAGTAAATATAGTGTCATCCATCATGCGTTTGCCTTAACAGGTGTCCAGTGTATTTTGGATCAAAGTGATTAATTTTGACATTTGTAAGAGCTTGATTAGTTTAAAATGAAAGTTCTCAGCCAGAAGAGCCCAAGTGGAACTTGTCCCTTTGTGGGTTGACAGATTGTTTTGGGCATCTTACTTACAGTTGTTTGTCATTTTGATTATCACTAGAAAGCAAAGAGAGTAATTCCATATGCTAATTAAAGTATCAATGGTTTCTTTTTGAGCAGCTAACATTTTTTCATGCTCATTCAGAGAGGCCTTTCTAGTAGAGGAAGAATCCTTTATAAATGATCTTTAATGTTTAACCAAGGATGAAAATATTAGGTAACAATGTGATACGATAGTCCACTGAAAACAGTATTGAAAAGACATTGGTTCTGTTGCAGGTAGGTAGGAATGTGCAAGTCTGAGTACTGGTCTCAAACTGTGGGGCTTTGTCTTTCCTGTGTCTTGCCCTTCTGAGAGTTTCAGAAGAAGAATCCCACTTCTTACATAATCGAATTAGAAAGGATTTATGCGTCTGGAAATATAAGAACTTTTCCCTTAATTTTAGAACATTCCATTATCTGGTCGCAATCCTTTGTTCCAGGAAGCTCTTGGAATTAAGCCTCACCTACTTGTACTTAACAAGATGGACTTGGCAGATCTTAAAGAGAAACAGGTATGTTTATAGTCATCTTGTTTATAGTCATCTTCAGCACTGTCACTTACTGTTCTCTAAAGGTGTTCCTTGTCTGGTACATTGCTTCAAGCAAATATAGAATGGGTTTATGCAAATAATAGTTTGGAGAACAGATATTTGATTTAACAAAAAATCTTTATTGTTTCTTCAAATTAACTTCTATGGTGCATTTCAAATATGGATTCCATTTACCAAAATCTGATTTGCGTATAACTTCTCAGGAATTCATTTTATGGCATTTGTGTTATCACAGGAATAACCCTTTTTATGATGGTCAGTAATAAGCTGGTATATGTCCAGTTGAAGAGAGCCAGGATTATGAGAGGAAGCAAAATCATGTCACATGAGCAACAGCAAAAGATCTGGGGGGTTGAAAGAAAGGGGAGGAGGAGTGAGATTAATCCTAGGAAGACAAGCCTTTGGAAGGGCGTGGTAGGGCTTGAGATTTGTGAAGAACTGTTATGAGGAACAGAAATTAGCTGCAGTTCATGTGTCTAGGGAAAGGAAAACTAGGAGCAATGGGTAGAGGTAAGGATGCAGGTTCCGCAGACTATAACTTCGTTACAGTAGAGATGACTGAAAATGGAGTATGCTGGCCTGGGAGACAGTTTCCTGTTATAGGAGGTGTTTATATAAAACCCAGATTTTTTGTGAATTCCATAGTTTGGAAAACATTTATTTATTAAATACCTATTCTGTGCTAGGTACCAGGAAAAATGTAAAGTAGAGATAAGATACAGTCCCTACTCTTACGGAAATTATGGCCCAGTAGGGGATATGACACAAATAATAACTTTAGTACAAAGTAATATCTATAAATATCTGAGGTATGAAGGAAAAGGTATCATTTAAGTTGGATCCATAGTACAGATGGGAATTCAGCAAATTGAGGATGGGAAGAGCTGTTGCAGGTATAGAAAACAGCTTTAACAGAAACATAAATGAATGAATGAAAAGCATTTATTAAGTACTTATTACATGGCAGGCCTCTTGCTAAGGGCTGAGGATACAAATATAAAAGATAGTCCCTAAAGGGATGGTAAGCAGAGCCATAGGACAGTCAGGTAACGTGCCCTTTTCAAAAGCTATGATATTATTTATTTGATTCCAATATCCAGAGAAAATATGGGGATGGGAGAGTATGGTACCTGTATATTGGTCAAAAAATAGTCCAGTTTGGCTTGAGTAGAAAGTACGTGGAAGCGGATAATGTGACCACAGCTTGGAAAGGTTGGTTGGTGCCAGATACTTTAAGGCCTTGAATGGTAGATTAAGCAATGTGAATTTTCGTGTTAAACAGTAGGGAACCATGGAGGGATTTTGATTGGAGATTTGAAATGACTAGATCTCTTCGTTGCTGTGACTTCCAAATAAAATGCATTCTTTCGTCTTTCAACTTCAGTCATGTTGAAATCCTTTAATGAATCAGAGAATTTTTAAGCCAAAAGGAAACTATTATATCATCATTTTGCGGGTGGGAATAGAAACAAGGCCTAGGGAGCTTGTGACTTTCCCAAGGATGAACAGTGGCAGAGGATCACTGGCGAGGATGAGAATCCTTCTCTTTGGGACCGTGTGATCACTGATCTGGAGTTAGAAGGGATCCCCATTTTTTTAAATGAGGAAACTGAGGCCCAGGAGGTTAAGTGACTTATGAAAGGTGACTCATGTAGTGATCATCAGAGGTGGGACATGAACCCAGATCCTCTTCACTGCAGATGCTCTTCCCACGCTGCCTGCAGCCCCTCACTTCTTCCCATTGGACTTTGGCCTAGAAGCCAGGGTGTCCTGGAACATTTTTGCAGTGTTACTTTGTTTTGAAATGTTGCACTTTGAGTTTCTTTTCTGTTTAACAAAGAGTAAGATTTCTTTTGAAATTACACCTGGATATTTTGCTAGGTTACTAGCAGTGCAAAATGCCCCTTTGTTGATGTTCAGTAGCAATCATAGGTTTCAGATTGCTCACTCCATTGTGTAACCTCTGAAATGCATAAAGCCTAAGCGTGCGACTTTCAACCACAGCCTTTTCTAAGCTAACATTGAAGCACAAACCCGCTCTATTATTGTTCATTTTGGAAATTCAAAACCCAGCCTTTGGGTATTGATGGCATTTTGCATCATGTGATCCTCACCCCAACTGTGCATGCATCTGGTAATCTTAACTAAGAATCAGAAACATCCCTGCTGTGCAACACAAAGCAGTTACGGTTCCCCTGAGAACAAGCAATTGTACTTAGTACTTCTGAGTGCTCACATTTGCAGCTTTAGTTCGTATTAGTACCTTTTTTAAAAAGTATTTTATTGATGCACTTTGTTTTCACATCACAGTTTTGGGGGAGATGGAGGGAATAAGACCACCCTTTCCTTGCCTTGGCAGCTGGGGTGTAGCGGAGAGAGCACTGGCCTTAGAGACAGGAAGACCTGAGTGTGAATCCTGCTGCTTCAGACACTTCCTGGCTGGGTGATCCTGGGCAAGTCACTTTATCTCTCTGCCTCAGTTTCCTCCTCTGTAAAATGAGGATAATAATAGCACCTACTTAATAGAGTTGTTGTAGAGAATCATGTGAGATAATATATTTAAAGTGCTTTGTTGCCGTAGAAATGTTAGTGCTCTATACAAAGGAAAACATGCAAAAACACCCAATTGAGTGACTGACAGAAAATGTACACAATAATGTACCCTGGGAGTCACCATCCCCTCTACCCTAAGTAGGGTAGAGAAGAGAGCTTTCTTTTAGTATCTCTTTCCTGGTACCATCATTTTTTTTTTTCCAAAAAGACTTTTTCTTTCTCTTTTCAGATGCATTTTTATTTGAAGTTTCTGAATATTTTCGGTGCTTAAATTGACTTTGGCACAAGAAGCTTCTTTCCTCTAGGGAGAGAGTGTGGAATCCCAGAACACTGGGACTCTCATGTGATGCAGGACAGCAATGTCATTCCTATAAGGCACAAAAAAAGAATGTGTCCACATTTCCCAGAAGGGGACTTCTGAGGAGTGATAGAGCTTCTTTGTTCTCCACCACTAGCCTAGCACAGCCAGAGCTCTGCTCCTGGGAAGGAGTGTAGGGACCAAGACTGTGGTTTTAAATCTGCCCACCCACCCTGCTGGGTCCACAGTGAAGCAGGAAAACAGAAATGTTCCAGTCACTGACCAGAATGGCAGGAGGACAAGATGGTTTTTGTATATTAAAATAAGAGAATAGGACTAATAATTTTGAAATGTATATATGTTTACATAGTAGAAGTCTCAATTGGAACCGAATTAAGTGGCTAGTTATTGAAATAATAAAAGAAAGATCTGTCTTCCTCACATTGTCCAGATAAGTATTACTCATGATTGAGGTCAGCAGTATCTGGCAAAACATTTTTTGAACATCTTTAACTTAGTTGCTGAATATGGCACATGTCAAAATTTACTAGCTTGATGCTGACATTAGCAACGTTTTGAACTTTTATTGTAACCTGCATGTTACTTTGCAAATTAAGGTGGGTCAAAGTTTAAGGATGATTTTGGTTTTCTCAGAGTTGGTGAATACAAGAGTACCAATTCTGTCCAACTGTTAGTTGTTGTCCTTCATTCTTGAAGAGGACCAAAATGATATCATTATGTTGAGGTCAAGGTACAGTGTGTCTTACTGTGGCTGATCAGAGCAATATGAGCTCAGAAGGCTCTACCACAGGTCAGGCATAAATAGTCCATGTGAACATTTGGAGTGGGGATGTCTCTAAATTTGCACATCTCATGTCTCTTTTGAGCTATTGCAATTCTACTTTGCTCAGAGAGCACAGCACCTTCTTCGATGTGGGCGTGTCATGCCAGTGTCTCCCATGTTTCACAGTTGATCCCAGAGTTCTTCAGAGAGACCTTGAGAAAGTCCTCATATCACTTCCGACCTGTGTGGGAGGCTTGCATTATGTGAGACGTTCTATCCAACTAAAGTTGAATGGAATCAACCAGTTTTCATACTGGGAGAAACCAACCTCATTTTCCAAATCAAAAAGCAGAAAGTCAAAGAGGTGGATTGACCTGACCATGGTCATGCTGAAAGTGGTGACAGAGCCTGCACTACATAGAAGCCAAGTCCTTAGTCTTTTCCATTAGATCACACTGTTGCTGACACTTGTATTTATTATTTAATATAAAGTTATTTTGTCTTTTTTAGAAAATTGTGGGGCACCTGAACAAAGAAGGAGTGAAAAATGTAATTTTTACCAATTGTTTAAAGGATGAAAACATAAAACAGGTATTTTATTTTCTTCTGTTCAGAAACTTTCTATTTAATGTTGTAAAGATAGATAGGACTAAAGACTTATTCATCTCAACAAGTTCTAAGTATTGATTTTCCAGTTGCCTTTATTCGCAGTTATAAATCTCTTGGGCCAGTGCTTCCTGAGTCTCTTCCATAGGACCAATCTCTGAGGCATTCTGTAGTGAATATTGAAAGAGCAAAACATCAGGACTTAGGCCTGTGAGGATTTCTAGGCCCTTTCTGGAACATAGCTCATTTTCCTTTGCAGAGGATATTTCACACTTTGACTGTTTCTTCTTGTGTTAAGTGATATTTTCAGTTATGTCTCACTTCTCTAAATAAAGCCTAAATGAAATCACCTGGATGAGAGAGAAGTAGTACCTCATTTTATGAGGGTAGGATTAGAGCACAGAGCAGTTAAGTTGTTCTTAAAGGTTGGAGATCAGAATGGGATTCAGGTCTCCTGGACCTGTGCTTAAAAATTATTGCTTCTGTAAATGAAAAAAGAAAGCAAGTTTCGTACTAAAACCATGTAGGAAAACAGGTGGGATACAAGAGGTCATCATCGATGATTCCTTTAAGGAATGATGAGGGGGAAAAATACTATTGTCCCAGCCTTAAGTGCAAGGAAATTACTAATCTGTGTGGCCAAAGATCAAGCCCATATAACTGATTGTTTTTTATTGCTTTTTTTGGCAGATTGTTCCAATGGTTACTGAACTGATTGAGAGTGGCTACCGCTATCATCGAGGAGAGGTCAGCTGAAAGGGCGAAAATTGGGAAGTAAGAGTGTTGAGGAGTTCTGTAATGAAGCTATCATGTGGCAAATTTATAATCTGAAGCAGGAACTATGGGCCACAAAGAAAATACATTTGCCAGGCATAAATGTATTTTTCTGTATTATGATAGTTTAATACCCTCCTCTTCACTCCTTCCAGTAAAAACAGAGTTGGAATGCTCCCAGAAGTGGTTTTTTTATTGCATCATTAATGACCTTGTTTAAATTCTTGACTGATCCTGAGGCTAGCTTTCCTCTGGTATTTATATCAGCATAAGGGAATCTAGTGTGACCCTGGAGCCTGCCTCGCAGTAGTACTGGGCTTCCCTTTCTTACTCAGCTCTTTGTTACAGAACCTGGAGTATTGCATCATGGTAATTGGTGTGCCCAACGTGGGCAAGTCCTCACTCATCAACTCACTCAGGAGGCAGCATCTCAGAAAAGGTACTGGCTTCTTAGTACATTTTTATGCTTTTTTTGACTTACCTTTGGAGAAACAGACTTGGGGGAGCAGAGAAGACTGCTGGGGAAAAAATAAAAGGGAAGATTTGTTTTGCATTTTTCTCCCCATTGACCTAACAAAAAAATTGCTATAGACTAAAAACTCATAGAGATTTATCCTAATGCTTTTTTTCCCTGTTAAGAAGCTCTGCCTGAACGCCTAATGTAGTAATGGATTTAATATTGACCAGGGAGTTAGGAGGGTTGAGTTCCATTCTATTGGAAAGTTTTTTCTTAGCTTCATGTTCAATCTTGAGCAAAACATTTCCATTCCTATATTTTTTCCATTTGTAAAATGGGAATTTTTTTTTGCAAGCTTTGATGATTCCTTTAGTTGATTTATGTTTGAAGCAAACTGAACTGGATAATCCAAAGTACTGTGGACTCTACAGAACTTTCATCTCCTAGGGACTATCCTTCAGAGTTGTTTCCTTGGCAGCCCATATGGTTATCCAGAGAGGTTTGTTTCTATTGCTCACATTTGGAATTCGTCTTTTTGGAACTACCATCAAAGTCCATTTATGGACCACACAAGAAAATATGATGTCCTTTCTGGTCATCTTGATTTTTAACCCCAATCTTGGTCCTAACTTGCTTGTTACGGCAGCCATTAACTGGTATGTAGCTATAGCACATCAAAAATTTTAGGTCTTTGACACACTTGAAATTAAAATTCAGTTTATAGAACTTAAGTGAAGTTTTCAGCATTCTAGAAGAGCAGTACAGTTCTAGTTATGTGGTAGCCATTCAACAAATGAATCAAAAATTTTACACTTTCGGTATAAATTTCTGAGCCAAGAAATCTGCTATGATACTTCTGAGACCCACGTCCCTAGTCCCCTCACCTCAAATTCCTGATTCAATGAATGGGGATGAAGGCAGGGGAGGGTTTCACTGCTCATTGGATAGTTTATATTCTAGACAGTCGGTCTTGCACTGTGCTCAGCTTTACCAGGTTCTTAATAAATGTTTGTGACATTGAATTTAATTTTTAGACTACATGGTAAGTTTGTAATGAATTTGACTTTTTCTTTTTCTCTGATAGGAAAAGCCTCTCGGGTGGGTGGTCTGCCTGGGGTCACGAAAGCAGTTATGTCCAAAATTCAGGTAGTGTATATTTGACTCTTGGCACAGGAGATCCAAATCATTCCTTTCTTGATCTCCCTAGAAGTAGAAGGAAGGGAGCTGTTTTTTGCTCCCTCGATTTTTAAAGAAATGAATTGGGAAGTAAATCCTTATATTTTTCTCAGAGTATGATGAAAATGATGAAGGTAAATAATGAGTTACTGTCCTGTAGAACTCAAGACCTCTCTTTTATGACCCACTAATGCAGAAACCATGTTGGGCTTTGTTCAACATAGTGCTTTACAATGCATTGCTGAATTCATTGGGACCTCATGGAAATCCATCAGGCTAGAGATGTATTCTAGTCCTAGTCCAGTCATTGAGTCAGTCACTTAAACATTCTTGGTCTCCATTCCTGAAGTCGCAAAACAAAGATTATAAAGTGCTAGAACTTTTCCTGAATGTGGTAACTTCTGGAGCAGAATTCAGTATGAGGTGCATGCAACGGAATTTAGTCCCCGGAGCACTGAGAAGATCCCACAGTAACCCAGCAGGATTTATAGTGCAAAGAGCTTTGAGCTGTGGGACAGAAGCTTGTACCTTCATCCTGTCATGAGCAGCTCACTTTCTTCCTCAGAGTCTCGGATTCCTCATTTGTAATTTGGGAGTAATGTTGGTGTTACCTGCCGCAAGTGGTGGTTGTGAAGATTCAGTGCATTCAAGTGTAGGATATGCTTCATAACTTTAGGCAGAGAACTCAAAGCCAGCTCCCATCTGCTTGGCTGAGTTTGAAGGTAAATAAAAGGGTGTATTGTTTAGCAAAGCATTCAGTGTGATGTTCTCAGTGGTTGGAGGATGGAGATTGAATAGACAGCAGGCCTTTGATTTCATTGGAATGGGGAACTCCCAGAAGAGGAAACCTTGGCATTTTCTCTGTAACTTAAAATCTTTGCTATGAAGAGCATTGAGAGTGATTTGCCCACAGGGTCCCACCTCTGGGATGTGTTTGGGGGGAAAGGGAGAGACTTGAACTTATGTCCTCCTGGCTGCAAGACCAGCTCTGTACTCAGGACATCTTGCTGCCTCTCTAGTATTAACAGCTAATTCCTTCCCAAATCTATGCTTTCTTGAAAAAAAAAGAAAGGACTGGTGAGAGTGAGGGGTAACTGATGGACCAACTCTTTATTTCCTCCCCTGCTCTTTTTGTGATATGAAGCGAAATTGAGCATGGTCTCCTTCAGGCTGAGTGGGATGAACTTACAGGACAGAGGGTGTGGACAAGAGTTGACCAGAGTCATCAGGCAAAGACAGGCTGTGACCTGTGTCTTTGGAGAGAACAGCTTGTGTCTGGGAGTTCATGGATCCATTAGAGAATTTGAGTGGCTCTATTATTGTCATAATCAGGTGCCACCAAACCTTACTCTGATGCTTCTTTGTGAGTTTGGTTGTTGGGTTCTTGAGAGATGGGCCCAGTAGAGTGTGAGCTTGGGCATAGCTTACCAGTCTGGCAGGGTTTGGAGCGTGAGCCCAGTGACATCATCTTTATCTGTCGGTTGAGGACCAGTCTAGCTAATTTCAGACAGGCTGGTCACTGGGTGAGTTGTAGGCAGATGAATTTTTCAGCTTCCTTGACTCTTCATCTAAGCCAGGCCTGCACAACTTGTGGTCCTTTGGTGTGCTGCGAGTGGCCTGAGGGCTGCAAGTTGTGCAGGCCTGATCTAGGCAATCTAAGCCATAGGGGCCAGTGTTCTACCTATTGGAGGGAATACTCATACCAGTAAATCATAGATTCCTGAAGTTGATATTAATGCTATTTCTCAATATCTTTCTCTAGAAAGCTGAGACC
The DNA here is from genome assembly GCF_900497805.2 of Vombatus ursinus. Lineage (NCBI taxonomy): Eukaryota > Metazoa > Chordata > Mammalia > Diprotodontia > Vombatidae > Vombatus > Vombatus ursinus. The sequence continues at coordinate 37,577 of NW_020954907.1, read as the reverse complement.
CATTACATACATTCTCTAAAGTTGCCTATATAACATTCCCATTTTGCCGGTGTTGTTGCTTGTCCTCTATTTATTTATTTATTCATTTATTTATTTATTTATTTGGGGTTAAGTGACTTGCCCAGGGTCACGCAGCTAATAAGTATCAAGTGTTGGAGGTAGGATTTGAACTTGGGTCCTCCTGCCTCGAGGGCCTGTGCTCTATCCACCGCTCCACCTAGCTGTCCCCGTCCTTCATTTTTGAAGAGGACCAGTGAATCACTAGAAAGAGAATCATAGAAGGCTTTTTACTTATCTCGGTCAATGGCACAGCAAGAAAAAGACCCTGACTTTGCAGCTGTTAGACTAGTTAGATTTGTAGCTTCAAGATCAGCCTGTCCTTTTAGTAGTGATAGTTTGTGGGCCCTTGTTGGCCTTAAGTGCCATGGCTATTGCTTTCACTGTTGGCAGAGTAAAGAGGACCCTCCTCCTGCGATTATTTTTTCCATATGCTAGCACACTGCTTGGCGTAGAGTAGGTGCCTAGTAAATGCCTTCTTGGTTGATCGTCTCTCTTGTTGATGGATTCTGTGTGTGCCCAGCCAGGTGTGTGAGCGGCCTTTGATGTTCCTGCTGGATACTCCTGGAGTGCTTGCTCCACGGATCCAGGATGTCGAGACTGGGCTGAAGCTGGCCACCTGTGGTGAGCTGTGCTTACGTTGTTCTCTAGCATCTCTCCCCATTTATGCGTGCTATATCGAAATGTGGCCGTATTGGCTGCTCTTGTCTCCTTTTTTCCTCTGTTATTTTCTGCTGCTTCTACAGGTGTGAGCAGAAGGTGATTTCTCATCGAGAGCACCTCCTTCTCCAGCTAGCCAGCTTCTCTGTGTCTTTTTTCGCTATACAAATTTTTATGTACTTCTGATAGATTGATTGGGCAATTCTGTACTCTATGGGACTCATCCTCTCCCTGTGTTTTCACATAGGAACTATATTGGACCATTTGGTAGGAGAAGATATCATTGCTGATTATCTTCTTTTCACACTTAATAAGCAACAGCAGTTCCGGTAAGTAAATAGAATGACATTTATCCAGACTCTCCCACATGTTAAGTTTGTCTAAGATTATTCTGTCTTCTGGACTTTTCTCGGTTTTATCTATCGATTGTGGGTTTTGTTGTCCTCATCTTTATATAGTCAGAGTCACAGAATTTCAAAATTGGAAGTCATCTCAGTGTTCATCTAGTCTGGTCTATACCCTCCGAAGAATCCTTGCTACAACATACTTGACAAGTGGTCATTTGGCCTCTGCTTAAAGAATTCCATTTGAGGGGAACTTTATTCCTTCCTGGGTCACCCCATTTCACTTTTGTATAGCTCTAATTATTAGGAAAGTTTTCCCAGAGACAAAGCTACGAGTGATAGAAAATATATTGGAGGGCAGAGTAAGGACGTAAAAACATTTTGACAAGATATGAAGTCTGACCAAATCTAAGGTGACATTCAGAAGGAATAAATGTAGAATCTTGAGCTTGGAATAAAAAAAATGGACTTTGCAAGTGCACTGTGGGCAAGGCATGGCCAGATAGTTGTTCATCTGAAAATGACTTGGGTACTTGGTGGCCTACAAGCTCAGTGTGAATCAGAAGCATTATGTGGCAGCCAAAAAAGCTCCTGTAATCTTTGGTTGCTGCAAAGGAGGCTTTTTATGCAATAGTAGGAGGGGACAGTCCTGCTGAGCTTTGCTTTGGTCACAGTACGTCTGAAGTACTGATTTCAGTTCTGAGACCCACTTTTTAGGAAGGCTATTCATAGATGATGACCAAGGACTGGGAAGGCATATCCTTGAGAATAGACTGTTGGGGGTGGGGTGGGGTGGGGAGTCGAATAGGAGAATGATACCAGTCTGACCTCAGTCATGAGGCTCAGTCAGGGCTTTCATGTGGAGGAGAAATTACACTTGTTCTCCTTGTCCACAGAGGGCAGAACGAACAGTGTGTGTAAGCTGCAGAGACAGATTTTGGTTTGCTTTAAGGAAAAACTTCCTAAGGAGGCTTGGGGGAAGATAATTAGAATTGTTATTTCATTGGTCTAAGAACGCCTGCTTAGCTAACTCACTACTAAAGCTTTGTGATGCTCACACGTAACAGGATGCCTGGGGCAGTGAGAAAGGAGGAGTCCTTCCTGACTGCTCAGGGTGACACAACCAGCAAGCATCTGCCTTCCTGGGGGCTGGGTTTCTACCCAACATGCCGTTATGTCTGTCTTGACAACTGCAGACATCAACTTGTGAAAAATGGACTGATTTGTGAGGCCATGTGTTCCCCTTCCTTAAAGCCCTCAAGGGCTGAGTGGTTACTTATTAGGTCTCCCGGATGAGATTCATGTTCATCTGTGTGTTGGACTATGTGACTTCTGGGGACTCCTCCTGCCCTGAGGTTTTATGATTATGAGTTATATAAAGTGATTCTGGTAAGCAGTGTTGATTCCTGAACATTGACCTTCATGAAGGAGTTTTATTTCTTTAAAGCATGTTTTTTGAACAGCTGCTGCTTTGTGGAACTGTTTTTATTGAGTTCTTAAATACGTCTCTCTGGGTATTACAGGTATGTGGAGCATTATGACCTGGGGGAAGCTTGTGATGACATAGGAAGTGTGCTGAAAAGGATTGCTATGAAACTCAAGAAGATCCACAAAGTGAAAATGCTCACTGGGACTGGTGAGTCCTCAGAGGATGCAGACTGTGAAGATTGGGTCCCAGAGGGCACATTTAAGTGATTCAGTGACACCGTCTTTATGCCTTTCCAAGAACTGGCAGGGAACCAACCTCCTATATTGCCTCAATGGCAGAGATGCTGTGGGGTGAGAAAGTGCCAATCAGAGTGGGTCTCACCCTTCCTTAAACACATGACGGGGTGGATAGACAAAAAGAGGTTTTTGTGAGTGCCCGGACTTTCTAGTCCCAAGTTCTACCAGCAGAACCTGAGAAGTGCTGTGAATGACTTTGGTAACTCTTAAGCAAGAAAAAGAAAGAATTGAAAAGGATATAGAAAGAGGGGGTAAGAGTAAAAGAGGGAAGGAAGAGAGAGAGAGAGTGAAAAAAAAGATGTGCAAGGGCATGGTCTGTAAAAGATGCCAACAAGTTCCTCAAGAGCCAGGGCAGGTTTATCTCATAGTTTGTATGATAAGATATACTCAATCTTGCTTGTTTAGGGACCACCCCCCCCCCCCAAAAAAAATTCTCAACAGTGACATCATTAAACACGGCTGTTTTGGGCTTTGGGTCTTGCACTGTGGTGAAAGTCAGGATATAATTGACTTACAATATATTTTCACCTCATAGGTGATGTTAATGTAATTCAGCCTAACTATTCTGCAGCAGCCTATGACTTCATTCGAAACTTTCGAAGTGGGGTGCTGGGTCAGGTGATGTTTGACACTGCCATCCTGGAAGAACCCCAGGCAAACCACGACTCTGACTCCTGAGCCTGAGCAGTGAAAGTTCTTTTCTGTGCCCACTCCCTGTGTGGCCTCGGGCAAGTCACTTCACTTGTTGGGGCTCAGTTTCCTCATTTGTAAAATGAGGGAGTTGGATTAGAGGCCCCTTCTAACGCTAAAGGTGAAGCTCTGCAAGTCAAGTCCAGGAAGTAGCAAAATCTGAGGATTTGGCATCGATTTTCATCATGTCTTGGCAGAATAATAAAGTATAGTTCATGATTTCTCCCTATCAGTGACAAGTATATTTTCAGGGCTAGGGTCCATGAAATGGGATAATCATGGAATTGTTTTCAGATATGCTATGTGGGTTCCTTTAATAACAGCCTTTTCCTACTGTGGATAATAAAGGAATTAAAAAAAAACTTATTTGATACATTGTCAGCCAGCTGGGGGAGAGGGTCTTTTCTTTGATTTAATTGAATTTCACTTGCTGAAGATTTTGATTATCATCTGAAGCGGCCATACTCCAGGCCAAAGAGTTGTCACTTTGTCAAAAGTAGAACTTTGCTAGAGCAGTGATCCCTACATTTCTTGTTGTGAACCACCTTAGCACCACCTACAGCTTGGTTCCATGTGTTAAGTCCCTGCTTAGGAAAGACTCTAGTTTGAAATGTTCCTAGCTAGTTATTTTATTTTATTTTATTTATTTATTTGGTGAGGCAATTGGGGTTAAGTGTCTTGCCCAGAGTCATACAGCTAGTGAGTGTTATGTGTCTGAGGTCAGATTTGAACTCAGGTCCTCGCCTCCTGATTTCAGGGGTGGTGCTCTATCCACTGTGCCACCTAGCTGCCCCTAGTTATTTAAAAAAATTTATTGTTAGGAACTTGCTATTCATGCTTAGTGTTGCAGTATTCCAGAGATTCCATTGTTTTAAGAAATAATCAGCTTTCTAATATAGTGATTTATTTTCATATTACTTTCAAAACAAATAAAACCTTGATCAAATATGGTTGAAAAATACCTTGTGGTTTAATACAAGAACAGCTGCCATCCATCTTGTATTGTAGGGAGGAAGTCCAGCTAAAGTGATTCCATTGTTGCAACAGTATGTAATTGAAGCCTATGAAAGTCATCCAGACAGTGAGCCATATATACAAGTTGTATGTCAAGTAGAATAGCTTGTAAGACAAAAGACATCAGACCTACCTCTGAGCTCCTTTCGAGATAGAGTAAGTGAACAATAGTAGTCTTTATTTTTAAAAAATTAATCTATTCTTAACTAACAGTAGTAATTAAGATAGTAGAGAGAAATCATTCAACAAATGTTTATTAAAAAGAGTATGCTTTTCATAGTGTTTTAGTCAACTGAATTCTGCCTTACTAAAGTTTTTTTTGAGGATTTTATTGAAATAAATTATTTGAGGTTTTTAGCCTGTGCCATAATTCTAGAAAAGGCAGTATGGAGAAGGTCTATGGAGGGGTTCTTAACCTTTATTTTATAATCATAGATCCCTTTGGCAGTCTGGTGAAGCCTATGGGCGCAGTCTCAGAATAATATTTTTATGTGTAAAAAATAGAAGCAAACAAACTATAAGATTACAAAGGAAACCAACTATACTGAAATATAGTTATAAAATATTTTTAAAAACTTAAAAGGACTCCAGACTAAGAACTCTTGGTATAGAGTAAGGAAATACTGGTATCTGGAATGTTAAAAAGACCAGACATATTTGGGCTGTTAATACTTGTTCCTAGTATGATCACTCTAACCATGACAGGTGGGCACTTTCTGAAGCATTCCAGTATCATTGTTGAGGGTGTCTGTGTAGCAGTTTTAACAGCCAATGTATTGTATTCTCATAATCTCACACTGGATCATAGCATCATAATGTTTGGTGGGACTTTAGGTCACTTGGTATACCCTCTGATTTTATAAGGTTGCCCTTCTGATTTTATGGATAAGAAAACAAATACCTAGAGAGTGAAGTCACTTGTCTAAAGTACATTCACCTAAAAAGTAGGTTTGGGAACATTGATTCCATTCTGGGGAGAAACAGTAATAATTTTGAAACTTTATGGTCATTGCTAAGTGCTGAATATATTCCATGTTCAAATTTGCCAAAATTAAAGAAAACTAAACATGTCTTTAGAAATATAGATGTGAGTTCTGATGTAAGAGTCCATTGTATCCATTTCCAATTTTAAAAGTATTTAATGTTTGGAATGGTTGTTGTCACATTTAGTTGATAAGAGTCTCTGATCACATAGGTTTGGCTTTTTCCTTATCATTTGGGATCACATAGGTTTGGCTTTTTCCTTATCATTTGGTGGTACTTCTATGGTTAAAACCAGCTTGAGTGTTGTAGAGTTACCATAGAAACCTGATATATCTAAGCAGCAGACCTGTTAGTATCAGTTGACTTACATTTGGATTTAGATGATTATTCTAACAGTAGCAAAAATAGGGAGAATTCAGAAAGATGTATGTTACCCCTGAAGATGGATACTCCAGACTGAAGCTTTAGAAGTGTTTTCCTTCCTCATCTGTCCAGTCCCCCAACACCATTAAAAAGATACTTTGATTAATTAACGTAACAATTCTATAAAGAAAACTTCAAACTCCTTGATATTATGTCTCAGACAAATCTTCAGTGGTAAAAATCTCGAAGTGGTTTCCTTTCAGAGTCATGATTTAGATACTGAGAAAAATGTAAACCTCAGGATTGCTAGTCTTATATTTTAGTATACCTGTTACTTCATTGAGGTGTGTTCCCTCTCTCACAGTACAAATCTCAATCTATCCATGCCTTTAAATTCTTTTCCATGACCTCCCATAAATCTTGGAGAACTAGAGAAAGGTCCGGAGCATGGGGGTTGGACTCTGTGTACAAGCCCCTCTTCCTTTCCCCCACCCCACCCCGACTCTACCTCATTTGCTTGAGTCTTAGTATTCTTCACTGGCAGGCCACTCTGCAGTCCCCTGGGGTGACTTATGGATCCTTTGGTAAAAGCATGGAGTGGCATCTCTCTCTGGCAAGTTTGACTGAAGTCGTAATACCCATGGACATAACATCAGTCTTAACATGCAGAGATAGACCCATGCTTGTAACGTTGGTTTCTCACCATAGAGATAGAGTACAGCAGTGTGGAGGCAGAGACACAGAGGGTGGCATATAGCAGTGCTCAGACCTTTAGAAAAAGTTCTAGGTTCCTTTTCCTTTTGGAACCTCCATCTGGGTCTGTTCATCCAGGTTTATTATGGAAATAAAGAGGCTCTTACCCCGGAGAAGGTTCTTGTCTTTGGCTGCTTTCTTGATCTCTTGTTTAGGCCCTTTCACTTCCATAGATCAAGTTTAGTATGCTAAAGGGAACCTTTTTTATGTTGTTATAAAGTCCTGGGCAAGTTGTATGAATAGCTAGGAGAAGCAGGCATTTATGTCTTTGTATCAGAAGTCCAAAAGGCACAAGACCTCTGCAGTCCTAGTACTCCAAAGCTCAGGTTCTGAGCCATCAGTCTAGGGCTGCCATGACTGGCTCTTTAGCCAAAAGCACCAAAGATCGTACTGAACCTCTTCTGAGATTTTGTTGGTGGAAGCATTCCAAGAAAATCTATCCACCTGTGATTATTTTTCCCCAAGACTGAAGATCATCTCTGTTGTGTTATGAAAAACTGAATATCTTAAAAATCAGAACTCCTTACTCTTTTGGGAGAGAGAACATGGTTAGGTACGAAGACTCTAGAACATAGTTGAGAAATAGCTGAACTGTAGGTAGATGAAAATTGGAACTCTTCCAACTCCTGAGTTTTATGTTGTTGGTACCTGAAAATGAGAGTTTGGCCAGAAAGAATTAAAGCATTGGTTTTTAGTAAATATCTCAAAGATTTTCTGAAGTTAGGCTGTTGCATTCTTGGGAGTGAACTTCTTGTTTTTCCTTTGAAGGTGAGCATTCTTTGGAATCTCTGCACTGCACCTCACTGAATTCCTTTTGTTGGCAGAAAGAAAAAAGGGGCAAATTGTAATAGATATTGTTGAGGAGGGCAAGAAAGCAGTTCTTTTCTTTTGTCTCCAGAACAGAACAAATCATAGAGTGCTCAGCATTAAAACTGACTTCAGTTTTGATTTTTTTTCTTTTTCATTGGATGCTGAAATTCGCTTTCCCTCAACCTTTCTTTCAGGGCTGCTCCTTGAAGGGCATCAGAACAGGGGGAAAAAAAACCCAACAACAGTTTAGTTAGCGGTCCACTAGAGGAGCTTGGATCGTAGACCTGAGGGTTTGACTTCTGTGGGGTGTCCGTATTCTTCTTACTCTGGTTCAGACACAAGATTTCTATTTTCATTAGTCTTCTTGATGAGTCACTTCAGGAGGAAGATTCTTGGGAGTCTGTAAAACCTTTCTATGAATCAGAAACTGGCTTTTACTCCTAGGCAAGGACCTTTAGTGAGGAATAATAGAAATTAGTAGGTAAAATCCCTACAGTTTGATAGGTGAGGACTTCCTTGCTGTTACAATAACTAATCTTAGTAAACAAAAAAAAAATTTGAATGAAAAAGATAGTTAAGTTGAAATGTAATACTTCTCTCTCTCCTAAAGATAGCCTAAGGAGAGTTTGCTTCTTACCTCACACTCATAGTATTAAATCATGATCTCTCCCCAAAACCCTTCAAACAATGTTGGGTACAAATCCAGGAGGCAGAGAAGTAGGCTTAAATCAGTTGCTCCTCAACAGACCAGTTTCCAGAGTGGTTAAGTATTGCCACAGCCAGAAGGTAGATCAGCCCATAGGGCTGTGCCTGAGGAGCTAAAGCCAAAGAGAGAAAACATATCCAAGGAACAGAGGCCTCTGGGTGACATCCTTGGCAGGGGCCATAAGACTCCTTTCCTTTAGTTAAAAATAAATTCCTTTTCTTGGCTTAATGAAATGCTTCAGAGGCACCTTTGTTTTTCTGCAGCAAATGAATTTCTTTTAGAGCCCTACCAAATTGTCCCCTCTTCAGTTGGATTTTGTTGAAATTTTATTTATGCCCCATGATTTCATGTGCAAGGGCAGTGTGAGGAGGCAAGCCAGGTTTTCCCTCATCTTGAAGCTCTGGGATGATAACTGTTGCTTATCTGAGTGATGGAGAGCACCCTCTCAATGTTCCTTCTCTTGCTAGGTGTGTCCCTAATCCTCTGGCTTCAATTTAGGTGTCAGAAGCATCCATAGCTACCCTCTTTGGGTGTCGGTCATTGTGCCTTGGGCTTTGGCTTGGGCTCAGCACCTCTTTTAGGTTCCTCTCTGAAGAGAGTATGAGAGTTGGGGCATGGCAGTTGGAATCTGGAGGCTAGAGAGCTTTAGGGTTCCATGTCTTCTCTTGTTCTCAGCACCCCCAGACATTGGGAGAAGTGAGAACCATTTTGAAATTACATGAGTAAGTATGTAATATATGGACCTTTGGATGGCGTTCTTAAGGGGAAAGAAATGGGGAAAAGGGTTCTATCTGGGGACTAATGCCATTGGGTGTGGGCTATGTCAATGGGCAGCTAAATGATGCCCTAGAAAAGTGAACCATAGGGAAAATATCCAGCTTTCCTCTGAGGTGGTCCACCCTGATTACAAGAGTTTTCTGGGATGGTCCTCTTCATGATCCCAGGTGACCTGGTGCTTCTTCACCTCTGGGCCTGGATTCAGCTCACCTCACTATCCTCACTCTTGAAGCCCCTTTAGGGTTTACTGGCAGTTAAGGAAGAGCTCAAAGGAAAGGAGTGTGCACAGTTCCTTAGAAGTTACTGTAGAAGGTAAAAGATGAAACCATTAGGACAGGAAGGTGAGGCTGAGGAAAGTGGGACAGGGACAGGTGGGGTAGATGGCATATGGACCTTCCAGGAAAAGCTAATCTCTAAAGAGGAAACAGCTGAAAGAAACCCAGTGTCAAGCAGAGGCTGAGATTGGGTTCCATGCCCCAAGGGTCAGTCCCTGATGTCCACCTGTAGCTGTAGACTCCTTCCCTGGTTTGGTTGCCATAGTAGAAATCCGTCTCCAAGCCGTCGTTCATGCCTACCTCTCCAGATGTTCTCCTCCCAGCAGCCCCAGCGATTGCCCCTGCAGCTGCCCCTGCAGCAGCTCCAGCTGAGGCAGCAGCTGCCACCCGGAAGGCTGAGCCCGAGGAGCTGTAGCGTGGGGCAGACTTCATCCGCATCCGGCTATTGCTGCTGCTGCTTCGGCCCCTCCCACGTGCTGCTCCGCGGGCTCCACCGCGGCCTCCTTTGCTGGTGACGTTCTCACAAAAGAAAGCAGCTAGCAGCAGAAGGGTCCAGCACATTATTGTTGCCCAGTTCATCTTCAGAACTGGAGCCTTGGAACCTGTGAGAGAATGGAGGTATGAAGTTATGAGGCTGGGCCCACTGGCAAGTGGAGGAAGGGCTAGTGCAGTGGTGGTCAAAGCAGAAGGAGCAGCCCTGACCCCTTAGTCTTGGCTCTGCTCAGGGCCTGTCGTCTAGTACTTGTTCAGAGAGAAGGCAGACTTCCACTGGGAAAGACAGATCAGATCCCAGGGTATTGTATTCAAGTCCATCCAAACAACAGTCAGTCTATGTTTTGGTTTATGTAGGGATGAGGATAGGCTTGTAGTTGGGCATGCTGTTTTTTCCTCCCTCCCTCTTTCTGTCAGTGTCCTTCAAGGGTGCTCAAGTTGTCAGCTTACTTTCATGATTATTCCCTCATGTACCGCCAGAAATGTCATCCTCATCTGACCTGATGACATCTTGGGCCCTCTTATATGTAGCGTGTAGCATAGTCGGTGTTATATTCATTGATATACATGCCATATCTCCCCTACTAGAGTGTATGCTTCATGAGGACAGGGACCATGTCTTCTCTCTCTAGCTCTTCTAGTGCCTAGCACCGTACATAGCATATAGGATACTTATTACATTGTGCCCTCGTGACACTTACTGCTTAGGTTGAATTCTACCAAATTGCAAACTCCTTCAGGGGAAACAAAAAAATCACAGCTATGTAATTAAGAAAATGAGCCCAAACTTTGGAACTTTAGATGAGTTCCAAAGGACCCAGGAGAGGACTTTGGACACAGGTGGTGGTAAGTAAGTACTTGTTGAATTTTCTGCATTATGGGACTTATTTGATTCTGAGAAAACCTGCAAGGTAACTGTTGCAGATTCGCCCTAAAGAGAATGATAAGAAGTGAAATAGCCCCCACCCTGAGCATTCCTGCCTCTTCATTTTGGTCCCTGCTACTTCCACACTAGGTCTCTTGACAATTATAACCCATTAAGATGTATTTGAGAGGCTTAGTAATTGGCATTTATATAATGCTTTAAAGTCTACCAAATACTTTAGATCATTGTCTCATCTTAGCCTCCCGATAGCCCTGTGAGGTATGCACTGCAGGTATCATTAGCCCCATTTCATTGCATAAGGAAACTGAGGCTCGGGTTAAATGACTTGCCCAAGGTCACAAAGCTAGTGTCAGAGGAGAAATTTGAACTCAGGTCTTCCTAATTCCAAGCCTAGTGCTCTCCTACTAGGAAAACTCAATTTCCTTAATCTTGAGTGTGCTCCCTTTGGAGCCTTTTTGTCTGCTTGGAAAATGGATATATTTCTATCATGGCAAATGAGGCATATTTCCAGGGCCCCTGACAGTTCCTTTACTGGAATCCCTGATTGAGGGAGGAGGCCACTTGGTCGCCCTGCTCCATTTCCTCGGTGGGGGTGGAGGCACATTCTCTCAACTGTTCAACTCAACAAAGCTTTGGGGTCAACACTTCCCCTTCTCACTCCTTACTCCTTAGATGCTGTGCCTCACCCCACTTTCCCAGCTGCATTCCAGTCCAGTAGTTTTAAGAAAGAAATGCAGGCAACAAAGGTTTGACGTGGACAGTATTGGCTTAACAGCAAACATCTGGTCTCATACACTTTATATAACCCCTACCTTCCCTTCAGGAGCTGCAGAACACTATTTCGTCTCCTAAGGGATCTTTGGAAATAGCATTAATTTCTCTAGGAACCACTTCCCAGGAGAATCTTCCACAACCAGCCTGAGTGGGGGAGGGGAAGTGAGATTATGCTTTCTTCTCACCCCTCCTTTTCCAGCAGGGGTAGGTAAAATTGGGGGGTGGGGTAGGTAGGAAGGGAGAAGAAAGCAAACATTGGGGCTCCCATCTAGCTCCAGAATACTCCTCCAAACAATGGCTGTTAAGGACTCACATGGAGTGGTCTGCTGCAGGGTCCATTTTGGGAGTCCTTAAAAAAGGTGGGTAGGAGAAAAAGTGATGAGGAAGGCTGTCAAATGAAGGAATGGAAGGGACTATGGAGAGAACAGGACGGAAGAGTGAGGGAGAGGTAGATGGAACGGAAGAAGAAAAGGGGTGTCTGGAATGGAGAAGGAAGGATGGGTTTATGAACATAGTGCTGTAGGAGGAAGAGGATTTGGGAGCAGAGGTTGGGAATCAAGAAGGGGGAGAGATGATGAGAATGACTGGAAAGGGGGTACAGTGAAGGGCAGAAGAGCCTAAAGTGGGAAATACGATGGAGAGGAGAACTGGAATAGGGAAAGAAAACAGGGAAAGAGATGAGAAGGAATGTAGGGGCATGGGGGAGATGGGGCTGGAGCAACAATTAGGGGAGGTTGCTAGCAGCGCAGGGAAGAGAGATCTCTTCCACTATTCTTTCCCTGTACCCCCCCCCCCCCCGATATTAGGCATTCTTCCCTCCAACCCTGCCATTCATGCATTAATTCCCGGACCTCTCCTGTCACCATCCCTGGACTCTTTAACCCCCACACATCCTTCTGTCCCCATCTCCCAGTGTTCCCATCCCCACTTCCCCATTTTTATTGCGACCTCTCTGTAGTCCATCTGTGTCCCTAGTAGCTTCCTTTTCCTTTCCCCCTCCCATACCCCTTTCCTGGCCTCTTTTCCTTGCCCATCCCCCTACTTTCCTTGCCTGGTCCTTATAGTTCGGAAAGCAGGTTCTGAGGCTGGAAACTGATCTGAGTCAGAAGCTGAGCGGTATAACGGGGAAAAACCCTGAATTTTCAGAGAACCTGTTTGTGTGCTTTTGGACAAGTCACTTGCCCTCTCTGGGCCTGTTTTCCTCATCAGTAATATTAGCAGATTGGAAACCTGGATAATCTCCAAAATCCCTTTCGGTTCGAAATCCAAGCATCCTCCTGCCCGATTCCTCCCCCTCTCTTTTCCCCTCAGCTTTCTGATGGTGAATCGCTTACCCAGCGAACGCCGAGATTAGACTTCCCTTTAGGGAGCTGCCGCTGTCCGGGGATGTGGTGCTTATCCTGGGAACCCTACCCCAGCAGATGGCAGATTCCAGACCTTCCTCCTAGATGGAAGAGAGAGCGCAGAAGCAGTGCTGGCTCCCGGCTTTCTGCTGCATCTGAAGGACTCCTCCCCAAATGAGGGGGTGGGAGGAGGGTGAAGGATTGAGGCTCAGCCCTCTTGCCACTTCAGGGGTGGGCAGGATCTGCAGAGCTCAAGTTCCCACCCTCTTCTCCCCACTCTGGCAGTCACTGAGCTCTATCCTCCTGGCATCATCACCCTGTGTTTGAAATGACACCTCTTCTTTAACCTAGGATCAGCTCACATGGATGTGGAGCAGAGTCCTATTTTTAGAAGGTGAGTTAGTTTTGATAGGTTGTGCTAGTGACTTGTGTGGGTTTAGGAGAGGATACCCTAGAGAATGAGAGGGAAGCACAGCTAGGATGTGAAGTATGTAGTGGAGGCAAAGTCTACTACAATGCCTAGTTAGCACAATGCCCTGTGAATGGCAAGTGCTTAATGTTTGTTGAATTAAATCGAGTTCCTTATCTGTGAAATGGGTATATTCCTTGCACTACATACCTCAGGAGGAGGTGTTTTGTGAGAAAAGCACTTTGTAAACTTTAAAGTTGTCTAAAAGGATGAGTTATAAGTATTACTATATTGTCTTGAATAGGAAGCATTATGTTAGTGAAATAGCACTGTATATTTAAGCATAATGTTGGGAAGCTGTAAGCTAGATTATTAAATGTCAGTTTCCTGAGTATCCTTCCTTCCTACCTTCTTTTCCTTCCTTTTTTTCTTTCTGAGATGGATGGGTGAAATTAAAATTGGAGATGGGGGCATGTTTGTAAGCAGTAGAGATGCAGATAGTAGTTAGGGAAAGATCAAATGTAAGTGAGAGAAGAGGGATGGTAGAGAGGACAATCTTCCAGAGAAGACGGGATAGAATGGGATTGCTGTGCAGTGGAGAGGTATATCTCTGCAATAAGAGGGGTATCTTTTCTCTTTATGTGAGACAGAGGTAAAAGAGGATATAGTGGCAGAAGCTATCGATGTGAGTTGAGGAGAGGAGAAGAGGGAGCCCTCTGCAAATGGCTTCAATTTTTTTTTTTCAGTAATATATATGAGGCAAGGTTCTCAGCTGAAAGTGAAGGGGGTAAGTGAATGGGGAGCATTTGTTCACTTTGTTCAACAGTACCCTAAAATGTCTGAGTATCATGGGCTATTTAAGTGTTTTACATTTCCTGTGTTTGTTCATGTGCATCTGGGAGTCCTTTGAAACTTATGAATTTTCTGTGGTGGAGGAAATAAAAAAACTATCTCATAGCCATATCCTTTCTACCGTTGTGGAAGATGCTATTCCCCACCGATGAGGAAATCCTAGACATTGGCTGCACCTAAACTATTTTAGGGATTTCCTTAGAGTCAAAGAATGTAGAAAGGGAAGAAAATAGAAAGGGAAAGAAGTAGAGTCAAAGAGAAAAACTGACAAGATTGGGGTTAGCCCCCAGGCTTAAGCTTGCTTCTTGTAAATCCCTTTCAGCAGTCCTGGGGCCACTGATGACAATCTGGAGGCAGCTATCATACATCTCGAAGTTTTCTATTCTGCAGCTCAGACAGGCAGCTAGGGTTTGCAGTGGGTAGAGTGCTAGACCTAGAGTCAGGAACACCTGAATTCAAATGTAGCCTCAGATGCTTACTAGCTATATGATTCTGGGAAACTCACTTAACTTCTATATGGCTCAGTTTTCTCAACTGTAAAATTGGGATAGTATCTGCCTCCCAGGGTTGTTGTGAGGATCAGATGAGATATTTGTAAAGGGCTTTTTCCAATGAAGCTCAAACTGTTTTACATTCCTGAGTCCCAGAACTATATTACATATCTCAAAGAGACTTATGGTCAGTCAGTCAGTCAACAAGCCCTTATTAAGTGCCTCCTATGTGTCAGGGACTCCTGAAGAAATAACCGGGCATTATCAACTTGGGTTTCAAGAGCAAGAGAATCAGTCTCCTGTCTCATTTGGTACCCCTGACCCCTAACTCCGTGTCTATTGCCTAGGCCTTCACTACTAAATATGTCCAAAGGAGGTGGTATTAATTCACAAACTGGATAAGGAGCTCTGTTTTGATGGGATGTAGCTAGCTATAGTGTGGCTCAGTGGAACCTCACAACAGTGGATAGAATGCTGGGCCTGGAGTCAGGATGACCTGAGTTCAAATCCAGTCTCATATACTTACTAGCTATGTGATCCTGGGTGAGTCACTTAACCTCTGTTTGCCTTAATCCTGGAGAAGGAAATGGCAAACCATTCCAGTATCTTTGCCAAGAAAGTCCTATGGACAGTGTTGGTGTGCTATTGTCCATGGGATCACAAAGAGTTGGACATGACTGAACAACAATAGTGAAGTATAATAAACTGAAACCCCTTGGAAATATGAGGGCAGAATCTGTACTGTTTCATTTTTTGTCTTTGAATCCCAGCACCTAACACAGGGCCTGGCAAATAGTAGATACTTAGTAAATGCTTATTGATTGATCAATTGTTCAAATATTGAGGATTTATCATTTTGATGTCCAACATCAAGTAATAGGCAACATGTAGTGGGAAGAGCACTAGATTCAGAAGGCCTGCAGACTGTTACTGCCTATGGCACTAATGAGGCATGTGACCTTGGGTAACTCAGGACCTTAGTTGTCTTTTCCACACAAGGAGAGGTCAGATTGGATGGTCCCCCAATTACCTTCTGGTTCTATAACTCCATGATCCCAAGTAGTATCAAGCCTCCCATGACCACAATCAGGGAAGCAAGACATTGGAAGTAACAGAACAGGAAGGAAGCTGCTTTTGCTAATAGCTTTAATGAGGGGGTGCCCTCATCTATCCTGTGGCTGTCTCTGGGCAGCAAATGAGAAAGATGACAAGGATGCCATGCCTGGGGTGGCATTTGAGGTTAACTCATTACACAATGGTGGTAAAGATCAATAAAGCATCTGTTAAATGCTCACTGTGTACCAGGCACTGTGTCAAGTGTACTTGAAGGATGGTGAATGAGAGTCAGGTAAATACTTCTGCATGGACTTCAGCACATTGTGGCTCTGGAGAACCTGATGACTTGGTCACTTTTCAAGATGTATCTGTCAGGGAGCACCTAGGTGGCGCAGTGGATAGAGCACTGGCCCTGGAGTCTGGAGGACCTGAGTTCAAATCCAACCTCAGCTGGTTGTGTGACCCTGGGCAAATCATTTATCCCCCATTGCCTCCAAATAAATAAAAACAAAACAAGATGTATCTGTCCATGTGTATTCCAGGAGAGTCATGTGCATTGGGCTGTTCTGAGAGCTGTCCAAGGTCCTAATTATATAAAGCAGTTGGTAATGAAAACCGAAGACGATAATCACTTTGTCAAGACACCAGAAACAGTAAAGTCCTTGACAACCTCATCTGAGCTTTCTCTTATTCTCTCCAGCATGTGTCAGAGGTCACTGGAGCCTGATAGCTCATTCCACACGAAGCAGATCTGATGGACCTGATCAGCACCAACACCGCCATCTCTCCAGTCACCCAGATGCACGCACGACCTCAGTGTCATCCTTAACTCCTCTCTCACACCCACTCTCCACATCCAATCTGTTGCCACGTCTTATTATTTCCACCTTTACAACATCTTTCCTATATGTCCCTTCCTCTTACTCACTAAATGCATGCTGACTGACTGAATAATGTGCTTCACTAAGAAACAGGGTTTCTTGTACAGAACCATGGTCCATGTATAACTGCAATAATTCTTGTTTTTCTAATAGCTTTACCCTCAAGAAATATGTAATAGCTTGTATTTTTTATCCAACTTTCCAAAATTTGGAGAATATTTTACACATATTATTTCATCTGGCAAGGTAGGTATTACAGCTATTTATACCTTCAATTTACAAATGAGAGAACTGAGCAAAGAGAAGTTAAGTGACTTGTCCAAGGTCACATGGATAGTAAGTGGAAGAAGTGATATTTGAAAAAAAAAAGACCTAGGTCTTTTGCTTTGCATTATATCACACTGCATTATAATGGGTTGTTTTTGTACTTCTTGGATTCATCATATTTGGAATTTTACTTGAGTAGCAACAACATTATACAAGTGGAGCAAGCTTATTATAAATCTGTTTTATGATTGGAGGAGCTTAGATGCAAAGTTTAAGTGACTAACTCAGTGGTGGGACCAGAACTTGAGTATACTTCTGACCTCATGGAGTACATGAGGTACCAGTGTAATATGCCACATATTAAACAAAGTCTGTCATGATTCCTGTGTTACAGAGGGGTCTTGGACTTTGTAGGATGGTAACTGAGAGGCCCTCACTACTTGCTTTCATTATCTTCACAATATTCTGAGATCTACAGACACATTCATTTGGAAAATAATTTGAGGAAAATCCACTGCATGCCTGATGACTCAGTAATGTCACAACTATGCTTATACCCCAAAGAGATTAAAGAAAGAGGAAAATATTTATAATATTTTATAATAACAATTTATGATATATTTATGATAATAATAAAATATTTGTAGTAGCTCTTTTTGTGGTGGCAAAGAACTGGAAAACTAAGGGGCTGTCCAAACAATGAAGAGAGACTAAATAAAATATGATACAAGAATATGATGAAATGTTATTATACCATAATAAATGATGAAAGGGATGGTTTCAGAGCAACTTGGTATAAACTGATACAGAATGAAGTGAGCAGAACAAGAAGAACATTATATATCATACCAACAACATTGTAAAGACAAACAGCTTTAAATGACTTTAAGAAGTCTGAACAACACAATGATCAACCATGATTTCAGAGGACCAATGGTCAAGGTTGCTTCCCACCTCCTGACAGGTAGTTGATAGACCTAGGGCACAGACTGAGACAGTTTTTGGACACAGTCAATGTGTGGATTTGTTTTGCTTGACTATGCATATTTGTTACAAAGTTTTCATTTTGTTTTCTTTTTAGTAGAGATGGATGGAAATAAAAATAAGTTTTTATTAATTGCAAAAAATTAAAAACAACAACAACAACAAACCCAAGACATCCAAAAGCAGTTCAGTGGTGAGAAGTTCCCATGTAAGGGGTATTTTAGAGATGATTCCTGCATGATTTGGAAGGTTGGACTAGGATATAATGGGAAGAATTCTGAATTCAAAGAAGCTAAGTTAAATCTCTAGGGTCTTTCTCAAATCTCAGATTCTATAAAAGAAGGGTAAAAAGATCCATTTGATAAGGGTGAGGAGGAATGAGGAGAAGGTTGGGGAGATTGTTACATGACAAATTTCCAAAATGAAAGCCCTATTTTGAAAAGGCATAAATGAAGAGATGTGATAAAGTCTATAGAATCAGGAAGAATATAGAAAGAGCAAATGGAGACAGTCATTGAATCCAATTTTATGAGAATTAAAGGTCCTCTCTAGAGGCTGAAGGAGATCATACATTTATATCATACTTGTTTATTGATTATCTCTCTGTGAGAACCATTACATCCTGGAGGAGTTTCTAATGTTGTCTGTTAATGTTCTGCCTTGCTGGCTCCTCTCCCTACCAGCTTGAAGTACTAAGATCCCAAAGCTTTTTTCAGGTGAGGCTTTCAGAGCAAATTACACACACACACTATAATGTATAATACATACATATATATAATACACATATACATATATATATTTCCTTTGAGAGTCATGGAAAGAGAAATTTAAATAGATTCTAGCCTCAAATTCAACTCCTTTTCTCTCTTTCCCCACTTCTGTTTTCAATTAACAGTCTTGAAGGGGAGTTCAAGTCAATTTTTAGGTGGACATAGGAGCTCACTTTATTCTCAATGTCCTGTATCAATTAGGGCACTGACTTGTGTGGATCTGGATCTTTGGGGTATCCCTAGAAAAATATGCTTTCTCTGGGGTTCTCAGGAAAGCTGTGAGTGGGCAGGGAATAAATCAGACAATTACTTCACTTAATTCTTTACCCTCCCTGGTGGATATTGCTAAATGTGTTAAGCTTAATAGGTAGAAAGGAAAGAAATAAACATTTTAAACCACCTATTATTCTGTGTGCCAGCTATTTGTGATCATTATCCCATTTGATTCTCACAGTAACCCTGAGAAGTAGGTGCTATTATTATCCCCATTATGCAGTTGAGGAAACTGAGAGAAACTGTACCACCAGGCTGCCTTTTAGGTAACCAAGTAGAAGGATCATCTCTTTTTAAATAGTATTTTTAATAGTAATGGGGCTCATGTTGATCATGGAAGGATATGCTTTACTAGTTTATAAAGTCAAGCAATCTCACAGAAGGGTC
This sequence comes from Vombatus ursinus, assembly GCF_900497805.2. Lineage (NCBI taxonomy): Eukaryota > Metazoa > Chordata > Mammalia > Diprotodontia > Vombatidae > Vombatus > Vombatus ursinus. The sequence continues at coordinate 18,554 of NW_020954907.1, read as the reverse complement.
TTCAGAGGTTGTTCTACTTAATGCATGCCTGAAAATAATCCTTTTTATAGTATGTACACACTAGGCACTTAATGCATGTTTATTGGATTGCTAAATTGAATCCCCAACAATTGGTTTTCCTCTCTTCCCTTGGAGAACCCCAGTGATGGGTAGCACATTTACCTCTGAGGTGATCCAGAGGTAAATTCTATTTTGTATGTTTCTAATTGTTAGAGGGTTTTTTTCTTTTATGAAGTTGAAATCTGGCTCTTTGGAACTTCCATCCACTCCTTTTAGTTCTACTCTCTGAGACCAAACAAAACCAACTCATTTCTCTTCCACGTGAAAAACCTTCAAAGATTTGAAGAGAACTAGTATGTCCACTCTGAACCTTCTCTTCTCCAGGCTAAACATACTCAGTTGCTTCTGTTGATCATAAATAGGGTGTTCTTCAAGTTGCCTCAATATCACAATTGCCTTATGAACAGTCTCTAACTAGCTAATGTTCCTAAAATGTACTAACCATATATAGTCTGAGCTACGGCACATAATGAGACCTTATGTATTTTGGGTAAATATACTGCTATTAATACAGACCAAAATCAAATTAGCTTGATTGACTGCCACATCATAGGGCTGACTCATAATGAACTTCTTGTCTACTAACAGTTCTAGTTCCTTTTCTTTTGAACTATTGTCTACTTCTTGCCTCCCTGTCCTTGTGCAGTTGTTTTTTTGAGCCCAAGTATAGGACTCTACATTTCTTATGAATCCTTAGAAACTTTCCTACACAGAGCCAAATCTAACTGAAGCCATCTCTGTAAAGCTATAAGCTTCAAGTAGAACAGAGTTCCAAGAGAGTAACAATGGCATTGAGGAGGAGGCCAATGCCCTGTATCCCAAGCCCTCTTGGGCTTTAGATTTTTCCTCCAGAGAAGGAACCTGCCAGAGGGTATTGAGTGTGAGGAAGCCTGGTGGGAGGAAAACAAGGTCTCTTTGTTTCCAAAGGTGCTGGCCATGTAGGGTGAGACTGAACTGTTCTAGCTTAAATGATATCAGAAGTGCTTTGGCAGATTTTGGAGCAGCTACTGCCATGCACCTTCTGGCTGCTATGAAAATGGGTTTCTGAGACCTCTGTTGTATTGATATTTTATGCCAAGTCCTTGTCATTACCATATCTATCTCATAGAAGCTACCTTGGACCCTTGGACTAAGGTGTGCATCTCCTTACTCTTATGTTGTTATTTGGTTTCACAGTGGCTGCTTTAGCCTGTCTGAACATACTCTATCCTTACTCTTTAGTGTATAATCCCTCATTATTGGGACTGGTGACCTCAAGACTGACCAGGCAGACTAGGCATAACAGCCATTACTATGTGCAAGACACTGTGAGGAATGCAAATAATAGACACAGTACATGCCTTTAAAGTGCTTCTGATCTAGTCTGAAAATGCACAATTGGATGATCATTGTAAAAGGCAGTATATGATAAATCATGTGAAACCGGCTATAGAATAAATTAATGACAAATCATTTATTAAGCATTCATGATGTACAAAGCATTGTTTTAGGGAACCAGGCTGTTGGTCTGGGACATGGTTGGGACAGTCATGAGTAGCTTACAGTCAGTTACTGTAAGCTATAGTGAATTTAGGGACAATTAGGTGGCTCAGTGGATAGAGCACCAGCCCTGGAGTCAGGAGGACCTGAGTTCAAATCCGGCCTCAGACACATAACACTCACTAGCTGTGTGACCCTGGGCAAGTCACTTAA
>NW_020954907.1:14046-16771 GCF_900497805.2 Vombatus ursinus | reverse complement strand
CCCCATTGCCTAGCCAAAAAAAAAAAATAGTGAATTTAGATTGGGCACAAGTCAGGGCGAGTGACTAACAGATATTAATTAAGTTTAGGCTGAACATGGGTCAGGGCAGGCAGCTGGTATAAGGATGGTTAAGGTCAGTAGAGCAAGTTTGAGCAAGCAGAGGTCTGAGCAAGTGTGTAAACTGTGGAAGGTCTAAGTTTGAGGGTCATTGGGCACACCACAGCAATGGCAGTGACAATGTAGTAGCCAACCAATATAAAATCAGCCAGCCGACAAGCATTAATTAAGCACCTGTTTTGTGCCACAAAGGACGTAGTTCTTTGGCTGGGAACCAGCTCAGCAATTTAACAAGTGTTAACCAATGGTTTAGCACCTGGAGCTTATACAAAATGCAAGGACCAATATGGAGGTTCTGGTGTCTGGGTTCAGGAAGGTGTCACTAGATATGTGAAATGAGAGAGGTCTCTTGTTCAATCTGTCTTTATGTAAAAACATAGATTAGAAAAAGCTGCAGGAAAAACAATAAGATATGATGGAAAGAGTACTGGTCTTAAAAATCAGGAGACTGAAGTATCAATCCTTCCTCTGTGTTTAGCTAGTAAGTCACTTTAGCTCTCTGTGCCTCACTCTCCTTATTTGTAAAAAAGAAAGCATTGTATTAGATGATTTTTGGGGTCCCTTCCAGTTCTAATATTCAGTGATCCTTAGAGAAAGTCTACTATGTTGGAAAGTTCCATGCAAGAGAAGTTTCTCTGATAACTTCCTAAGGAATGCCAAGAATTTTTCTCCATAGAATCTCTTGTGTTCTGTTAGAGAAGATTCAGGAAAGAGAGGAGAAAGTGAGACAAGTTAGGAGAAGGAAATCACATAGGTGATTTTTTTTTAGGGGTTTGATTTTCGGGAATCTGAGCTGGTGAAGTTAATCAAAGGTTGAATTTGGAGAGGAGAAATTTGAAAAAATTGAACAACAATCTGCAGGCCAAGATACTGGTCCAGAATCTACTTCTAGATTTAAGAGGGGCAGGATCAAGAACAATCAAAGAGGATAAAAAGGATGAAGGGGGAATAAGAAGGAATAGGAAGTCAAACCTGAATAGAAATACTTCAGGAAAAGGAGAAGGTAGTTGGCAATACATGAAGGAAAAGGTAAGAGCAACAGTTGGAGGGCAAAGCAAGTTGGGAGGATGGATTAGTGGGTGAGTCAAATTGGTGAAACACATAGAAAGCTAGTGAGAGGTTAAAAAGGAGATGAGCAAGACTGTGGGGTTATTGAGACTCAGGAAAGGAAGTTGAATAAGATGTCAAGTGATCTATAAAAATTTTAATCAGGTACTTAGGGTTGAAATATCAATATCCATGAGAATTTTTTTAAGTCTGAAAAATCTCAATTATTATGGAGAATAAAGGAAATTTTTAAGTGACTCTCATTGACTGTTTGATATTTGCATTTCTACCACAGTCAAGTGACTTTTATCTGTCTTTCAGGTGCATGCCAATCTTCCTTCTGGAAGAATATATGAAAAGACTTAAAGAATTCCTCTCCATACTCCAGATTATTAGAGACAATGAAATGTTCCTAAAGGAAACAGAAGCATGATTTCAATTGGACAAAAAGATTCAGAGGTAGTGGAGGAGAGATTGGACCATTGTTAGGATGTTGGAGAGTGGAAAAGTATAATTCAGAGGAGAAAGGGAACTAAAAAGACAGCTATACATTTGGAGCTAGAAAATCTGATTTGAGACTCTTCCTGAATAGAAGAGAACTGGATGTTCTGAGAAGGGAGAAACTGCTTATCCTCCATAAAATGGCACGTTAGAGCCACAGAAATTATTAGGTGAGAGAACATCTAGTGTAGGTCAGAGAAAAATTGAAGAGTAGTTATAGTTGGTAACTCTTTGCTGAAGGATACTGAGGCAACTATTTGTTGAACTAATAACCATAATAGAGAGGTACGTTGTCTTTTGCGGGGCCAAGACAAAACAGAGAACCTCCTAAGCCTTATCTGTACAAATGAAGACTAACCACTTCTGAAGCTTCATGTGGACACATGTGATATTGCCAACCAGAATTTATAAAGTACTACTAATAATTAGGAAATCTTAGGCAAGAAACTGAAGACCTTAGAGGTACAGGTGGTGTTTTCCTTATTATTGTCCCTTGAAGGCAAGGGAAGCAGAGGAGAAAAATTATTTTGGGAAGTGAACAGCTGTTGAAGAATATGGTATTTGAGAATGATCCTTGGACTTTAGGACCACTGCTTAAAATATCAAGATGATAGATTCTTAGTCAGAGATGGATTATTCCTAACAAAAGCTGGTAAGAATGTATTTGATGAGTGTCAGTCAATAAACATTTATTAAGCACCTACTACGTGCCAGGCTCTTTATTAAATGCTGAGGATATAACAAGAGGCAGAAGATAATCTCTGCTCTCAAGAAACTCACATTCTAATGAAGGAAAGAACAAGTAAGTATGTACAAACAAGCAATATACAGGATGAATAAGAAATAGTCAATGGACGGTTGGCACCAGAATTAAGAAAGATTGGGAAAGGTTTCCTGAAGAATGTGGGATTTTAGTTGGAACTTGAAGGAATCCATGGAAAGTGGGAGGCAGAGATGAGGAGGAAAACCACCATGTTTTCTAGGCATGTAGGAAAGCCAGAGAAAATGCCTGGAACTGATACATGGAGTATCTTGTCTGAGGAACAGCAAGGAGGCCAGT
>NW_020954907.1:12367-14030 GCF_900497805.2 Vombatus ursinus | reverse complement strand
GTGTGTGTGTGTGTGTGTGTGTGTGTGTGTGTGTGTGTGTGTGTGTGTATGTGTGTGAGATAAGAAACCTGAAAAGGTGGAAGAGCTAGGTAATGAAGGGCTTTGAATGCTAAACAGAGGATTTCACATTTGATCTTGAAGGAGATAGGGAGCCACTGGTTTTTTGAGTTTGGAGATGACATAGTTGCACCTGTGAATAAGGAAAATAATTTTTATGGCTGAATGGAAGATGGATTACAGTGAGAAGAGACTTGAGGTAGACAGACCACCTGGTAGGCTATTGAAATAGTACAGACATGAGACAATGAGGGCCTGCACCAAGATGGTGGCAGTGTCACTGGAGAGAAGAGGGACAAATTCAAGAGAAAATGCAAAGGTGAAACCAGCAGAATTTGGCAATGGATTGGATATAGGGGATAAGAGATAGTGAGGAATCAGGGATGAAAACTTACATTGCACACCTGGGGAATTGGGAGGTTAGTGGCACCCTTGACAGAAATAGGGAAACTTGGAAGGGGAGGAGGGTTTAGGAAGAAAGATAATGAGTTCAATTTTCAACATGTTGAGCTTAAGATTTCTATTGGACATCCAGTTTAAGATGTCTGAGAGGCAGTTGGAGGTCAGCAGAGAGGTTAAGACAGGATAGGTATATTTGAGAATAATCAGCATAGAGATGATAATTAAATTCATGGGAGCTGAAGATTTCACCAAGTGAAGTGGTATAAAGAGAGAAGAGAAGAGGTCCTAGGACAGAGCACTGTGGGACCTTTATGGATAGTAGGCATGACCTGGATGAGAATCCAGCAAAGGAGACTGAGAAGGAGCAGTCAGATGGGTAACAGAACCAGGAGAGAGTGGTGCCCCAAAAAACTAGAGAGAAGATAATATCAAGGTGAAGAGAGTGAACCACAGTGCTAAAAGCTAAAGAGAGGTCAAGGAGAATGAGGATTGAGAAAAGGCCATTGGATTTGGCAACTAAGAGATCACTTGGAGAGAGCAGTTAGAGTGGAAAGACGAGTTTAGAAGCCAGATTGTAGGGGATCAAGAAGAGAGACTGAGAGGAAAGTGTCTTGCCAATCTAATCAAAAGAGTTTTAAACTAAAAAGGATGGTGAGAGAGAATGTGTATGTATATCCTGTGCTATGTATATCCCCTAATCTAAATATCATAGAGAATGGTTACAGTGAAGGAAATAGCTTAGAATTTCACAGGAGACAAAGTCCAAGAAAGGAATTAGTAGTAAAAGCTAATGCCCATGAATAAATGAACAAAAAGATTGGAGATTCTAATGTAAGGAGGCAAGTTTGACCTCATATCTCTTGTTGGGATGGAGCCCATTACTAGATAATGGCTCTGGATGGATATGCCTCATTCAAAAGAGAACATGATAGGTAAAAGAGGATGTGGTAGGCTAGCATTGTGTATTTAAAAATATACTTGTGAAGAAATCTTGGAACCACTGGGGGAATGCACATTGGAGGATATTTGAGTGAAGGTCAATGGGGAGTGGAAAATAAGAGATTTTGTCATTGAAGTAATAGAAATATATAGATCACTTGAATAGAAAAAAAGAAATAGATGAGAATTTGGTTAGAGGGATGACAAGTCTGGCACAGAGGCAGAACATAGCAGTTCTGGAAGACTTTAATTCATAGAAGTAATA
>NW_020954907.1:10628-12320 GCF_900497805.2 Vombatus ursinus | reverse complement strand
GAGAGAGAGAGAGAGAGAGAGAGAGAGAGAGAGAGAGAGGACAATGTCAGACCTATGCTTAAGGAGGATCACTTTGGCAGCTGATCAGACGTTGGGCTGGAGTGGGGAGAAACTTGAGTCAGGGAAACTAACCTGCAAGCTATTGCAATAGTCAAGGCATGAGATGATGAAGCCCACCAAGGTGGTGACTGTGTGAGTGGAGAAAAGAAATTGTATTTAAGAGATGCAGTGAAGGTAGAAATGACAATACTTGGCAACAGATTGGCCATGCAGGGTAAAAGCAATTGAGGAGTGGAAGATGATGCTGAGGTCATGAACCCGGTTAACTGCAAGTTCAGGAGAGGAAAGGGTTTTGGAAGAAAATGAGTTCTAATTTAAGCCTTCAAAAGGTGGGAGAATCAAGTAGGGGAAGTTCTATTATGGGACCCGATTCTCACTAACAGGGAGGAACTGATTGCTGGGGTAGAAATGATGGGAACTCTGGGGTGAATGAGCCTTTCTTCTTAGAGGTATACAAGAGAAAGAGAGGATATCTGAGCATAATCTGACATGGACCTTACATTTTATGAGGGCAAATGTCAAAGTGTTCAGAGGAAAGATAGATAGGGAATGGGAGAAGATCAAGAATGAAATTCTGAAGACACAAAAGGAAACAATTTCAGTGAAGAGGAACAATGAGATTTACCTGGAAAAAACTGGTGTGGACTCACAGGGCACTCATTGACCAACTTAGACATAAAAAGAAATGGCCAGAAGATGGAATCAAGTCCAGGTAATAGAAGAGCATAGCACAATATTATGAAAGTGTGTCAAGAGTGCTAAAGCTCAGAATGAATTGAAATTGGTGAAGGAAGCTAAAGACAGCAAAAAGGGGTTTTAAAAATTACTGGTAGGAAAAAAAAAAGATCAAAGGAAAGGAAGGCCCTTTGCTGGGGGTGGATGGGATGATGATAACTGGAAGAAGTGAGAAAGCTTGGCAGTCCAATTTTCATTTCTGTCTCATTTCACTTCTGTTTTCCCTCCAAGAAAAATGACTTTTGCCTTGGAGATAGCAGGACACAAAATGTCTAACAAGGAATTGATACACAAGATAAGTAACAAGATAGTAAGAGAACACCTCTCAGCCCTTGATAAATTCAGATCACTCAATTCAGAAGAGCTCATCCTCAGGTTTTGAAAGAACTGACAGATAATGGCTGAGCCACAATCAGTGGGAGACCTTAGTCTTTTTAAGCTAAGGCCTTTCCCATGTATCAGTTTTCTAAGGTAACATCCATTCGATGATTAAGGCTGGGTAAGAAATGAGGCAAAAAATGGCCTCGACTACTAAAAAACAAATCAATCTGGGAGGGGAAAACCCTCAGGGTTTCTGACCGGAACAGAAACAATTTCTATTTGCACTCACTCTGAGTCAACAAAACCCAAACAATGATCAACTGAGGCTTGAGTTGGGACCCATTATTGGCCAATCAGTGAGAGTTAGAGTGATTTGGGTGTAAAGCATAGTCAAGTAGCTACATATGAATCTGAATAGCTTTATTAATGCCTGGTTGCTAGAGCTGCATTTCAAGAAATTTATATTCCTTGTAAGGTCTTTCTCAGGTGTCCCTGTCTGAGGGAACACTCATTCAGTGATTTAAGACTGGGAAAAAAATGAAGCAAAAGATGAGGGGAAGGATCACAAGATTGGAG
>NW_020954907.1:7098-10516 GCF_900497805.2 Vombatus ursinus | reverse complement strand
CTTCCTTCCTTCCTTCCTTCCTTCCTTCCTTCCTTCCTTCCTTCCTTCCTTTTTTGTCTAGGAAACAGTTATCTGTCTCTATCACAAAGTTATTTTGTTACAAAGTTATTTCAAAAATGTTTCTTTGTGAATCATGCCAAACTGTTGGCAAGCACAAATTACCATCTTCATAAATATTTTTTGAGGGAGAAAAGGCCTTTTTTCTCAACCAATAGTTAAACTAAAAAAAGTTTATAGCACAATATGAGAAAATGGTACAATATTGAAAATGACACACGCTTCGTAATTCTAAGTTATACAATGATTAAAGAATAGACTTCTTGGGATTGTGCTGAGCTAATTCTATAGGCAAGTGGGTCTTAGTTTTGGATTTTAAGAATGCACCTCTTTTCTAGGTCATTCATTTGTTTTGGGATCAGGGCATGTGGTACTTCCATTTTTGAAACTTTGCCAAATAGAACTTCAGATCAATGAGCCTTCCCATTTGAAAGTTTCACTTGCATTAAAATGGGCAGCTGCAGGGACAAGGCCAAGGAATTGTTCCTAAAGACTATGGTGGCAAAATCCACAACAAACTTTTCAGGCATCTCATTCCCTTGAGGTCTTCCTCAATAACTACTCATTACAGAACATTGCCTTGTCTAGGTCCTGCATATGCCCAATCCTGACTTCTTACTGGAGGACTCATGAAGCTCACTTAGCTACTGTACCTGTCCCCTAATGGGGAGGATACAATTCACACAGACCCTGGTGGGCAGCAGTCTTGAGGGAGATTGGTTTGGAAGAAAATATACCCAGGCTGCTAAGCATCTCTTTCCTTATTTTCAAAAAAGGGAAGAAAACTTAGTCTCTGGCATAGTACAGGTTAGTGAGTCTGATTTCATTTCCTGTAAAAATCCTATAACAGATCATTAAAAAGAGGTTGTTAAAGATCTATAAAGGGAAGTGGTGATTACAAAGAATCAGTGGACTTCAAAATTAACCTCATTTGTCATGCCAGATTAATCTCATTTCTTTTTTTTTTTCTTTTTCTTTTGGACAGGGTTACCAAACTAGTAGATGCACAGAGAATCCTGTACGTATGATCTCCTGAGATCTTAGCAAAACTTTTGATTAATTATCTCATACTATTCTTGTGGATTAGATGGAGAAATGTAGAACAAATGTTAAAAACGGTTTTCACATGTAACTGAGGAAAAATAAAATACTAAATAATTACCAAAAAATGAAAAAAAAGGACAAAACTTGGTATAATAGGAATGAGGCCCATTTAATAAAGTTTAACCATTAATCAAAAGGTTAGAGAAAAGAGAGCAGAGTGAACAAAGAAAAATTCATCAAAATCCCAGAATCTGAAAGTCAGAAGGGACCTAAATAGCCACCCAGTCTAAACGACAAATGAAAAGAAACTCCACTATCACATACTCAACAGACTGTCATCCAGCCTCTAGGGTGGAAGGGGAATTTCCTATCTCTTAAAACATCCTGTTCCACTTTTGGACAGTTCCAGTTCCTGATGTCAAACTTACACTAACCTTTTTTCAATATACAACAGTTTCTACTGTTTCTACCCTCTGGGGCCAAACAAAACATCACTAACCCTTCCTCCATATAATAACCCTTCAAGTAACTAAAGATAGTTATCATGTCTACAATGAGTCTTTTCACATCCAAGCTAAACATCCCTAGTTTAAGAAGGGTGTTGCTAAGGTGGAGAGTGTCCAGAGGAAGTCAGCCAGTTTGGTGAAGGGCCTTGAATTCATGTCATATGAGGATTGGAAGGAGAAAGAAAACAATAATTTATTAAGTGCCTATTATGTGCCAAGCACTGTGCTAAATGCTTTGCAATTATTATCTCATTTGTTTCTCACAACAACCCTGTGAGACAGGTACTATTATTATCCCCACTTTACAATTGAGAAAACTGAGATAAACAGAGGTTAAGTGACTTGTCCACAATCAGCCATTGCCTGAGGTGGGATTTGAACTCATCTTCCTCACTCCAGGCCCAGTTCTGTATCCATTTTTGCCACCTAACTGCACAGATGGCTTTTGGTCTTTTCTAATTCCCACCATCTTCCATTCATGCAATGAACTCTTCATATGAACACAGAGAGGCCATCTTCAGTGCAGCTTTCCCTTTGCTTGCTCTGCCAGCAACAATAATAGAAGCGTCTGTTTTGGATAAGAATGATGGAATACCAATAGCCATGTGGGAGCCAGAAAAGAATCAGGTGCTGGTGCCTCATTCAGATATCTGGTGCCAAAAATGGCAGTAATGGTGGGACAAGACAGCAATAGTGCCAGAAGAAGAGCTGGCAGTCACTGTACAAAGCAAGATGACTGTAGCTCAGCTTAAAAAATAACTATCAGCCAGCAAAATTTTCCTAATGTGCTGCATTTCCCCTATCTTTTATAAGAGTCTCAGGCTATACCGAGGTGCTATAACATCTCTGTGGAATGGAGCATTTTGGTGATTTGTATATTATTTTCCTTTAGCTAATGTGGTTGTGGACCGCTGAATTTGCTATCGTGTCACAGCTACACCTGTTTGAAATTCCTGGGCAGAGGCATTAGCCAAGGAAAGTGGTAATCTGTGAAACCCTGCCACCTTGATCCTATCAGGTCATTTAGGCTTATTCCTTAAAGGCAGAATGAAATAGACAATTTGGGTAGTTGTCTAGAAAACTCAGATTGCTATGGTAAAGTAGAAAGACTACTATATTTGGAACCTGGAGAGAATGGAGTTCAAATCCTGGTTCAGACATTTGCTAGCTCTTTGACTTTGGGCTGGGTTGTAAAAGGTGGGGTAGACCCCCTATGTAGGACTTATGGCTAATGATCTGCATCTTTGGATGGAGTGTTCACATTGATGAGATCACAGATTCATTGAAGTAACTGACACCAGGCAGGTTATTATTTCTTCACCACAGGGAAGGTACTAATGCCTGAACAACCTCACAAGGTTGTTGTGAGGCAGGTGCTCTGTAAACCTTAAAGTGTCCCAGGTTGGCCATTGACAGTAATTAATTGCTAGATTATTGCTGAAGATTATTCTTTATTTGGTTCCTGGGCAGAGTTATCTTTATTAACTCTGTGATTGCATTTGCTCATCTCCAAGATGTGCCACCATAGTGGAATGGACTCAGGAATAAAAGATTATTTCAGCAGACTCCTCAGGGTGCACAGATGTAGAGATCACCGCCCATAGAGCCAGGAGAGTTTTTGCCCAAGAGTTTTGCAGACAGACTCTATTTATCCAGTTCTGGAGCTCAGGGAACAATAATAGTTACACATGTGATATATCCACAGAGTGTATTACTAGAATACAATTTACCAGTGGGATAGTCATGCCAGAAGATAAAAGGAGTCATGTATGTCTTCATCACTGCCATCCTTGGGTCCCAGTGTTTGGTTC
>NW_020954907.1:1737-7008 GCF_900497805.2 Vombatus ursinus | reverse complement strand
TCTATATCTATATCTATATCTATATCTATATCTATATCTATATCTATATCTATATCTGTATTTCCCAGGGATATTGTGAGTATCAAATGAGATCTATGTAAAGTTCTTAGCATAGGGCCTAGGGTGCTTAATGAATGCTTGTTCCATTATTTCCCCATAACCCAGACTTTGGACCATTTAAAAGTGGCCTGAGAGGTTCAGAGCTGTAGTTTTACACTCAGGTAGACAAAGGGTGATAGTGTTTTTAAAATTTGGTATCTTATGTTTTTTGCATCATCTTTATTTCTGATTATGTGGTCCAAGCCATCTCTATAACAAAGAATGTAAAAACAAACAACTCCCATATATTTAATATTCCATACCTGCAGGCCTTCACCTCTTCAAAGAGAGGAGGGAGGTGTATTTTTTCAACTCTTCTCTGAGTCTGAGCTGGGTCATTCTAATCACACAATGACCTGTTTCTTTTTATTTTTTCTATTTACATTGTTGTAGTTATTATGTTTATTGTTTTTCAGGTTCTACTTATTTTGCTCTGCATAACTTCATATTAGTCTTCCCCTGATTCTTTGTTTCTTATGATACTATAATTAAGGTTCTATTACATTATAATGTACCAATATGTTTAGCCATTCCCCCACTGATGGGCATCTACTTTGTTTCCAGTTTTGGAGCCATAGTCTTTCATAAAGATATCAATCAAGAGTCAGCAGTCCTTACACACCTGTAAACACACAATCATGAGTAGGTCAGCTATAGAGATGGGCAGAATTCCACTGATGTCAGGGACTGAAATAATGGATTCCTCAGTCATTCTAGCTGTCCTCCTCCCCCTTTCCCTCGTCAACTTCCTTCACCTGGGGGTTAAGGATCTGATTACACAGTCTTTATCAGGGACCCAGATGATTCTAACCACAGAGTCAATATTTAATTAAGTCCTGATCACATTTGAAATATCTCTTTGGATAGTATATATATTTTTGGTGAATCTTTAAGATTTCTAACTATGAGTGGATCATGTAGAATCTTACCTCAAAACAGTTTCTCATTGAATTCAATGATGAGCAGGCTTTATTATAGGGAATGTATTTTTCTTTCAACTCTACCATAAATATTAAAATAAGAATTTAATATTTTCCATGCATGGCTACTTGTCAGTGAGAACACTGTAGTGTAGCTCTTTGAACTCCTGCATTTGGGCAGATGAGTGTGCACACAGGGAGGAAAATCATTTAAAGAAAACCAATCTACTGTTTTCTTAAATGCTTTATTTTTCTTGGAAGCTAGGAACTGTAGAAATGCCAATTGAATCACAGAGCCATCTGGAAAACCTTAGCAACTAGAGGAACTGTTCTTAGGGAAGTGTTTTATTTTGTTTTTTTTTTTTCCAAGAAAAGAGGAAGAGAGGAAAGGAAGAATTCAGATAGCCATCTCTGATTCTCAGGATGGTCAGCTCCAAATTTTCCCCAATAAGGATCCTCATCCAGTCTTATCTATTTGAAGCCCAGGATGTCATACTATTGTCAGGCAAACCCTATGCCCCTAATACATCTGCAAGCATTTATTAAGCACTCACTATGTGCCCAGAACCATGGGTTTGGTATGTAAAGGAAAAACAAAAACAGTCACTGCCCTTAAGGAGCTTACACTCTAATGGGGGAGAAAGCATCAACACAAATAGGTAAATACAAGATATATGTGGAGTAGAAGGAAAGTGACTTGAGACAAGATACTTGCAATGAAGGGGGGGGCACCCAGAATGGCCTCCTATAGAAGGTGGCATGTGAACTAAGTCTTGAAGGAAACCAGGGATTCTGAGAGATGGAGGTTTTGAGGAAAGTATTCCATGCCTGGACGATAGTGAGCACAGAGGCACAAAGAAGGGAGAGTGAATGAGGACAGCAAGCAGGCCAATATGACTGGACCACAAGTTCATGGAAAGGACTGTGTGAAAAGACTAGAAAGATAGGAACTGGTCAAATTTTGAATATTTGCTCCTAGAGGTAATAGGGAGCCATTGGATTTTATTGACCAGAGGGATGATATGGTCAGATGTGTACTTAAGGAAAATCATTTTGGCAGCTGTATGGAGGATTAATTAAAGGGAGTCCTCCCTATATTCCCCTCCACCCCCAGAGATAATGTCTTCTCAAAATAGAGACATTGGCTTAGTAACCAGTGATCCAGATACATTGAATGGGACAGCTTTTCTGGTTGTATATACAGTATAGAGAGGTCATAGGCTAGCACAGCATCTAACCAAGCATTCTTTGGCTAAGGCCATTGTAGAAGGCTCCCATCATTTCTAGGCAGCTAGGTGGCACAGTAGAAAGAACTCTGGGCCTGGAGTCAGGAAGACCTGAAGTCAAGTCTAGTCTCAGACTCTTACTATCTGTGTGACCCTAAACCAGTCTCTTGACATCTGTTTGCCTCAGTTTTCTCAACTATAAATTAAAGATAGTAACAGCACCTACCTCCCAGAATTATTGTGAGTTTCAAATGAGATAATATTTGTCAAACACTTATTGGCACATAATAGGCAGTATATAAATGCTTATTATTTTCCTCCCTTCCTCTATCCAGGCTAAACAGTGAAGTCATCTCTAGGAGCTACAGACTGAGGCAAAAGGGAAAGATGTTGAAAATATTTTGTGGGGCAAAGAATTTGCACACCAATGGGTAGCTCTGATTCACTCTGGTCTAGGGGTGGGGAACCTGTGGCCTTTTAGGTCCTTAGGTGTGGCCTTTTGACTGAGTCCAAGTTTTACAGAACAAATCCTTTTATTAAGGTGATTTGTTCTGTGAAGTTTGGATTCAGTCAAAGGACCACATTTGAGGACCCAGAGTGCCACATGTGACTTCGAAGCCATAGGTTCACCACTCCTGCTGAGTCTGGTCCATCTATGTAGCTCTAAGAATTGTAGGGAATCTAGGAAATTTAGACTTTGTCATTTGTGAGACTTTAATAGATCAAACTCTCAGCTTCACTAAATCTTTTGATTTTCTCAAATACTCAGAATATTAACCACTACTCTTTTGGATCAATTGAAGTATTGGTCAGTTAATTAGAATTTATTAAACACCTATTATGTGCCAGGGACAGTGCAAAGTGATGGGCCTCTGGAGTCCCTTCCTAGGATTAACTGGAGGGAACAGAGAGAGCTTTTCCAGAAGGAAAAAAACCTCCCTAATAATTACTGCTATCCATTTGTGGGATGGACTGTCTTGGGAACAGGATTCTCTCTCACTAATGATCTTTAAAATAAAGGCTGATAACTAGTCTTGTTTAGGTGGAGTTGAACTTGAAAGCTTCTGAGTTCCCATACCACTCAAGATTATGTAGTAATGTAGGGACCTGTTGAGAAATGAGCCACCATGTACCTTCTTTGTTAGTGTAAAGTAGCTTCTGCTTGGGAATTGAAGCTCATGTAAGGAAGTGTTGCTGATCAACGGCTTCATAAGCCATTGATTCCTGATTAATAATAGCAATCATAACTGACATAGTGATTTTAAAGATGGAGAAGGGCTCTGGGTTCAGCTAGGTAGATACAAGATATATACATAGAAAAGATAAAAAGGATTTTGAGAGGAGAAAGCATTAACAACTAAGAGGAGGACATATCCAATTTGAGATGTCCAAAAGGCATTTGGTGATGCTGGACTGGAGCTTAGGAGGGAGAATGGGGCTGGATATATAAAACTAGGAATTATTTCATAGGAAAAATAATTAAATCCACGGGAGCTGATGAGCTCACCATTACAGAAGAGAATAGTAAGAGAAGGGGGCCAGGAACACAATGATTTAAAGCTTATAAAATGCTTTATGTACCTGATTTCATTTGAATCTTATCACAACCATATGGGCTAGGTATTAATAGTACAGATATCCCCATTTTCTACAAGAGGAGACTGAGGCCACAAGAGGTTGCGCCTGGTAAGTCATATATTGACAAATAAGAGAGTCAGGCTTTTAATACCAGCCTTCCTAGGGTCTTCCTGTGTTTTCTGTTCACTATGCCATGTCACCTATGAGTGGGATGTCCCTATGAAGATTTCTCAGTGTAATTAAGGTTTGGGATAAGACTATCCTGAACTTGGAGATAAGTTCAGAAGGCAGAATAGGATAAGTATGGATTTCTATAGTCTCCCCCTTTCTCCCAGTGACACATCAGTAGTTAAAGCCTGTCAAGCCTGAAACCCCTGAAACCCCCCATATTCTGTTGTTACATTCTGGTCACAGTGACCTTACCACAGCAGCATGTAGCTTGATTGCACACTCTAAATGCTTCATTTTGGCAGCAAACTAAGGTGTAGGATACGTATGTTGTTTCTTTGTTCTCTGTCTCTGCGGTAGATTTTCGAGTTTAGATTGTAAGCCAAATATTGGTCAGTTGGTGGGAGGGGGAATTTTCCCATTAGAATTATTTAACCTGGCTTTCTGCTTCTGTACTTTGTCTCACTTCATCAGAGCATACTGGTGGAGAGACATACGATTCTTGAGAATTGAAATAAACTTTCTGCTCCTACCTCAAGATACCTCTAAGTGTTTTTTGTTTTTTTTTTTTTAGGTCACATCTCACACACCTATGTCAAGGTTCTTTAAAGCCCAGCCCGTAAGTTTATACTGCTTCTATAGATTTTAGTGCTACTGTTTTTTTTTCAGCCAATGGAAAAACCTATTTAGCTACACAAGGAAATACTTATTTAAACTATTTTTTATTCTTCTTTTCCCTAGATAACCCTGAAAGCCACAACAATGGAAACTAATTGATTAAGTGCTCTATTCTCACTGATTTTCCCCCAGGGTTGAGTGGAGGGGAGAAGATGTGAGATGCCACATAAACTTTTAATGTGCGGCCAACTCCCTACTTTTAGGCACTGAATTCATTAGTAACCATAAGGAACTTTCATTACGGCTGGACTTCCCAAAAGCAAGACAAACAAATCCCTTGTACCAAGCTTCACAGCTGGCACAGAGGAGCAGGCCATCCAATTGAGATAGAAATTCTTCCTCAACCATTACCAAGTCCTCTCTCCTTGGTACTGAAATTTCCACTTTCCCTAATTGTTAGGGCTTTTTTCCCTTGGCAAAGATGTCTGAATGGGATAAGCAAATGAAAAGGAGACTAGATGCTTCCACTAGCTAAAGGACCAGTATTATAACACCACCACCACGACCAATAATAATAATGATATACAGGTTTTCATAGTGCTTTAAGCTTTGCAAAGTGCTTTCCATGTAACATCCCATTCAGGTGGGTTGTATAAGCATCA
>NW_020954907.1:1273-1638 GCF_900497805.2 Vombatus ursinus | reverse complement strand
GTAGTTTCATTACTATAGGGGAACTCCCAGTATGGAAATTTCTTTCACTGATGTAGATAAGTAACTTATCTGTGATTTAGAACCTTAGCAGTCTGGAGTACTGAAAATTAAAGTGATTTGCCCATGGTTATACAGTATGTGTCAGAAGGTCAGTCCTTGAACCCAGACTTTTTTTAAAAAAAAAACTTTTTAAAAGATTTATGAAATCATGGATATTTTTTCATTTCAGCCTCAAAGCAATTCTATAAAATCAATGTTATAGGCATTATTGTCCCCATTTTACATAAAAAACCCTGAAACTCAGAAGCTGAATGATTTGCTCATGGCATTACATTTAGAATGTTTTGGAGGCAGGATTCAAACCT
>NW_020954907.1:275-1174 GCF_900497805.2 Vombatus ursinus | reverse complement strand
ACACTTACTAGCTGTGTGACCCTGGGCAAGTCACTTAACCCTGATTGCCTCACAAAAAAAGGAACATCTCCCTTTGTTGTAATTTTCTTTGTACCAAACAGCCTTATCTGCTCCCTGTGTAGAGAGACTTTCCTCTAACTAAAAGGTAGCTTATGCAGATAATTGGTTCCAAGTATGAACTTTCCCATTACAAATTAATCCATTTCAATTGAGGGGATGCCCATCAATTGGGGAATGGCTGAACAAGTTTTGGTGTATGAATGTAATGGGATGCTATTGTTCTATAAGAAATGATGAGCAAGCAGACTTCAGAAAAACTTGTATGGACTGATGCTGAGTGAAGTGAGCAGAACCAGAACATTGTACACAGTAACAGCAACACTGTGTGATGACCAAGGTTTATATATTTAGCTCTTCTCAGCAATCCAATGATCTAAGACAATTCCAAAAGACTCATGATGGAAAATTCTAGGGACATCCAGAGAAAGAACTATGGAGTCTGAATGCAGACTGAAGCATACTATTTGCTCTTTTTTTTTCTTTCTCATGGTTTTTACCTTTTGTTCTGTTTCTTTTTTTCACAACATGACTAATATGGAAATATGTCTAGTACAGTTGTACGTGCATAGCCTATATCAGATTGTATGCCCTCTTGGGGAGGGGAGAGGGGAAGGAGAAAAAAAATTGGAACTCAAAATTTTATAAAAGTGAATGTTAAAAACTATCTTTCCATGTAATTGGGAAAAAGTACTATTAAGTGGAAAAAAATTAATTTATCCATTTCCATTCTGGTTTATCAATGAGATTGCTATGATTTTGTTTATAGTGGATCTCTTATCTATAGACTAATAACTCTTTGAGTTAATTGAAACCAGTGCTTTTCTGAACCTGAAAAACCT
>NW_020954907.1:0-214 GCF_900497805.2 Vombatus ursinus | reverse complement strand
TGTTTACACTTAGATTAAGAATGATGAGAATTCTGTTCTCAGCCTGATTCTCTGGCTTCAGTCATTGAGAGGTAGTCTTACATAAAGCTGGACCTTGATATTATGCTTAGATTTAGACAATGGGAGAGACTGTACCCCAGTGGTGCTTCCTTTAACCCAGATGTATATAGGAAGGAATGTTGCATATGGTCCTGTCTGTAGCATTCCTAATATT
>NW_020954906.1:1450-6365 GCF_900497805.2 Vombatus ursinus | reverse complement strand
ACACTTCTCTTATTTTACAAAAAAAAAAAAATGGGCCACAGAGAGGTAGACTGTGTCCAAGGTCACAGAGAAGGAAAGGTTACTAGAAGGAAAGGGACAAGAAATGGTCCCTTAACTCCCAAATCAATGTCCTTTCTACTATAATACGAACTCTAGTATTCAGCATATAGACTAACTACACAAGATACAACCATGTCTATTATGGATTACCCCTGGTAAATGCTTAATACTAGATTTATAATCACTTGCCACACAATGTATGACTGAGTCACACTGTCACACCAGTTAATCAGCTGATGTTGGTATTCATCAACTTCATTGTTGTCATTATTTTCTAATTCAGAGTTATCTTCAACTCCTCACTTTTCCTCATTCCCCTAGCCAATCAGTTTCTAAGTCTTTTTAAATTCTGCTTTCACAATATTTATCACTTCCATTCTCTTTTCTCTCTCAGGGTCATCAACTAACTTTAAGTCACCATTAATTCTTTTTTTAATTAATTAATTTATTTTTAGTTTTCAACATTCACTTTCATAATGCTCCCTCCTATCACCCCTCCTCAAAATGGCATGTAATCTGATATAGGCTCCACGTATACATTCATATTAAACATATTTTCACATTAATCATATTGTAAAGAAGAATTAGAACCCATAGGAGGAACTATGAGGAAGAAGAAATGAAGAGAGTGAGTAAGCAAGGGAGAGAGAGAGAGAGAGAGAGAAAGCAAATAGTATGCTTCAATCTGCCTTCAGATTCCATAATTCTTTTTCTGGATATGGATGGTATTTTCCATCATGCGTCTATTGTAGTTGTCTTAGATCCTTGCATTGCTGAGAAGAGCTAAGTCTATTAAAGTTAGTCATCCCACAATATGACTGTTACTGTTGTACAAGGTTCTCCTGGTTCTGCTCACTTCACTCAGCATCAGTTTATACAAGTCTTTCCAGGTTTTTTCTGAGGTCTGCCTGCTCATCATTTTTATAAGACAATAGTATTCCATTACATTCATATAGAACAACTTGTTCAGCCATTCTCCAATTGATGAGCATCTCCTCAATTTCTAATTCTTCAGCACCACAGAAAGAGTTGTTACAAATATTTTTTACATGTGGGTCCTTTTCACATTGTTATAATTTCTTTGGGATACAGACCTAGAAGTGGTATTGCTCAGTCAAAGAATATGCACATTTTTATAGCCCTTGGGCATAGTTCCAAATTCCCTCCAGAATGGTTGGATCAGTTCACAACTCCATCAACAATGCATTAGTGATCCAATTTTCCCACATCTTCTCCAACATTTATCATTTTCCTGTTTTGTCATGTTAGCCAGTCTGATACATGTGATGTGGTACATCAGAGTTGTTTTGATTTGCATACCTCTACTCAATAGTGGTATAGAGCATTTTTTCATATGACTATAGATAGCTTTAATTTCCTTATCTGAAAACTGCCTGTTCATATTCTTTGACCATTTATGAATTAAGGAATGACTTGTATTCTTATAAATTTGACTGAGTTCTCTATATATTTTAGAAATGAGGCATTTATCAGAGAGACTGGTTGTAAAAATTGTTTCCCAGCCTTCTGCTTCCCTTCTAATCTTGGTTGCATTTGGCTTTGTTTGTGCAAAACCTTTTCAATGTAATGTAATCAAAATCATCCATTTTGCATTTCATAATGTTCTCTGTCTCTTTTTTGGTCATAAATTCTTTTGTTCTACATGAATCTGACAGGTAAGCTATTCCTTGATCTCCTAGTTTGTTTATAGTATCAGCTCTTATATATAAATTGTGTACCCATTTTGACTTTATCTTGGTATATGGTGTAAGGTTTTGGTCTATGCCTAGTTGCTGCCATACTATTTTCCAGTTTTCCCAGAAATTTTTTTGTTAAATAGTGCACAGTTATCCCAGAAGCTGTAGTCTTTGGGTCTATCAAACAGTAGATTACTATAGTCATTGACTACTGTGTGTTTTGTACCTAACCTATTCCATTGATCCACCACTCAATTTGCCAATACCAAGTAGTTTTGATGCCTGCTACTTTATAACACAATTTAAGTTCTGGTACAGCTAGGTCACCTTCCCCTACATTTCTTTTCATTAATTTCCCTGATATTCTGGAACTTTTGTTCATCCACATGAATTTTGTTATTTTTTTCCAGTTCTCCAAAATAATTTTTTGATAATTTGATTGGGATGACACTGAATCATTAAATTAATTTAGGTAGGATTGTCATTTTTATTGTATTACCTTGACTTACCCATGAGCAACTGATATTTTTCCAGTTATTTAGATCTGACTTTATTTGTGTGAAAGGTGTTTCGTAATTGTGTTCATATAATTCCTGGGTTTATCTTGGCAGGTAGACTCTTAAATATTTTATAATGTTTGCAGTAACTTTAAATGGAATTTCTCTTCTCACCTCTTGCTGTTGGGCTTTGTTAGTATCATATAGAAATGCTGATGATTTATGTGGGTTTATTTCAACGCCTGCAACTTTGCTAAATTTGTTTATTATTTCAAGTAGTTTTTTACTTGATTCTCTAGGATTCTCTAAGTATACCATCATGTCATCTGCAAAGAGTGACAATTTTGTTTCTTCTTTGCCTATTCTAATTTTGTCTCATTGCTAAAGCTAACATTTCTAGTATCATATTGAATAACAGTGGTGATAATGAATATCCTTGCTTCACCTTTGATCTTATTGGAAATACTTTTAGCTTATCTCCATTACGTAAAATGTAAGCTGATGGTTTTATCATTTTAAGGAAGACTCCATTTGCTCCTATGCTTTCTAATGTTTTTAATAGGAAAGGGTGCTGTATTTTGTCAAAAGCTTTTTCTGTATCTATAGAGACAATCATGTGATATCTGTTAGTTTTGTTGGTGACATGGTCAATTATGCTGATAATTTTCCTAATACTGAACTAGCCCTGTATTCCTGGGATAATCCTACCTGGTCATAGTGTATTATCCTCAAGATAGTGACTGTAATGTCTTTGATAATATTTTATTTAAAAATTTTGCATCATATTCATTAGGGAAATTGGTCTATAAGTTTCTTTCTCTATTTTAACTCTTCCCAGCTTAGGTATCAGTACCATATTTGTAGCATAAAAAGAATTTAGTAGGACTTTTTCTTTGCCTATTTTCCCAAATAGTTAATATAATATTGGAATTAATTGTTCTTTAAATTTTTGGTAGAGTTTACTTGTGAATCCATCTGGTCCTGGAGATTTTTTTCTTCGGGAGTTCATTGATGGCTTATTCAAATTCTTTTTCTGAAATGGAGCTATTTAAAAATTTATTTCCTCTTCTGTTAATCTGGGCAATTTATATTTTTGTAAATATTTATTTATTCCACTAACATTGTCAAATTTATTGGCATACAGTTGGGCAAAATAGCTCCTACTTATTGCTTTGATTTCCTTTTCTTTGGTGGTGGATTCACTTTTTTCATTTTTGATATTGGTAATTTGGTTTTCTTTTTTAAATCAAATTAACCAATAATTTATCTATTTTATTGTTTTTTTTCCCATAAAACCAGCTCTTAGTTTTATCTATTAGTTTGATAGTCTTTTTGATTTCAATTTATTAATCTCTCCTTTAGTTTTCAGAATTTCTAATTTGATATTTAATTGGAGACTTTAAATTTGTTCTTTTTCTAGCTTTTTTAATTGAATGTCCAATTCATTGATCTCTTCTTTCTCTATTTTATTCATTTGAGCATTTGTAGATACAAAAATTCCCCTAAGAACTGCTTTTGCTGCATCCCATAAGTTTTGGTATGTTGTCTAATTATTGTCGTTTCCTTGGATGAAGTTATTGATTGTTTCTATCATTTGTTATTTGGTCCACTTGCTCTTTAGGGTTAGATAATTTACTTTCAAATTAATTTTAATCTATCCTTCCATGCCCCTTTATTACATGCAATTTCATTGCATCATAATCTGAAAAGGATGCATTTAATATTTTTGCTGTTCTGCATTGGATTGTGAGGCTTTTACTCCTTAATACATGATCAATTTTTGTGTAGGTGCCATTTACTGCCAAGAAGAAAACAACAGCAACAATATATATTCCTTTCTATCCCCATTCACTTTTTTTCCAGAGGTCTACCATATCCAACTTTTCTAAAATTCCATTCATCTCTTTAACTTCTTTCTTGTTTATTTTGTGGTTAGATTTATCTAGCTCTGAGAGGGGGAGTTTGAGATTCCCCCACTAGTATTGTTTTGCTTTCTATTTCTTCCTGTAACTCCCTTAACTTGTCTTCTAAAAATTTGAATTCTATACTACTTGGAGCATATGTTTAGTAATGATATTGCTTCACTGTCTATGATACCTTTTAGCAGGATGTAATTTCCTTCCTTCTATCTTTTAATTAGATCTATTTTTGCTTTTGCTTTGTCTGAGATCAGGATCACTATCCTTGCTTTTTTTTTTAACTTCAGCTGAAGCATAATATATTCTACTTTAGCCTTTTACCTTTTCACTGTGTGTATCCCTCTGCTTTAAATGTGTTTTTGTAAACAAATATTGTAGGATTATGGGGTTTTTTTTTTTTTTGTTTTTGTTCTTAGGCAATTGGGGTTAAGCAACTTACCTAGGGTCACACAGCTAGTAAGTGTCAAGTGTTTGGTCTGAGGCCAGATTTGAACTCAGGTCCTCCTGACTTCAGGGCTGGTGTTCTATCCACTGCACCACCTAGCTGCCCTGTGGATTATGGTTTTTAACTGACTGCTATACACTTCCATTTTATGGGAGAATTCATTCCATTCACATTCACAGTTGTGATTACTATCTGTGTCTCTCTCCATCCTATTTACTCCCCCCAATCTGTTTATGCTTTTCTCTCTTGTTTCTCCCTTTCCCTCATCACTAGAATTTTGCTTTTGACCACTGCCTT
>NW_020954906.1:1086-1343 GCF_900497805.2 Vombatus ursinus | reverse complement strand
TTCACCACTTAGATTTTTTATCATCACATCAAAGTCAACTTATACTTATGCCCTCTGTCTATGTATACCCCTTCTAAATGTTGTAATAAAGTTACAGTTCTCAAGAGTTACAAGTATCATCTTCCCATATAGGGATATAAACATTTTGATCTTATTAATAACATTTTCTTGTTGTTATTGTTGTTGTTTTTCCTTTCCTGTTCACCTTTTAATGCCTCTCTTGAGTCCTATATTTATAGATCAAATTTTCTACTGAA
>NW_020954906.1:0-1012 GCF_900497805.2 Vombatus ursinus | reverse complement strand
GGAATATCATATTCCAAGCCCTCTGATCTTTTAATGTAGAAGCTGCAAGGTCCTGTGTAATACTGACTCTGGTTCCATGATATTTAAATTATTTCTTTCTAACTGCTTGCAGCATTTTCTCTTTGACCTAACAATTATAGAATTTGGTTACACTATTCCTTGGTATTTTCAATTTGGGGTCTGTTTTAGGAGGTGATAGATAAATTCTTTCAACGACTATTTTACCCTCAGGTTCTAGGTCCTCAGGGCAATTTTCCTTGATGGTTTCTTGAAAGATGCTTTCCAGGCTTTATTTATGATCATGGCTTAAATAACCTCTCCTGAATCTATTTTCTAGGTCAGTTGTTTTTCCAATAAGGTATTTTATGTTTTCATCTATTTTTTCACTCTTTTGATTTTGTTTGATTGATTCTTGGTATCTCTTAGAGTCATTAGCTTCCACTTAGTCAGTTCTAATTTTTAATGAATTGTTTTCTTCAATTAGCTTTTGTACTTCCTTTTCCATTTGGTCCATTTTACTTTTTAAAGAGTTCTTCTTTTCAGTGATTTTTTTGTGCCTCCTTCTTCATTTGGCCAATTCTACTTTTTAAAGAATTGTTTTCTTCAGTGTACTTTTTCCCATTTGACCAATTGTATTTTTAATGACTTTTTTTTTTTACAATTTTTGTCCTTCCTCTTCCAAACTGTTGACTCTCTCTTGCTCACCTCTCATTTAGTTTCCCAGTTTTTCTTCTACCTCTCTTATTTGACTTTTAAAATCCTTCTTAAGCCCTTCCAAGAAGTCTTTTTGGGCTTGAGACCAATTCATATTCCCCTTTGAGGTTTCAAATGTGGGTATATTGACAATGTTGTCCTTTTCTGAGTTAGTGTTTTCATCTCCCCTGTCCCCATAGAAAGACTCTATGGTCATTGTCCATTTCTACTTTTTGCTCATGATAGGCTCATGCATATTTCCTGGCTTTTAAAGTTGAGTTCTCCTGTTGGAGCAGAGGGCACACTGACCAAAGCTTCT
>NW_020954905.1:5521-5948 GCF_900497805.2 Vombatus ursinus | reverse complement strand
CCATGAACTGAAGTCTGTATGTATCTGTGCAGGCAAGTTTGATGAACCGAGGGAGATCACAATAAAAACTGTCCAATTCATTGGGACCACAGAAGGGCAGGTTAATTACAAAAGCCATTTGGACCAGTGAGTGGATGAGGCCAATGATCCAAGCAGCTGCCAGAAGTAAAGTGCACATTCTTGAACACATAATAATCAAATAATGGAGAGGTTTACATATGGCAACATATCTGTCAAAGGCCATGGCTATGAGTAACACCATCTCAACGCCACCAATCAAATGAATAAAAAACATCTGAGTGACGCAGCCAGAGAATGAAATTACTTTGTGTTTTCTGAAAAGGTCGCATATCATCTTGGGGGAAGTGACAGAAGAAATCCCCAAGTCGATGAAGGCAAGGTTGGCTAGCAGGAAGTACATGGGAGA
>NW_020954905.1:5127-5419 GCF_900497805.2 Vombatus ursinus | reverse complement strand
AGAATTCAAATTACTGGATATGATAATGATATCCCAGAATTCAAGCCAATTCAATAAATACTAGTCAAGGGTCCACTATGTGCAATGCTATGGAAATCCAATCTCATCTCACCATTTCATAGCCAGAATAACTTCTTAATCTGTGATCACATAGAACTACAAAGTTACTGCCATATTCAGTTAAAACCCTGTCCTCTGGCACTTTTCTACTTTTTTCCCTAGAGAGGCCAGGGTGAAGCAAAGGGATAACTGCTACAGAGAAAAGAATTGAGAGGTAGGCAGAGCAATGCAC
>NW_020954905.1:4351-4963 GCF_900497805.2 Vombatus ursinus | reverse complement strand
CTTAAACTCTCTGAGCCTCAGTTTTCTCATGTGTAAATTAAGAGTAATACATACTGCACTGCCTACTATAATTCACAGGATTTTTGTGAGAATCAACTGAGATAATACATATAAATGTGCATAGTAACTAGAAAGGGTTACATCAAGCTATTATTATTTATACCTTTTTTTTCATCTTCTTATGCCATTGCACTCACAGTGCATACAAAAACAAACTGAAGGACACCTAATTAGGTCTAACAATTGGAACCTGTTCTAGAATGTAGAAGGGGACTCAGAATATGAGGTAGAACAAAAAATAGATCCATATTAGTGTGAATAATGAATCCCATGATGTGGTAGCATTATTCCAATTCACTGTATGTTTCCATTGAGCTGGAACAAATTAACATATTTTACATAATAATTTCAAAAGGTGAGATTTGGATATAGAATTTTTTATTCTCACTAATCTGGACCTAGCTGTTGAATATAGACTTTATTAGATTTAAAAAAAAAGAGAGAGAGTAAAGGGGTCAGACATCTGGTCAGAAGAAGATTACAGGGATGTCTTTGCTGGCACTGGGGACAGGAGTCTGTTGCTTTGCCCATACTTGCATCCAAGCCACAGTC
>NW_020954905.1:2976-4269 GCF_900497805.2 Vombatus ursinus | reverse complement strand
GTGGGAAACACATCTCTCCCTAGATCATATTACCTTGGAAGAACTGAAAGCTTACAAACCCTCTGCACAAAACCCCTGAAACTTGGGACAATGCTCTTTCCACTCTGGAAGCAGAGCTCAACTTTTGCAGAGTTAAAAGTCAAAAATAGGCTGTATGCAGCCCTAGCAAGTGCCAAGGAGGAAGAAATCATGGAGAAAAGAAAAAAGGAACTAAAGTAAATATGTTGAGAACAAGGAAATGAAGAAAATTTCAAAAGTAAATTCTAAAGAGGCAAAACATAATAATAATAATAGTAAGAAGAAAAAAAGAACTAAGACTCTGATGGGGGGAAAAGGTGGCAAAAGAGTTCAAAGAGCAGTGAAGCTATAAACTTAGACTGTTTGTGTCTTAAGGGCTTCCTAATCAATCCATAAACATTTATTAAGAAAAAACAAAACAAAACAAAACAAATTGGGGCAGCTTGGTGGCGCAGTAGATAGAGCACCGGCCCTGAAGTCAGGAGAACCTGAGTTCAAATCCGGCCTCAGACCAAACACTTGACACTTACCAGCTGTGTGACCCTGGGCAAGTCACTTAACCCCAATTGCCTAAAAACTTAAAAAAAAACAAAACATTTATTAAGCTTACCATTAAGTTCACCATGGAATGTGCCTTCTAATCACATAATTAGGAGCCACTCCCAGTGATAAGTAGCTGCAAGTCAGTGCAGGTCTCTAATCTAATCCTAGGCTATCCTTATGGGAGAAGAGAGATCACAGGTATCCCATCCCCCACACGAGATTCTGTGCATTCCTACTCGTTGTTCAGGTCTTTTTTATTTTTAATTGACATTTCTGCAATAGTTGCCTTACTGGTCTCCCTGATTCCTGTCTATCCCCCTTTCCATCTAAACTATGCCCTAATGACATGCAGTCTTCCTAAAGAAAAGTTCTAATCACATCGCTCCTGCTCCAGCCCCCACTACCTATTGAATAAAATTCAAACGCCTTAAATGGGAGGAGAAGAAGAGGACAGGACCTAGAATACGACCTGAATTGAATTGAAATTAGCTTAGACCACACTTTTAGAAGTGGAGTAATCAGCAGCCTGATCTCATGCATCAAGGGAATGTTTTTTGTTTTGTTTTGTTTTGTTGTTATAGGGGAAGTTTGTACATGGAGGAAAAGCAACCAGTGAAAAAGAGAAGAATTAAAGATCCTAAAAGAGAGTTAATTGATAAATTACTTGGAAAAACTGATGAAGGCAAAAGAAGATAATCTCAAAGACACAGATAGAAGTATTAACCAAGGAAT
>NW_020954905.1:2826-2938 GCF_900497805.2 Vombatus ursinus | reverse complement strand
ACCTTCATGACTCTTTCTCTGAAACAATGGGAAAATTGAAGAGAATGAGAGAAGAGATGGTAAAAATACTGAGCTGGTGAAAACATATAGTGATTGGTGCCAGGTGGAAGAC
>NW_020954905.1:275-2768 GCF_900497805.2 Vombatus ursinus | reverse complement strand
TGGGAGACAAGATCATCTACAGAGTATTAAGAAAAGTAAGATAGAAGCTTGAAGAATATGGAAAAGGCTTAGAGTTACTACTACATGTAAATAAATGAGGTTTATGAGATGAAGATTAATTAATAGCAATAGGATTTTAGTTGAGTTTGAATAGGATAAATTTGCAATAGACTTGGTATTGGGGTTTTGTGACTTTCCCCAGAAATATTAGACAACAAGATTGAAATAAAAAAAAATCAAGTAATAGGACATTGCCACTTTATTGCAGGCAGAGGAAAAGATCTGGAAATCATTAGGCTCTAGTATTCAAAAGAGATTATCATAGAAATGGTCACCCATGAAATCCAGACAGCATAAGGGAGCAAGTTAAGATGAACAAAGGCGATAGACATTCTAAGAGAAGGGGGAAGGGTAAATAGACATTTTCATCAAGAAAAAGAAAATTCCATAAGTTTTGAAGAGAAGGTTAATTTTTTTTATTTTTATCTTTCTGGTTATTTCTTTAATATGTCTATAAGGAAATGAAATCAAGTTCTAACCTGGAACCCTTCACATTAACCCTCCCTTCATGTGTTTGGCTTCTTCTTCTTCCTGTTGACTCTTTTCCTAGAAGAAGACAATTCCAGACCTGTCCCCACCCCCACCCCTCACTGTCCCATGTAATGAATGATGCTGCTCCCAGCACCATTTATTCACCCTGAAACATGGAGATCTCTCCAATCTGATCTTCTGCTGGAAGAATTTATCTGTTGGAGCATTTATTCACATCTTTCTCACTTACCTGTTCTATCACCAGACCTGACACTGTAGCTATGCTGAAGGGATCCCAAAACTTGGTCTTCTAACCATTTATTGTGACTGGAAGCACTAAGAGCATTATAAGATGCTGCTATACACAGAAAGACCACTCATTAGTAGACAAGTAATGCTATAGTGAATGGTTTTGCCAGCCTGAGATCATTTGACCAAAGGACTTGTCTCCTAGCATTCTGTTGGTTTTTGCATGATAACTAAGAGCAAATGTTGTTAATAAAGGATG
Source organism: Vombatus ursinus (assembly GCF_900497805.2). Classification (NCBI taxonomy): domain Eukaryota; kingdom Metazoa; phylum Chordata; class Mammalia; order Diprotodontia; family Vombatidae; genus Vombatus; species Vombatus ursinus. The sequence goes on along the minus strand of NW_020954905.1, from coordinate 1,729 downwards.
ACTAAGAAGAGATGTGAATATTGCTTGTGAAAAAGACCCTTTGACCCTTTTCTGGACCAATTTAATGAAGTTGCAATGAAGATATATCTGGAAAACATAAGAAACAGGAATATTTTCATATTTTTAAATGAAATCATTTCTTCTATTGCACCAAATTCCATCTGTCTTCCTGCAGTGAATCTGATCAAGTGAAAGAATAAAGTAGATAGAAATTCCAGAAAAAAAGGATTAATCCTACATTATGCAGTCTATAGTCTAAACCATACAAGTAGCCAAAAGAGCTTTGCTTTCATCAGCCTGGGGAAACTCCCAGTATGAGAAATTCCTCCACTCATCCTAGAAACAGATCGATGACTGTACAAAAGTTTTGAACTAATTTCTAGTCTCTTCCCTCTCTAATCCTTCTTCCCTAGAACTGCCAAGTGAATTTCCCTAAAGCCCAAGTCTGTCATGTCATTATGGGTTAGTACATTTAAATGGCTCCTGAATCCCTCTAGGATAAAACACAAATTCCCAGATAATCTGCCTAATTCCTGTCCATTTCCCTTCCAATTCAAGCTGTGCCCTGACAGCCTTCCTAATGTGAACTCCAATTCACAACACTCCCCTATTTAAGGAGGTGACATAGTGGATAGAGTGCCAGACTTGGAATCAGAAAGACCCGAGTTTCAATTCTGCTTCAGACCTTCAGTAACTGTGTGACCCTAAGCAAGTCACTTAACTTCTTTGTGCCTCAGTTTCCTTACCTATAAATGGGGATAATAATAGCACTTACCTCACATGATTGTTACGAAGATAACTGATATAATACATGTAAACGCTCCATCTCCCACATCACTTGGACCCTATACTCAAAAGAGAGTTCTCATTTCAGCCTTTAGAACAAAGATTCTAAAAAACCTTCCTTCCAGGATAACCTTAGGTGACACCTCCTACAGGAAGTCTTTTCCTGAGTTGTTAGTGCTTTCTACCTTTTCAAATTAATCATGTGGGGGGCAGCTAGGTGGCTCAGTGGATAGCACCAGCCCTGGATTCCAGAGGACCTGAGTTCAAATCCGGCCTCAAACACATAACACTTACTAGCTATGTGACCCTGGGCAAGTCACTTAACCCCTGTTGCCCAACCGAAAAAAAAAAAAAAAAAACAAATCAATCATGTGGATACTTATAGTTTTATATATAATCATATTTTTAATCACATTGTGGTTTTCAGAGAATTTGGTAAGTTTAAACTGTTTTCTGCCATCTCAAATATAGGCGGAATGAGAAATTGTCTACTAGAAAGAAACTTTTAGTCAATTAGAATTACTGGAAAAACTTGAAAGAAGTTTGGAAAGGAGGCCAGGGGAACATTTAGACCAGAAGTTTATACACCATTATGAGTTTCACATATCAGAAAGATACAGTGGAAATATTGTCAAATATAGGGTGCTGAACTTAGAGGCATGGGACCG
>NW_020954905.1:0-150 GCF_900497805.2 Vombatus ursinus | reverse complement strand
AAGGAAGGAAGGAAGGAAGGAAGGAAGGAAGGAAGGAAGGAAGGAAAAGAAATAAAAGGAAAGAAAAAGAAAAGGAAAGAAAGAGAAAGAAAAGAGGGAGGAAGGAAGGAAATAAAGAAGGAAAGGAGGGAGGGAGGGAGGAAGAAAGGA
>NW_020954904.1:5550-7126 GCF_900497805.2 Vombatus ursinus | reverse complement strand
TTAAAAATTAGAATTGGGCAAATGGAAGCTAATGACTCTATGAGAGAGCAAGAATCAGTCAAACAGAAACAAAAGAATGGAAAAAAAATAGATGAAAATGTAAAATGCCTCATCGGTAAAACAACTGAACTGGAAAATCACTCCAGGAGAGACAATTTAAAAATTATTGGTCTACCTGAGAATCCCGATGAAAAAAAGAGCCTGGACAGTATCTTTCAGGAACTCATCAAGGAATACTGCCCTGAGGTCCTAGAACCAGAGGGTAAAATAGCCATAGAAAGAATCCACTGATCACCACCTGAAAGAGATCCCAAATTGAAAACACCAAGGAATATAGTAACCAAATTCTAAAATTACCAGGTCAAAGAGAAAATACTGCAAGCAGCCAGAAAGAAACAATTTAAATATCATGGAACCACAGTCAGGATTGCACAGGACCTTGTAGCTTCTACATTAAAAGACCTTAGGGCATGGAATATGATATTCCATAAGGCAAAGGAGCTTGGATTACAACCAAGGATCAACTACCTAGAAAAAATGAGCATGATCTTTCAGGGGAGGAGATGGATATTCAACGAAATAGGGGATCTCCAAACCTTCCTGATAAAAAGACCAGAGCTCAACAGAAAATTTGATCTTCAAATAGAAGACTCATGAGAGACATAAAAAGGTAAAAAAGGACAGAAAGAAACGTGTTATTAATAAGGGCAAACTGTTTACATCCCTACAAGGGAAGATGACACTTGTAAGCCTTGAGAATGGTATTGTTATTACACCATGTTAAAAGGATATACATAAAGAGGGTGGGTATAAGTTGACTTTGATGTAATGATTAAAAAAAAATCTAATAAGTGGGTCAAATGGATCCAAGTAAGTGGAATAATCTGATCTAAGAAAATGGACTGAGAGGGGCAGCTAGGTGGCGCAATGGATAGAGCACCGGCCCCAAAGTCAGGAGGACCTGAGTTCAAATCCGGCCTCAGACCAAACACTTGACACTCACTAGCTGTGTGACCCTGGGCAAGTCACTTAACCCCAATTGCCTTCAAAAAAAAAAAGGAAAAAAAAAGAAAATGTACTGAGAGAAAAGGAAAGGAGGAGGCAGACAAGGGTAAATTACATTACAGGAAACGGCACAAAAACCTATTACAGCAGAGGGAAAGAAGGGAGGGAGCATTGTTGAACCTTACTCTCATCAGATTTGGCTCAAGAAGGGAATACCATAATCAGTTAGGTATAAAAATCTCACTTGCCCTATAGGCAGTAGGAGGGAAAAGGGGAAAGAAAAGGGAGGGGGCTAATAGAAGGGAGGTGGGACTGAGTGAGGTAGTGGTCAAAAGCAAAACATTAGTGAGGAGGAGAAAGGAGAAAAAAAAGCATAAAGGGGGGGAGGGGAAGGATGGAGAGAAAGACACAGATAGTAATCATAACTGTGAAAGTGATACATAAATGTGATGGAATAATATTGTGCTATAAGAAATAATGAACAGGCAGACTTCAGATAAACCTGGAAAAACTTGTATGATTTGATGCTGAGTGAAGTGAGCAGAACCAGGAGAATGTTGTACACAGTAAC
>NW_020954904.1:0-5362 GCF_900497805.2 Vombatus ursinus | reverse complement strand
AGGGAGGGGGAGAAAAAATTTAAAACACAAAAGCTTATAGAAGTGATGGTTGATAAATTAAAATAAATTAATAAAAAATTTTTAAAAAAAGAAACTGGTTAGATGATTAGACTTAGAGAAGGAGCCTTTTTGATTAATTACATTAATAAGATTTTCTCTTGAGTTCATCATTTACTATATTAAAAGGAGAATCCTTAGAAGGAATGATTAAAGAGGAATCAAATGATTTAGGAAAATTATTCTCTCAAGTGCACTGAAAGTTGAATTATTATTATTCTGTTTTATGAATAAGAACTGCCTAAACTTTGTCCTCCTATTTAATCTTGTTTATAGAATTTTGTCTTTTGATTGAGAATACTATAAATTGAGCAAGGAAATGACTTGAATCAGAGAGATTTTCTTAATTTAGTTTATTTTTTTCAATTAATAAGGGGAATGAAAATTTACATAGTACGTACTATGTGCCAAGCACTGTGCTAAGCACTCTTTTACAAATATTGTCTCATTTGATCCTCATAATAACCCTTCAAGGTAAATGCTATTATTGAGTAACCTGAGGCAAACAGAGGATGACTTGCCAGGGTCACATGGCTAGTAAGTGTCTGATGAAGCTCTACACTGTATCCTCTTGCTGCCTAATAAGAATCAACTTTCTCTTCATTTCACCTCCCTTTGCTCTTTGGAGAGAAATTAAGAAAGAAAGAGAGAGAGAGATAGAGATAGAGAGAGAGAGAGAAAAGAAGAGGGAGGAAGGAGGGAAGGAAGAAATGGAGAAAAAACCCTTTTGACAAATACACATAGTCAGACAAAACAAATTCCTATACTGGCCATGTCCAAAAAACATGTCTCATTTTGAACCCTGAATCCATCACCTCTCTATCAGGAGGTAGGTAACATGCTTCATCATTGGATCTCTGAAATTGTGATTGGCCATTTTACTGATCAGAGTTGTTAAGTCTTTCTTCTTTTTTTAAAAATTTTTATTAACATATTTTGTTTTTCAATTATAAGCATTTACATATTACATAAATGAGAGGTCTCTCATAACAATGTAGATCAAACTAATAATACAGTGACCTCATCTGAAAGTTCATGTAGTATTTCACATCAGTAAGACCTCTTCATCTCTATATCTTAAAAAAAATTTTACAGAAATTTATTTTCTTTCCTTTCCACCTCCCATCACATTGGGAAAAAAAAGAAACAGCAAATTTCTTGTAACAAATATGCTTAATCAAACAAAACAAATTCCTCCAATGACTATATACAAAAATAAATAATATATTCTTTATTCCAGACCTTAAATTCATCAGCTCTCTGAAACGAATAGTGCTATCACTGGTCCTGTGGGATCATGAATGGCCATTGTCTTGATCATAGTTCTTAGAGCTTTCAAAGTTGTTTGTTTTTACAGTGTTGTCACAAAAATTATCCTCCTGGTTCTGTTAATTTCATTCTTCATTAGTCACCTTTGCAACTCTGAGGTGTATGAGATGAACTCTCAGGATTGCTTACATTTGCATTTATCTAATTAGTAGTGTTTTGGAACTTTTTTTTCATATGGAAACGTTCCAAAATACTAATTAGATAAATGAAAATTATAAATGTTGGAGAAACTGTGGGAAAATAGGCACATTGATGCACTTTTGGTGGTTCTGTACAACCATTCTGGACAGCAATTTGAAATTGTATGCAAGAAGTTACTAATGACACCTATACCGGTGACACCTTATGCTGGTTTCCTCTTTTAAGAATTATTCTTTTTTTTTTTTTTTTTGGTTAGGCAATGGGGTTCAGTGACTTACCCAGGGTCACACAGCTAGTAAGTGTCAAGTGTCTGAAGTCGGATTTGAATTCAGGTCCTTCTGACTCCAGGGCTGCTGCTCTATCCACTGCACCACCTAGCTGCCCCTAAAAATTGTTCTTGCTGTCTAGGCCATGGTCATTTCTTGCATGGTCATTTCAGGCATCAAAGAATATTTGGGATTAGTGATGATGGGAGATCTGACAACCTTCACTATACCTGTCTTCTTCTCCCATCCCACTACATCCACAAGCAGGTGAGACCTAGATTACCCATATTTCCTTCTTCACATTGATGGAAGGGGTAAAGGCTGTAGGCAAGGGGGAATCCCAAAGAGCTAAGACCTACTGCTAAGATGGTAAGATAGTGGAAGAAAGAATTTTCCAGGCTGAGCAGATGCATGCCCACATGACCTTGCAGTGTGTGTGTGTGTGTGTATGTGTGTGTGTGTGTAGAAGGGCTTGCAGGTTAAATCTTGTCATTACAGGGCTGGTAAGATAAGGGGTAGCGCACAGATACTCACCTGTCCCCAGTGACAATCCTTTGTCAAAAGCATCTGTGTCCTTTTTTCCTCTCTGGGAAGGCCTGAAAATCTTCTCTCTAGAGGCAAAGGGTATTAAGAACTTAGGGTTTGGTTGTACCAAAATGCCTCTTTCCATCCTGTTCCATGATGATTAAACACCAAGGTACTGTTGTTCTGGTATTCCTCTGAATCTGTCCCACAGTTTTCCTGGCTCTGAGACTCCATTCTATTGCAAGATGAGATCCTAGGCCATGACATGCAGGATGATGGTCAGCTAAGGCTACCCACTCTCAAATCCAGTGCTTATTGGTGGAGCAAATCAATCAGTCTATCAAATACTGAAATGCATACTGTGTGTCAAGTACTAGGGATACTAAGACAAAAATATCTGAAAATGTATATAGAATAAGTTCAAGGTAAGTTGGTGGGAAGCTAGGTGGCACAGTGCACCAGACCTGTCATTGGGAAGACCTGAATTCAAATGTGACCTCAGACACTTACTAGCTGTGTGACTCTGGGCAAGTCACTTAATCTCATTTGTCACAGTTTCCTCATCTGTAAAATGAGCTGGAGAAGGAAACTGCAGTATTTTTGCCAAGAAAATCCCAAAATGGGGTAACAAAGAGTCAGACAAGACTTAAATGACTAAACAACAATGAATTGGTGGGGAAGGTATTAGAAGTGGATAGATCATGTAGAACATGGCATTTGAGCTGAGTTTTGGAGGAAACTAGGGATTCTGAGAGGAAGATAGAAGGGGGCATATTTCAGGGATAAGGAACAACCAATAGAAATACACAGAGATGGAAAATAGGTTAGTGTGTGTGTGTGTGTGTGTGTGTGTGTGTAACAACATGGTTATACTGAAGGAGGATAGTGGTGTATAAAACTAAGAGTCAAAGGAGTTTGCATTTGATCCTATAGGTAATAGGGAACTAGTGAAGTGTATTGAACAGAGCAGGGACACTGTCACACTGTCCTTTAAAAAAATATCAGCTCTGGGGAGGATGGATTAGAGAGGGGAGAAAGATTACAGGCAAGGAGATCAATTAAGAAAAAAAAAAAGCAGCAATTAAAGTTTCAGGCTTATAGGTCAAATAGAATTAAGAGGTCTTAATACTATAAATGAAATAACTAAGCCACTACCAATCCACTAGCTATTAATTTCAAGATTAATCTATGATATGCCCATTGACTGGAATATATTAGAATACTCCAATGATACAGAAGATACAAAGGCTTCTTGTTCTAATAATATTACAATATTTGGGGTCTATGTAACTTGCAATATGTTTATCTTATTTTTGAGTCCTTGAAGCTATGTTGTTGCTGATTTATCATAATTTAATACCACAAATGTATCTTCTGTTTGTTTTTCTTTTCTGTTGGATAAATACTCTATTCTGGGTTTATTACTTCAATGCAAGTTTTGTATTCTGAGGTAATTGCCTAAAATTCACTAGAAGCACTTTAGAAAGGTATATAAACCCCTAGACTTTGCCTGTAAGTGGAGATTCTCAGCTAGTAAAGGAGATTCCAAGCTGGTCAATAATCTTCCAAGGAATTACTTGATAAAATAATATGGGTTCCTTTCTTTTTTTTGTAAATTTTTAAAATTTCATACTTAAATACAAAATGAGAAAAAAAAAATGCCATATGCACAGAAGACCATAAAGAGATGATTCAATATAAAACAGTAAGTTTTCATCTCAAGAAAACCTAAATAATAAATACTACACATTGTTTTCAAAGCTGCCCAGCTTTTCTTTGCTTCCTTGTTGGTTTTCTTTTATTCTCTGCTGTGCACTTTTTATTCTATTTTTTTCCCCTCCCTCCCTTTCCCCTACCCTAAAGAAGGCTACAATTAAGCATGGATATATATACGTATACATGGACATCTATCTATCTATCTATCTATCTATCTATCTATCTATATATATACATAAATACACTCATGCACATATATATGTAAGATTACACTATGCTTATTTCCTCCTATCATCTGTTCCTCAGAAGGTGGATAACATCTTCCTTCATAAGTCCAAGTCTTTCCATGTCTTTCTAAATCAACCAGCTCATCACTTCCTATACCANCTATCTATCTATATATATACATAAATACACTCATGCACATATATATGTAAGATTACACTATGCTTATTTCCTCCTATCATCTGTTCCTCAGAAGGTGGATAACATCTTCCTTCATAAGTCCAAGTCTTTCCATGTCTTTCTAAATCAACCAGCTCATCACTTCCTATACCAAAGCAATATTCTTTTCTGGTTTCAAACAGCATCTTCCTTCATAGGATCTTTGAGGTTAATTTGGCTATTTATAATGGTGTTAAAAGGATTTTTACTGATCCAGTCTCTAATCTGAAAATGCTCAGAGCTGCACAAAGCAGACCTAGAGATGAGAGTGCCAGTTAATCAAGTAGTTTAATTAATCAGTTTCAGAGTGAGCAATGTTGTCTTCGCTGAAGTAAAAGCCCAGGTTGTATACTTAAATCACAACTGGGGAAGGAAGGTGAATTACAAACAATCATTTAGTAGTGTCTTAAAGAAACCCCAAAGTCCCACAATACAACAATTCTGGAGTCAAGTCTTTGGGGGTCGTGACCACCTCCCCTAAAGTATAGAACCAGAGTTCTATGACAGGAGCAGGTTCTACAATCTTCGATTCACTTCACTTAAGGTCCAGTGATTGTGAATGTTGTCAGAGTTTTGATTAATCAATTTAAGCTACATTGTGAGCCCTGACTCCTGAACCAGAGAAGCAGCTCTTGAGAAAACTAAATTATTAGTATATTCATTATATATATATTGATTAATATAAAAATTATAAATTCCTTTCACAATGGTCAGAATGACTTGGTTGCTCAAAGTTGTTCTTAAAACAATACTGCTGTTACTGTAAATAGTGTTCTCCTGGTTCTACTCATCTCCCTCTTCATTATTTCGTGGAGGTCTCTCCATGCTTTTCTTTTTTTTTTTTTTAATTAATTTATTTTGATTTATCAACAATCACTTCCATA
>NW_020954903.1:5477-22428 GCF_900497805.2 Vombatus ursinus | reverse complement strand
TATGCTTATTCCTTCTTTCTCTATGACTCAATATATGATTATCTATACATTCTGCTTATGTTATTCATAATCATATCTGTCTCTATTCTTCCCACCTTACCATAGGCATAATTGCAATTGATAATCGTATTTATTGCTTCTATCCTAACCCAGTCCATCTCATAAACTCTCAGTGATATCCCTTTGCCTTTTGAATAAAGCCAGGCCTTCTGCAACCTAAAACAAAACCTTTCTTTTTATTAATTCATTAAAATGGTATTGTTTTCCAATTACATGTGAATACAATTTTTAACTTGCACTTTTACAAAATTCTGAGTTCCAAATTTTTCTTCCTCTCTACTAAATCTTTTCTTTTTATCATTGTCTCCTAACTATGTAATCCAATTACATTCAATTCAATAAGCATTTATTAAATGGTATATGCAAGGGTGTATGCTAGATGCTTGAAATAAAAACGAAAAAAAAATAGTCTTGCTCTCCAGGAGCACACATTTGACTACTTACCTTCACATATCCTAATCTTCAGAAAAAAAAACAAAGACTAGACTACTTTTTCTGGATTTTGGGACCTTTTCCCTCCCATATCTGAATTTTTGCTCATGCTGTTCTTTTCTTTTGAAATGTTCTCTCCCCAATCTCTGAACCCTCTCTTCATTGTTGTTCTTCTAAATCCTATTTGTCCTTTAAAGTTCAATTTAAATGCTGGTTTTCCAATGAAGATTTCTCTGTTTTCCCACCCACTCCCCTCCAATGAACAGTAATGTGTCATTGTTCTGAAAGACTATTCTTTATTTGTGCCTCTGATAACGATAACTTACTACTTTTTTCTTTGAGACTTACTACATCCTGTTTTGGATAATGAAGTTATTGCTTTTGATTTGGTATGAATGTCTTGTTTCCCTAACTAGATTATTTATAAGTATCTCATCGCCAGGGATCATATCTTACTCATTTTTGAAACTGTTCCACCTGCACTCAGGCTGAACTTCCTATCTTCGTCCCATCAGAACATGGGCTCTGCCATGAGGACCCTGGGCTCTAATAGGTAAAATTTTGTCTTTTCTTTCTCAAAATCAGATCCCTAAGTCACCTGTTTCCAAATCATACTTTTGTGTGTATTCCCCTCCCCCTCTGCAATTTCTAGCTCCCCTTTTATATGTTGTCTTCTTGTATTAGAGTATAAGCTTCTAGAGGTCAGGCTAATTTGTATTTGTGTTTCCATAACTTAGCATAGAACCTAGTACATGGTAACTGCTTAATACATGCTCATTCAATTTTATGTCATCCCTTCTCTAATCCTTCCTCTTCCACCACCACAGTGCTGACAGAATGCCTTGGTAACTAACAGGACTCACTCTTTTTCCTTCCAAACTCACCCCTCTCCCCAACTTTCCTGTTGAGAGCTTTCTGGTCATCTTTCTAGTCATGCAGGATTGTATTCTCAGAGTCAACCTGGATTCTTCATTTTCTTCATAGCCAATCAGTTGCCAAATCTGATCATTTCCACCTCTACATTATTTGTGTCATGGAAAGAATTTGGTAGGATCCACTCTTTAGCTCTTTTTGCAAACAGTGTGTGTAATGTTGAGATTAATTATTCGAACATCCAATAGAATTAACTTGTGAGTCCATCTAGTTCCCAGCTTTTTCCTTTGGGAGTTTTTTTATGTCTGAGAAAGAAAGGAAGGAAGGAAGAGAGGGAAGAAGGGAAGGAGGAAAAGAGGGATGGGAAGGGAAAAAGGAAAAGGGAGGAAAGGAGGAAGAAAGGAAAGGAAGAAGGAAGGGAGGAATGAAGGAAGGGAAGGAAGAAGGAAAAAGGAAAGGAATAAGGAAGAAGGAAATAAGGAAGGAAGGAAAAGAAGAAGAGAGAAAGCTAGGAGAGAAAGTGAAAAAGAAAGAAAGAAAAAAGAAGAAAGAAAAAAAGTCTTAGAGGCTCTTGCTTTGCTCTTATTATCATTATTAATACTGCTATTGCTACCATGCCTAGCTAACATTTATATCACACTTTGAGGTTTACAATATACTTTGCCTAATTTGGTCTTCCCCCAAATCCTGTAAGGGTGGTATTGTTATCATCTCTATTTACAGATAAAGAAATTTAGAGAGGTTATGTGCCTTGCCAAGATCACACAGTTGGTGAGTCCAGGACTTCTTGGTTCCAAATCCATTGTGCTCTCTACTGCCCCCTGCTGCCCCTCATACTAACTGTGTCCCTTTTCACTCTCAAGTTACCTCATCTGAAAAATAGGGTACTACTTTGATGCTCTACTTCACATAAACTTATGAATGTGCTTTGTAAAACTGAAATAAAATTCAGTCCTAAAGGAACTTGAGTTGATGCAATCCTAACTGTTATCAATAACGAAATGTTCCAGCAACATAGAGACACAAATTGGTTTTAAGAGGACTCTCAATTTTCTACTGATTAGTGCATGGCATTGATTCAGTCATTTCCTTCCCTCGGCCTCTATATCTTTCTCTGAAAAATCACTGGCTTGTACTGCATTGACTCTAAGGTTCTTTCTAGCTCTGTTGTACTATTAATTTGTGAAATAAAAACAATTTTAGGCCTGTCCTCCATCAATTTGTCCATGACAGGAGAATTTTGGCATGTGATCTTTTTTGGGGTCATTCCATGTACCCTGGTAAAGTCCTAAGAAGAAAAACAAAGACCTGAGTCAGAAGAGGCCTGAAAATACCTTTAAAACAGGCGAGAAGATTGGAAAATACCTGAACAAAAGTTCATTTTAACCCCCAGTCATTCAGAGGATCAAAAAAAAGAAAGAAAGGAAGAAAGAAAGAAACTGGGAGTCCAACCAAATGATGATTTCTGCGACTTTGCCTCCATTTTTTGGCACCATTAATTTGTACCACTGTGTCCATGCAGCTCTTGGGATATCTAAAATCTTTGCTCTGTGAATGTATTCAAAGTCACTTTCTGAGAAGGGACTTTGGATTCACTCTAGGGGACATAAGAATTAGCCTTCTCACTTTTCTTAAAAAAAAAAACAGCAAACAACCCAAACTTTTAGCATTTTATAGTGTTTTCTTTATAAACATTCCCATGACATGGGCAGTACAAATGTTATTATTCCTATTCTACCTATGAAAATACTGAGAATCACAGAAATTAATTGAATTGCTCAAGGCCACATGATTAATAATAATGACTCACATTTACTATAATATCCTATTTCTAAAGCTTGCCCTTTTACTTAATGGTACTTCTCTGAGCTTATACAAAAACTGTGTTGCATCTTGAAAAAAAGTTGAAAAGGATGCTAACATAAATATTGCTGGAAATCAATTGGATTTAACTATTGTGTTTTTGAAACAGTTAAGTTAGTTTAATTAGTGTCAGAGTCCAGACTCAAACCCAGGTCTTTTAATACCATGTCCAATGCTCATTCCCCTAGGGTGCAAAATGAGGGGAGATTTCCTAAAACAGAGACATTTTGATTTGTTGGAAAGAATGCTTGACTAGGAGTCAAAAAGATCTAGATTCAAATCCTGGCTCTCCATCAAGGACATCTACAGCACACTTTAGAGGAGACTGAGCAATGAGAGGGGGAAAATGCCATTGTCTATGGAGTCAGAGGATGTGGGTTCAAATTCCATCTCTTTTACTTATTACCTCCCTAGGTAGTATAGTGGATAGAGAGCAGGACTTGGAGTTAGGAAGACCTGAGTTTAAATCTGGCCTCAGATGCTTCTTATCTGTGTGACCCCAGGGAAACTGGTTAACCATGTTTGCCTCAGTTTCCTCATTTGTAAAATGAGCTGAAGGAAATCACTTCAGTATCTTTGCCAGGAAAACTCCAAATGGTGTCACAAAGAGTCAGACACAACAGAAATGACTGAAAATGAAGCAACTAGGTGGCACAGTGCATGGAGCACCGGCCCTGAAGTCAGGAGGACCTGAGTTCAAATCCGGCCTCAGACCAAACACTTGACACTTACTAACTGTGTGACCCTGGGCAAGTCATTTAACCCCAATTGCCTAAAAAAAAGACTGAACAATAACAAACTTGGATAGGTAACTTAGCCTCTCTGATCCTCAGTTTCTTCATCTGTAAAATGAAGGCATTGGACTAGACTACCTCCAAGGTCTCTTCCAGTGGTAGATGTATAATCCTATGACTAGTCAGTCTGAGTGGAGCACAAGCATATATAGGGGGAGTACTATGCAATGAGAGGTAAGAAAACTAGGGGAGAGGGTGTGGGAGGAACTTTTAGAAGGGTGTGTGGATTGAGATGGGGAGGAGGAGAAGATGGGGGACAATTGGAAGGGTGAGTGAAGTGGTATGTGAGAGGGCAGGTGGAGAAGACAAGGTAAAAGGGATAGGGTAAAAAGAAAGGTTGAGAAAGAAAATAGTGAGTAAAAATAAGATGGAGGGAAATTCACAAACAATTATGACTTTGAATGTGAACGGAATGTTTATAGCAGCTCTTTTTGTGGTGACAAAGAACTGGAGATTGCAAGGATCCCCATCAGTTGAAGAATGGCTGAATAAGTTGTGGTGTAAGGTTATGGAATACTACTGTGCTATGAGAAATGATGAGCTCATTGATCTTAGAATAGCATGGAAAGACTTGCATGAAATGAAATGATGAAGAGTGAAGTGAACAGGACCAAGGGAGCATTGTATATACTAACAGCAATATTATTTTAAGAATGACTTTGAGCAAATAAGTTATTTTAACTATTATAAATACCCAAATTAAGTATAAAGAGCATATGAAGAAAGATGCTATCTGCATCCAGAGAAAGAACTGATAAATAGAAGTATGTATAGAATAACAAATGTGTATGTATATGTGTCTAATGGTAGCCATCTCTGGTTTGGGAGGGGAAAATAAAGGAAAAAATATTACATGATAACTTTGTTGTATATTTGCAGGTAATAGCAGATTTTACAGGGTAGGTTTGCAGTTTCATGTGAAATCATTTTTTTTAAATTATAATGTGTTATGAAAATGCTTGCTTGAATTAAAAATAATATAATTTTTTTTTAAAAAAAGACAGTTTGGAGAAAAGATCCTCTGGGGATCGTGATAACTTTATCACAGGGTCAATTTGAAAACCATATGATCATATATATTACTATTAGGCATTGTTGTTGTTGTTATTGTTAATAATAATAATAATAATGATTATTATTAGAGCTACCAGAAATGAGATGAGCTGCCTCAATGGGTAGTGCATCTCCCATCATCAGAGGTTTAAAGTAGAGAATACTTGACCACTCATTCAAGAATGTTGTAGAAGGGATTAATTTTTTTTGAGTTGAGACTCAATGCTCTTCTTGAAAAAAAAATGAAGGCTTGAATCAGATTACTTACCTCAATTCCTAAGCTACTCAGTACCAGAGACAGCTACTGCAATCTTCAAGGTAAAACAAAAGCATGTGTAGTTGCCAGGAAGAACTGCTTCCATTCACATTGGTTTTGCCTGCAGAGAAAGTAGGAGAATGTGTTTGCTGAGGGTGCTAATTGTTGGATTAAAAATGCAACCATGCTGATTATCAAGGGCTTATGCATTCACAGGCATAAGGTCCACAAGAAACTAAGATAAGTCATGATGGAACAAATAGGGAAGGCAGATTTAGAGACCACTGTGAGTGAACATGACCTAGGGCTGTACAATATTTCTATTACATCGGACATTACTAAGATAAATAATAACCATGGAGTAGGTTGATATCCATTTTTCAGGCTGCTCAGATTAAATGAAGATCTCATTAAATGTGTGAAAAGTTCATCATTATGAAATAAATGATGCCTGACAATTCCATGATTATATTCACCATGCCTTGCCTAACTTAAAATAAACTCCTTTGGACTAACCATTAAAATTACTCTATTTATAACTTCTCATGCTCTTAGGGACTTCTTTAGTCCCAGAAGAATTTAAAGTTGGAGTTCTGAGGATGTAGAAAGTAACATTTTGGTGCTCTAGGAATAGTTTCTCCCAGAGACCCAATTAATCTCACTTGGTTATTGGGCTATTTTTCTCCAGTATTTTAGTTATTCTTTCATACTAAGTTACTGCTCCAAGAAGGTAGGTCGGTCTTAATTGAATGTTTTGTTATATTTACTTATTCAGGAAAAGATTTTTTAAGGTTTTAGGGAAAGCGTTTCTTAAGCCTTCTGTCTTAGCCCTCCTATGATTAAATTGTTCAGGGACTAAAAATGTATTTAAACACAGTGTACAATTGTCAGTTGTATATTGTTCTGTGGCATATCTTTTATTTATTTTTTAAAGTTCATTTTTAAATTTTTTAAGATTTCTTTTTTATTAATTTATTTTGATGTATCAATAATCACTTCCATATGCTTTTGAGTTTAAAATTTTTCTCCCCCTTCTTCCCCACCACCCTCCCCACGATGGCACACAATATGATTTAGGCTATACATTTACATTCCTATCAAACATGTTTTCACATTAGTGATGTTGTAAGTAAAAATTAAAACTAATAGGAGGAACCATCAGAAAGAGGAAACAAAACTCAATAGAAGAGAAAAAAAATAGGAATTTAACTTTCAGAGTTCTTTCTTTGGATGTGGATAGCATTTTCCATCACGAGACCTCTGGAGATGTCTTAGATCCTTGCATTGCTGAGAAGGGTTAAGTTTATCAATATTAGTCATTGCACAACATAGCTGTTATTGTGTACAATGTTTTCTTGGTTCTGCTCACTTCACTCAGCATCAGACCATGCAAGTCTTTCCAGGTTTTTCTGAAGTTGGCCTGTTCATCATTTCTTATAGCACAATAGTATTCCATTACATTCATATAGTCAAATTAGAGAAATTAAAAAAAATTAGAACCAAAAACAATCCAAGAAAACCAAGAAAATTATGAAAAGAAAGTCAACCAACTAGAAAAAGAGATTTAGAATCTTAAGGAAGAAAACAACTCCTTGAAAACTAGCATTAGAGATGGGAAGGTGAATGATATTATAAGATACCAAGAAATAATAAACAAAATCAAAAGAATGAAAAAAATAGAAGAGAGTGTGAAACATCTCATGAGAAAAACAATTGATCTGGAGAACAGATCAAGAAGAGAAAAAAAAGAATTATTGGACTACCTGAAAACTATGATTAAAAGAAGAATCTTGAAACAACATTATAAGAAATAATTAAAGAGAATTGCCCTAAAGTTTTAGAACAAGAGGGAAAAGTACAAATGGAAAAAGTTCAACAGTCACCACCTGACAGAGATCCCAGAATGAAAATGTACAGGAATATCACAGCCAAGTTTCAGAATCCCAAGGCTAAGGAGAAAATATTACAAGCAATAAGAAAAAAAAATAGAAGAGACATAATCAGAATTACATAGGACCTAACAGCTACTAAGCTAAAAGACCACAGGTCTTGGAACACTATATATTGATGAGCAAAAGAACTGGAGTTGTGGCCAAAAACAACTTACCCAGCAAAGTTAAGTATAATCCTGAAAGAAAAATTGAATATTCAATGAATTGACAGACTTTCAGGTTCTTGTTGCAAACAGACCAAGACTTAATGGAAAACTGGACATATAAGATCCATGAGAAATATAAGGTAAATATCAAAAACCAATTACAAGGGATTCAGTTAGGTCAAACTGTTTACTTTTTATATGCAGAAATGGTATCAGTATTCTTAAAACTGTCATTAGTACTGGCATAGTTTGAAAGAAAGGTTGAGGCTGAGCTGAGTGTGTTGGGGTGATTCTAAAAAGCAAAACTTTGTAGGAAAAGGTAAAAAAGAGCAATTATATTATACAAATGAGGTGCAAGAGGAAGAACTGATACAGAGGAAACAGGTGGTGGTGGAAGGCTGGTAGTCCTGGAACCCTACTCTTACCAGATCTGGGTTAAAAAGGGAACAATATATACATCTAGAAGGATATAAAAGTCTTGTAAATTTAAGGTCTAGGGAATAGGATAAGGAGTAGATTTTTAGAAGTGTGTGTAGATTAAGATTTAGGAGTGTGTGTGGAGAGGGTTAAGGCAAGGAATCTTAGAGGAATAGGTAGAATAAGGATTAGGAGGGTTAGGGGAGAATATAAGGGAGAGCTTCTTTAAAAGAGTGTGGATTAGGGAGGAGAAGTAAACTAGAGGAGGGAGAGGATAAAAAGAAGCTGAGAAGGACAAAAGTGAAAAAAATAGGATGGAGGGAAATATTCAAATAGTAATTCTAACTTTGAATGTGAATGGGATGAAATCACCCAGAAAATGGAAACAGATAGCAGAATGAATTAAAAATTAGAATCTGACAATATGCTATTTACAAGAAACACATTTAAAAATGAGAGATACACACTGTTAAAATAAAGGGCCATGTATTATGCCGCAGTTAATGCAGAAAAAAAGAGCAGGGGTAAGCAATCATGATATCAGACAAAGTCAAAGCTCAAATAGATTTAATTAAAAGCCATAAACAGAGAAATTGCATTACAATAAAAGGTACCATCGATAATGAAGCAATATCAGTACTAAACTTATATGCACCAAATGCCATAGCATCTAAATTTTTAAAAGAAAAATTAAATGAATTATAGGTGGAAATAGATAGTAGTACTATAATAGTGAGGGACTTTAACTTTCCCCTCTCAGAAAAAGATAAATCTAATCAAAAAATAAATAAGAAAGAAGTTAAAGAAGTGAATAGAATTTTAGATAAGCTAGGTGTATTAGCTATGTGGAGAGAATTGAACGGGAATGAAAGGAATTTACCTTTTCCTCAGCAGTACTGACCATATATTAGGGTACAAAAAAATTTTATAGGTAAAAGCAGAAGTATTAAATGCTTCCTTTATGAACCACAATGCAATACAAGTATATTTAATAAGAGAGCATGAAAACAGGAAAAAATTAATTAGAGCCTAAACAACCTAATCTTAGGGAATGCATGGGCTAAAGAACAAATAATAGAAACAATCAGCAATTTCATTAAAGAATCTGACAATAATGAAACAACATACCAAAACCTATTGGACACAGCAAAAGCAGTAATGAAAGGAAAATTTATATCTCTAAGTGCTCATATCAATAAAAAAGAGAAAGAGCAGACCAATGAAATTGGGTATGCAGTTAAAAAATAAGAAAAAGAATATAAAAAATATCAAATTAAACACTAAATTGGAAATTCTAAAAATTTAAAGTGAAATGAATAAAATTGAGTGTAAGAAAATCATTGAATTAGTTAGTATTAAAAAAAAAACCCCAACAAAATAGATGAAACATTGGCTAATATTATTTAAAAGAATAGAGAAGAAAATCAAATTACTAGTATGAAAATACAAAAGGTGAATAAGCCACTAAAGGATATGAGATCAAAGCAATTATAAGGAGTTATTTTGCCCAATTATATGCTAATAAACCTAACAACTTAAGTGAAATGGAAGAATATTTACAAAAATGCAAACAGCCTAGATTAGCAGCAGAAGAAATAGAATATCTAAATAGACCTATCTTAGAAAAAGAAATTGAACAGATCATTAATGAGCTTCCTAAGAATAAAGCACCAGGACCAGTTGTATTTACAAGTGAATTCTATCAAACATTTAAAGACCAACTAATTCCAATATAAAATAAATTATTTGTAATAATAGGCAAAGAAGGAGTCCTATCAAATTGTTTTATGAAACAAATATGATACTGACACATAAACAAGGAAAAATAAAGACAGAAAAAGAAAATTACAGACTAATTTAATTAGTGAATATGGATGCAAAAATCATAAATAAAACACTAGCTAAAAGATTACAACAATATATTACAAAGAGTATACATCATGACCAAGTGGGATTGATACCAGGAATGAAGAGATTGTTTAGCATAAGGAAAATTATTAACATAATTGATAGATCACTAATAAAAGTTAAAGAAAACCACATACTTATACCAATAGATGCAGAAAAACTTGAAAGTATAGGTATAAATGGACATTTCCTTAAATTGATAGGAAGCATTTAAATAAAACCATCAGCAAGTATTATTTGTAATGTGGATAAGCTAGTAGCTTTCCCAACAAGATCAGGTGTGAAACAAGGGTGTCCAGTGTCACCAATATTAAAACCAAATGCTCATAGTGTTTTAATGAAGAAGCCCCAGAAGATTTCCCAATTAGAACAGGGGCATGATAAGGATAATGTCCCTCATTATTATTATTTGACATAGTACTAGAAATGTTAACTAAAGAGGTAAAATGAGAGTAAATAGATACTGCAATAAGCTAAGAGGCTAAAAAAGAATCATTTGCAGATCATAGGACTGTGGAATTAAATCCTTCCTTTTATCAATGCCATGATGGTTTATTTAAGAAACTAGACAAGGGAGGGCCTTTATAAAGGGTGTGCAGATTAAGATTTAGGAGGGTGGGGGGAGAGGATAAGGGAGGGAATCTTAGAGGGATGGGTAGAATAAGGAATAGGATGGTAAAGGGAGAAAATAAAGTAATAGGGATAGGGTAAAAAGCAAGACTGAGAAGGATAATAGTAAGTAAAAAGAAGATGGAGAGAATTCACAAATAGTAAGTATAACTGATTGTGAATGAGATAAACTCACCCTTAAAATGGAAATGGATAGCAGAGTGGATTTAAAATTAGAACCCAACAATATGTTGTTTACAAGAAACACATTTAAGAATGTGAGATACACCACAGAGTTAAAGTGGAGTGTTAGAGCAGAATTTATTATGCTTCAGCTGATGCAAAAAAAGGCAGGGGTAGTAATCATAATGTCAGACAAAGTTCAGGCTAAAATATATTTAGTTAAAAGAGATAAACAGGTAACTACATTTTGATTAAAGGAACCATAGACAATGATGCAATATCAATACTGAACCTATATGCACCAAATACTACAGTATCTAAATTTTCAAAAGAAAAGTTAAATGAATTATAGGTGGAGATATATAGTAGTACTATAGTAGTGTGGTACTTTACTCTTCATGTTTCAGAACTAGATAAATCCAACAAAAATAAATAAGAGAGAAACCAAAGAAGTTGATGGAATTTTAGATAAGCCAGGTATGATAGATATCTGGAGTGAATTGAATGGGAATAGAAAGTAGTTTATCTTTTTCTCAGTGGTTTATGGTACCTTTACAAAGATTGGCTATATATTAGGACATAAAAATTTTATAGTTAAAAGTTGAAATGCAGAAATATTTAATAATATTAAATAATTATCACATCAATTAATTATTAATAATTAAAACAACTGGTAATTCACTATGAATAATGGTATTAAGTAATTCAATAGTAAAAGTATCATTTTCAGATCACAATGCAATAAAATTATATTTCATAAGGGACAACTGAAATATAGAATAAATGCTAATTGGAGATTAAACAACCTAATCTTAAAGAATGAGTGGGTTAAAGAACAAATTACAGAAACAATCAAAATAACAATTTCATTAAAAAGAATGACAATAATAGGTCAGCATATCAAAACCTATGGGATACAGCAAAAGCAGTAATCAGAGGTAAATTTATGTCTCTAAATGCTTATATTAATAAAATAGGAAAGAAGCAGAGCAATGAATTGAATATACAACTAAAAATAACTAGAGAAAGAAGAAAGTAAAAATCTCCAATTAAAGACTAAATTTGAAATCTTAAAAATTAAAGATAAAATTAATAAAATTTAGTGTAAAAATCATTGTATTAGTAAGAACTGGCTTTACGACAAAAAAACAACAAAATAGATAAGCCATTAGTTAATTTGATTTAAAAAAAAAGAGGGAGAAGAAAACTAAATACCTTGTATTAAAAATGAAACGGGTGAATGAAGATGAAAATATAAAAATTATAAGGAGTTATTTTGCTCAATTATATGCCAATAAATAACAATTGAAGTGAAAAGGAAGAATATATAAATTGCCTAGATTAGCAGAAGAGGAAATGGAATATCTAAATAGACCTATTTTGGAAAAAGAAATTGAACAGGTCATAAAAGAGCTTCCTAAGAAAAGAGCACCAGAGTTCTATTTCATGATAGAAGGGCTGACATAAACCCAACATTACAATGAAATTTCAAATACCTCTTTAAGAGAATACTTTAAGAGAGGTATTGGAACAGAACATTTCTGGTACTTGCCCAGCAATGATGAAATAAAATCGAGTGCCTTTCAATGAATTAAAAGGTTCAGCTTAAGAGGCAGCTGGGACTCAGGAGACCTGGCTCCTGACTCCACCACTGATTACCCATGTGACCTTAATATACTCATTGGCCGTATTTGAGACTATTTTCTGATAAGAGGCTTGGATTGGATGTTTGGTCCTCTTTGAGCTCTGATGTTCTGAGATTTTGTGGACTTCCAAAGCTAAGTCTTAGGTATCAAATTGTCTCATGTACAAACCACATGATGGGAATTTTAGTTGGTCCACAACCTCCAATTCTAATTTGTGTGCAAAGAGAATTTCTAAAACATCAGGCACTAGGGCCAGAAGATAATTGAAATATCTTATCTCTTTAAGAGACCTTTTTTAATCCTAGCAGCAATTTAAAGTTTTGAAGTGTGAATGATCAGAAGTGAAGAAATACACATGAATGCCTAAGGGGTCATATGCCCAATACCCAATTATGTGGAACTTAATAATAAATTTTAATTAATATAGAATTCCATGGACCAAAAAAAATATCAACCACAAAATAACTTCCCTCAGAGAATATAGAGAGGGGCATTTCTTGCCAGTGCAGGAGTATTCTCTACTCAGCTCTTCTGAGAGTTTTCTCCTAGCCTTCCCTGAAAGAAACTAATAGGTTCTAAAGACACAAAATGTATTCAAAGTTTGAGATAATTGATGTTTAGCAAAAAGAACATTGTGTTTACGTCTGGCATATAGGGAAGGCCTTTAGTTAATCTCATGGGAAAATTGAAGTTTGGGGTGATGAAATATTAAGATGGAAGTGGAAATGCTTAATTTTTTTCATTGTTGAAAGTGTCAGAGATTTAGTACACAATTTAAGCTAAGAGCCTTCAAAGGAGAATTCCAAGAGAGGCAATATGGTGTCAAACATGAGATCAGAAGGCTCTACCACAAGTTGGGCACAAAGTGTCTTTGAACATTAGGGATGGGGACATCTCTAGATTTATCGATCTCATTTCCTTTGTGGTACTGTGATTCTGCTTTGCTTGTAGAGCACAGTGCCTTCCTTGATGCAGGCATGCCATACTGGGCAGAACTGTGCCAGTGTCTCACAATTGGTACTAAAGTTTTTCAGAAAGGTCTTAAGAGTACCCTTTTATTGCTTCTTCTCACCTCTCTGTGAGCACTTGCCTTGTGTGAGTTCTCTGTAAAATAGTCTTTTAGGTAAATGTATGTTTGGCATTCTGGCTATGTGGCTAGCCCATCAGAACTGTGTTGTTTGTAGTAGAGTTTGAATGCTTGGCAGTTCAGCTCCAGAGAAGACCTCAGTGACTGGTACCTTATCTTGCCAGGTGATCTTCAGAATCTTCCCAAGATAATTGAAATAGAAGTGGTTCAATTTTCTAGCATTGGCTGGTAGATTGTCCAGGTTTCATAGGCATACTACAATGAAGTCAGCATAATGGTTGTGTGGAGCTTCAGTTAGGTATGCAGTCCAATACCTCTTGTCTCCCCTGCTTTCTTTTGGAGACTTCCAAATGCTGAGGTACCTCTGACAATGCATGTGTCAATGTCATTATTTATGTGGACATCCCTGGATAAAAACACTCTACTTTTTTGTTATATTGTAAACCTGAAAGTTGAGACTTTTTTTTTTGTTTTCATGGGATCCCCAAAAGGAATGGCAGGCAAGAGAGTGTTAAGAACCATTCACAGAATTCCACATTATCTCTTTAGGAAAATGGGCACTATCTCTGTGAAGAGAAAAGGGAAGTCATGATTTAGTTTGTTAATAGGACCAGAAGTTAATGTACTTTACCTCAACCTTCTTCTCCAGTAAGAACAATGATGTTAGTGGCCTGAAACACCCTAGGATTTCCTAGCATTCACTTTGCATATGCTAAGCTTATTCCTTCTTTCTCTATGGCTCAGTTTATGATTATCTATAAATTATGCTTATGTTATTCATTATCATATCTGTCTCTATTCTTCCCATCTTACCATAGGTATAATTGCAAATGAGAATTGTGTTTATTACTTCTATCCTACCCCCAACCCACCTCATAAACTCTCAGTGATATCCCTTTGCCTTCTGAATAAAGCCAGGCCTTCTACAACCTACAGCAAAACCTTTCTTTTTATCATTGTTTCCTAACTATCCAATTCAATTACATTCAATTCAATAAGCATTTATTAAAAGCTTTATGCAAGGTAATACACTAGATGCTTGAAATGAAAATAAAAAAAAAATAGTCTTGCTCTCCAGGAGCATGCATTTGACAACTTACCTTCATATGTCCTAATCTCCAGAAAAACAAAAAAAACACAACAAAAAAAACCAAAGGCTGGAATACTTTTTCCAGATTTTGGGACCTTTTCCTTCCCATATCTGAATCTTTGCTCACACTGGTCCCTCCTTTTGGAATGTTCTCTCCCCAATCCCTGAACCCTTTCTTCTCCTGTCTTCATTGTTGTCCTTTTAAATTCTATCTGTCCTTTAAAGCTCAATTCAAATTCTGGTTTTTCAATGAAGATTTCTCTGGTTTCCCTCCCACTCCCCTCCCGTGAACAGTATTGTGTCATTGTTCTGAAAGACTATTCTTTGTTTGTACTTCTGATAATGATGACTTACTACTTTCTGCTGTGAGACTTACTACATCCTGTTTTGGACAATGAAGTTATTGCTTTTGATTTGGTACGAATGTCTTATTTCCCTAATTTGATTATTTATAAGCATCTCATCGCCAGGGATCATGTCTTATTCATTTTCCAAACCCTTCCACCTTCACTCAGGCTGACCTTATCTTCCTCCCATCAGAAGATGGGCTCAGCCATTGGGACCCTGGGTTCTGATAGGTAAGCTTTTGCCTTTTCTTTCCCAAAATCAAACCCCCAAGTAACCTGTTTCCAAACCAGATTTCTGTGTGCATCTCCTTTCCTTTCTGCAATTTCTAGTACCCCTTTTATATGTTGTCTTCTTGTATTAGAGTAAAAACTTCTAGAGGTCAGGCTAATTTGTATTTGTGTTTCCATAACTTAGCATAGAGCCTAATACGTGGTAACTACTTAGTAATTGCTCATTCAATTTTATGTCCTTCCTTATCTAGTCCTTCCTCTTCCACCACCACAGTGTTGATAGAGTGCCTTGGTAACTAACAGGACTCGCTATTTTTCCTTCCAAACTCACCCTCTCCCCAACTTTTCTATTGAGAGTTTTCTAGTCATCTTTCTAGTATGCAGGTTTGTATTCTCAGAGTCAACCTGAATTCTTCATTTTCTCCATATGCAATCAGTTGCCAAATCTGATCATTTCCACCTTCACATTATTTGTGTCATGGAAGGAATTTGGTAGGATCCCTTCTTTTACTATTTTTGCAAGCAGTGTGTGTAATGTTGGGATTAATTATTTGAATATCTAATAGAATTAACTTGTGAGTCCATCTAGTTCTCAGTTTTTTCTTTTGGGAGTTTTTTAATATTTGAGGAAGGAAGGAAGAGAGAGGGAAGAAGAGAAAGAGGAAAAGAGGGAAGTGAAGGGAAAAAGAGAAAGGGAGTAAAGGAGGAAGAATGGAAAGGAAGAAGGAAGGGAAGAATGAAGGAAGGGAAGGAAGAAGGAAAGAAAGGAGGAAAGTAATAAGGAAGGAGAAGGAAAGAGGGAAGGAAGGAAAAGAGGAAGACCGAAAACTAAGACAGAAAGTGAAAAATAAAGAAAAAAGAAGAAAGAAGAAAGAAAGAAAAAAGTCTTACAGGCTCTTGGTTTGCTCTTATTATCACTATTAATGCTACTGATGCTGCCATGACTAGCTAACATTTATATCACACATTGAGGTTTACAATACACTTCACTTAATTTGATCTTCCCAACAGTCCCATAAGGTTGGTATTATTATCATTTCCATTTACAGATGAGGAAATTTAGAGAGGTTATGTTCCTTGCCAAGATCACACAGTTGGTGAGTCCAGGAAGAGATTTGAGCCTAGGACTTCTTGGTTCCAAATCCATTGTGCTCTCTACTGCCCCCTGCTGCCCCTCATACTAACTGTATCCCTTTTCACTCTCAAGTTACCTCATCTGAAAAATAGGGTACTACTTTGATGCTCTGCTTCACATAAACTTATGAATGTGCTTTGTAAAACTGAAATAAAATTTAGTCCTAAAGGAATTTGAGTTAATGCAATCCTAACTATGGTCAATAATGAAAATTTCCAGCAACATAGAGACACAAATTGGTTTTAAGAGGACTTTCAATCTGCTACTGCTTAGTGCACAGCATTGATTCAGTCATTTCCTTCCCTTGGCCTCTATATCTTTCTCTGAAAAATCACTGGCTTGTACTTCATTGACTCTAAGGTTCTTTCTAGCTCTGTTGTACTACTCATTTGTGAAATAAAAACAATTTTTGGCCTGTCCTCCATCAATTTGTCCAGGACAGTAGAATTTTGGCATGTGATCTTTTTTGGGGTCATTCAATGTACCCTGGTAAAGTCCTAAGTAGAAAAACAAAGACCTGAGTCAGGAGAGGCCTGAAAATGCCTTTAAAACAGGAGAGAAGATTGGAAAATGCCTGAATAGAAGTTCATTTTCACCCTCAGTCATTCAGAGGATCAAAGAAAGAAGAAACTGGGAGTTCAACCAAATGATGATTTCTGTGACTGCCTCCAATATTTGGTATCATCAATTTGTACCGCTGTGTCCATGGAGCTCTTTGGGTATCTAAAACCTAAATCTATTCTATGAATGTATTCAAAATCATTTTCTGAGGAGGTACTTTGGATTTACTCTAGGAGACATAAAAATTAAGCTTCTTACTTTTCTAAAAACAAACAAACAAACAAACCCAAACACAGAATTTTATAGTA
>NW_020954903.1:4712-5427 GCF_900497805.2 Vombatus ursinus | reverse complement strand
TTTTCTTCATAAACACTCCCATGAAATGGGCAGTACAAATGTTATTATTCCTCTTCTACCTATGAAAATACTGTGCTAGTAGCAGAGGTGAGAGCGAATTGCTCTGAACATACAAAAATCTTCTTTGTCCATTTTTTGGGTTTATTTACACGATGAGCTTCCGTGCGTATATCTATATGCATGTTGTGCAAGCTTTGAAAGAAATAAACACTGATACGCAGACTAATTTGGTTTGTCTTTCTAAGAACGAACATAGTGATGGTTGACAACACCATGCCACACTGTTTCCTTATTTTACAAATGGGAAACAAAGGAATCAAGTGGTTTGTTCATAGCTGAAATGTTTTAAGATTTGTCTATTGTCTTCTATATAATAACAAAATTGCATGCTTGTAATGTGGTTGCTCTGGAAGGACGATGTACCACATACCTTCCCCTTTGAAGCTCCTTTAGTGCTTGTTGCTACCCTATGTCTGTAAAACCAATTACTTCCTCCTTTTATATTCTGTTTTTTCACAGCTGACTAATTTTCTCAGTCCTTAGCACTCAAGGGATGAACAGTAGGGAATACCAGAGGCAATTGAATAAAATTTGACACTATCAAATCTATAATGTGAACAGTAGGGTTAGGTGTAAATAGGGGTTAAATTGCCTAAACTACTTTTCTCCAGAAATCTGCCTCTTTCCCAGTTACTGTGTGTTGATCAGAAGCAAG
>NW_020954903.1:2211-4629 GCF_900497805.2 Vombatus ursinus | reverse complement strand
TTCTTCTTCTTCTTCTTCTTCTTCTTCTTCTTCTTCTTCTTCTTCTTGTGAGGCAATTGGGGTTAAGTGACTTGCCCACACTCACACAGCTAGTATGTGTCAAGTGTCTGGCCACTGCGCCACCTAGCTGCCCTGTACCTTTTTCTTTAAGAAAAAAAAAAAAACCTAAGGGTTTATAACGCATAGGAAAGCACTGGATATGGACATGGAATTGGATGATCTGGGTTTGAATGGTGGTAAGGTGGTTAATGCTAGTCATGTGACCATGGAAATTCACACAGTCTCAGTTTCCTCATCTTCAAAATGGAGATAACAATACTTTTACTACCTGTTTCTTGGATGCTTTGTAAGGGAAATTCTTTATAAAGAAGTATATAAAACTGATTTGATGTTATTGAGAGAACATTCTTTCTTGATTGTTTCATTGAATAGCCGAAAATTCAAGTGTGATTTCAAAAGCACAACTGAATTTACAGTTTTCAGAGGGATTCAGAACTTTTAGAATTCCAGAAACTCCAATTGCCTTATGCCTGAGGGGAAAAAAAAGGAACAGAAAAGTGTGAACCAGCTCAGAGCCTTCCAGAATTCCTGTTGGGCTGAAATTTTACCAATGGAAAACAAAACCTTTTTTTTTAAAATAAAATATCTGGAAAATGTGAATCAAGACAACAAGTCAACAAGCATTTATCAAACATTGTGTGCCAGCCACTGTGCTGATTGCTGAGGATACAAAAACAAAAAAGGGGGAAAAACAGTTCCACTTTCAAGGAGCTAACAGTTTCATAGGGCAGATAGCAAGCATTTATATAGAAACAAATGATAGGTAAGATAAATTGGAGTTAGTCTGAGAAGGAAGGGGCTACAATTAAGGGAAAATAGGAAATGGCACTAGTAGTAAGGTGAACTAATCTTATCCATTACTAACTTTAAATCATTAATTGAACTGTATTTTAAATTAAATACTCTAACAGAGGGGGTTTTAGTCTGGAATCTCTGAACTCCATATTTTAAAACAAATATTTTGATAATATGACCGATTTCCTTTTAATTCTATCTATTTTATTTTATGCATTTAAAAGCATTATTTTCTGAAAGAATCCACAAGATTCACCAGAATGCCAAAGGGTTCCATGAACGAAAAAGGGCTTTAGAACAACTCCCCAGTTTTAAAAGCTATGCCACAGAATAATATACAACTGACAATTGTATAGTATGTTTAAATACATTTTTGGTCTCTGAATAATTTAATCATGGGAGGGCTAAGAGAGAAGGCTTAAGAAACACTTTCCCTAAAACCTTAGAAAACCTTTTCCTGAACAAGCAAATATAACAAAACATTTAACTAATACCAATCTATCTCCTAGGAGCAGTAACCTAGTATGAAGGAATAACTAAAGTACTGGAGAAAAACAGCCCAATAACCAAGTGAGATTAATTGGGTCTCGGAGAGACACTATTCCTAGAGCACCAAAGTGTTACTTTGCACATTCTCAGAACTCCAACTTTAAATTGTTCTGGGACTAAAGAAGTCCCTAAGAACATGAGAAGTTATAAATAAAGTAATTTTAATGGTTAGTCTAGAGGAGTTTATTTTAAGTTAGGCAAGGCATGGTAAATATAATCATAGAATTAGTAGGCATCATTTATTTCATACTGATAAACTTCTCACATGCTTGATGAGATCTTCATTTAATCTGAGCAGCCTGAAAATTGGATATCAACTATTCTATGGTTATTATCTGTCCTAGTAATGTTGTATGTAATAGAAGTATTGCACAGCCCTAGGTCATGTTCACTCACAGTGCTCACTAAATTTACCTTCCCTATTTGTTCCGTCATTAATTATGCTAGTTTCTTGTGGAACCTAGGCCTGTGAGTGCATAAGTCCTTGCTAATCAGCGTGGTTGCCTTTTTAATCCAACAATTAGCACCGTCAGCAAACACATTCTCCTACTTTCTCTTTAGGCAAAGCCAGTGTGAATGGAAGCAGCTCTTCCTGACAACTACACATGCTTTTGTTTTACATTGAACATTGCAGTAACTGTCTCTGGTCCTGAGTAGCTTAGGAATTCAGGTAAGTAATCTGGATTCAAACATTTATTTATTTATTTTTTAAGAACACCCTTGAGTCTCAATTCAAAAAAGCTTAGGAATTGAGGTGAATAATCTGAATTCAAAAATTTATTTATTTATTTTTTAAGAACATCATTGAGTCTTCTACAACATTCTTGACTGAGTGGACTCTCTACTTCAAAGCCTCTACTTTAAGCCTCTGATGTTGGGGAATGCACTACCCTTTGAGGCAACTCATCTCATATCTGGTAGCTCTAATAATTATTATTATGATTATTAACAACAACAACAACAATATTGCCTAATAGTAATATATATAATTGTATGATTTTTAAATTAACCCTG
>NW_020954903.1:0-2119 GCF_900497805.2 Vombatus ursinus | reverse complement strand
TTTTTCTTGATGCACATAGCATCTTTCTTCATATGCCCTTTATAGTTAATTTGGGTATTTACAGTATTTATAATAACTTATTTGCTTAAAGTCATTCTTAAGACAATATTGCTGTTACTATATACAATGTTCTCTTGGTCCTGCTCACTTCACTCTTCATGATTTCATTTCATGCAAATCTTTCCATGCTTTTCTAAGATCAATGAGTTCATCATTTCTCATAGCATTGTAGTATCCCATCACACCAGACACCACAACTTATTCAGTCATTCTTCAATTGATGGGGATAGCTGCAATCTCCAGTTCTTTGCCACCACAAAGAAAGCTGCTATAAACATCCCATTCATATTTAAAGTCATAATTATTTGTTAATTTCCCTCCATCTTATTTTTACTCACTATTTTCTTTCTCAGTCTTTCTTTTTACCCTATCCCTTTTACCTTTTCTTCTCCCTACACCCTCCTATAACCCACTTCACTCACCCCTCCAAGTGTCCCCCATCCCCTCCTCCCTCCCCATCTCAATCCACACACCCTTCTAAAAGTCCCTTCTGCACCCTCTCCCCCAGTTTTCTTACCTCTCTACATGTTCTACCTCATTGCATACTACTCCCCCTATATATGCTTATGTTCCACTCAGACTGACTAGTCCTAGGTTATAGATCTACTGCTGAAAGAGACCTTGGATGTGGTCTAGTCCAACCCCTTCATTTTATAAATGAAAAAACTGAGGGTCAGAGAGGCTAAGTTACCTATCCAAGTTTGTTATTGTTCAGTCATTTCTGTTGTGTATGACTCTATGTGATGCCATTTGGATAGAAACCCTAATGGGGTTTCCTGGCAAAGGCAATAGCCTTCTTCAGCTTATTTTAAAAATGAGGAAAATGAGGGAAACATGTTTAAGCAATTTGCCTGGGGTCACACAAATAGTAAGTATCCAAGGTCATGTTTAAACTCAGGTCTTGAGGCAGCTAGGTGGCGCAGTGGATAGAGCGCTGGCCCTAGAGTCAGGAGGACCTGACTTCAAATCCAACCTCAGACACTTGACACTTATGAACTGTGTGACCCTGGGCAAGTCACTTAACCCCATTGCTTAGCTAAAAAAAAATAAATAAAAATAAACTCAGGTCTTCCTGATTCCAGGTCCTGCTCTCTATCCACTATACTACCTAGGGAGGTAATAAGTAAAAGAGATGGAATTTGAAACCGCTTCCTCCATAGACTCCATAGACAATGGCATTTTTCCCCTCTCATTGCTCAGTCTCCCCTAAAGTGTGCTGTAGATGTCCTTGATGGAGAGCCAGGATTTGAATCCACGTTTTTTTGAGTCCTAGTCAAGCATTTTTTCCAACATATCAAATTGTCTCTGTTTTAGGAAGTCTCCCCTCATTTTGCACCCTAGGGGAATGAGAACTGGACTTGGAGTTAAAAGACCTGGGTTTGAGTCTGGGCTCTGACACTAATCAAACTAATTTAAATGTTACAAAAACACAATAGTTGAATCCAGTTGATTTCCAGCAATATTTATGTTAGCATCCTTTTCAACTTTTTTTCAAGATGCAACAGAGTTTTTGTATAAGCTCAAAGGAGTACCATTAAGTAGCTGGGCAAACTTTAGGAATAGGACATTATAGTAAATGTGAGTCATTGTTATTAATCATGCGACCTTGAGCAATTCAATTAATTTCTCTGATTCTCAGTATTTTTATAGGTAGAATAAGAATAATAACACATGTACTGCCCATGTCATGGGAATGTTTATGAAGAAAACACCATAAAATACTATAAGTTTGGAATTTCTTTTTGTTGTCATTTTTTTTTTGTTTAGAAAAATGAGAAGGCTAATTCTTATGTCCCCTAGAATGAATCCAAAGTCCCTCCTCAGAAACTGATTTTGAATACATTCATAGAGTAAAGGTTTTAGATACTCAAAGAGCTCCACAGACACAGTGGTACAAATTGATGATGCCAGATAATGGAGGCAAAGTCACAGAAATCATCATTTGGTTGGATGGACAGTTCTTTTTCTTATCCTCTGAATGACTGAGGGAGAAAATGAACTTTTGTTCAGGTATTTTCCAATCTTCTCTCCTGTTTTAAAGGCATTTTCAGGCCTCTCC
>NW_020954902.1:4687-6059 GCF_900497805.2 Vombatus ursinus | reverse complement strand
CACCCACCATCAGGCAGATCACAAAGATCTGAGTATGGAGGGAGATATGGGGAGGGGGAGGTTGGGAGGCCCTTCCTAGGGGTTCTTGCTGCAGCCCCCTCTTCTGCTTGAGGCCTTTCCTCATCCCTCCAACCCACAGCTGGGAGGCCCCTCCTCCCCCAGCTCCCTGGCATTTCTCTGTGTTGTACTTCCCCATTCAGGGGCATCTGGGCTCCTCAACTACTCCAAACACTTGGGAGAGCCCTAAGGAACTCAGCAGTCCCATAGAGGGGGCCCAGCAATAGAAGGGAATCGCCTTGAGAACAGAGACTGATCCTGTTTGTTATTGTGCTCTCAGCACCTGGCACAGGGTAAGTGCTGAACACTTGGTTATACTGTGATTGCTCTGTGCAATTTTTAGTATCTGAAGGTGTTGTTCAAACTCTGGGCCTTAAGAGAATTCTGAACTGCCCCACAAAAAGGGAGAACATTGGCAGGGGACTTTCCATCTGCCGCCAGCTCAGTAGGAGGGGCTGGGGAGTCAGCATCAGCTAAGCCTCCCCCAGGCCTCAGAGCAGGAGACCAGGAGCTCAGGGCCAAGAGCCCCAGGGGGCGTTTGCAGCCCAGCTCAGCCCCAATCTCATTGCAATGTCTCCCTCTAGTGGCCACAGGGTCAATGGCAGCCCCAGGGAAGGTCAGGAGACCTCAGGAGAAGGGCTTTTTCACCCTCGAGTCATGACTGAACGCCCATCCCCCTTCTCTGGCTCACTTCTCTCATTCGTCCTTTTCTTCCTCCTCCCTGACCCCCTTTCTGTTCCTTTCTCTTCATCCCTCACTTCCTATCTAACAAGGGACCAATCTCTTATAACCATGTTTCTTGTTGAAGAGTGACTCCTTCAGGGCCTCATTACTGGGCTGTCTTCCTCTTTTAAAAGGGTCAGTGTCTGTAGTAAGATGAAGGCATCTCTGGTTCATTCAGGAGGCGTCCTATGGCTCAGGAGTGTAGAAATGCCTGATTTCAGGAGAACCAAGGCATCAGAGACTGAGAGAGAAAGTTTGGGAGAAAGGGAGAGAAATGGCTTTCTTGAAAGAATTGTTGGGGCCTTGGAAGCACCTGAGAGAATGTGGAGAGGATCATTCAGTTTGGTCAGAGAGGAGAGCCCATGGAAGCAGGGGGAGAAGCCAGACTCTTCAGGGTCAGGAGAGCTGGGATCAGGGATGGTGCTAGGCTTAGCTCAGGCTCAGGGTTGACCCCAAAATGAACAAGACTGAGGGATTTCCAGGTCACACTCATCTACTCTTTGTCAGGACCAGGGGAGGTGGGCACAGACTGGAGTGGGAAATCTCCCTACTGTGGGAGGACAGGAATCTTTGTTACACCCCTGATCATGGA
>NW_020954902.1:3037-4581 GCF_900497805.2 Vombatus ursinus | reverse complement strand
CCCTACTTGGGAGGCTCCATTTCACTGGACTGGATTATACGCTCCATATGGAGCCTATGGAAAAGTCAAATTAGCAAAGGAAGGAAAGTGAAAAATCATCTGCTTCGATATGTGTTCAGACGTCATCCGACGCCCGTGTGCAGGAGGACAGTATCTGTGGTGACGAGTCCTTTGGCACGTTCTTGGCACCGTTGTCTTGCTGAGAAGAGCTCGGTGGTCGACGGGTCTCGGTGGTACCGTATGGCTGCTGCCCGGTGCCGAGTTCCCTCGGTTCTGCTGACCACCCTTGGCAGGAGTCTGTGAAGGTCTTTCCCGGTGTCATCGGAAACCATGCGGTTCTTTGGCCCCAGTCGAACACAGGGATCCACCAGAGGAAGAGCTGCTGTGAAGAGTGTGGTGCCGATGGGTTTTTTTTGCCTTCTCTGGGCTCTCTTTGGGATGCGGAGCCAGTCGTGGTCTCGCCAGATTTCCATGGTTCCTTCTGTGGTCAGCGCTCCATATGACTCTCCGCAGTGTTTGGAGCAGTTGAGGAGCCCAGCGAGAGCGTGCAGGGTCTTCTTCTTCCCCGGGGGTGGGGGAGGATTGGGGGCGGTTGGGGGGGGCGCGAAGACTCCAGATGAATTTCGGTCTAGTTGTTCAGAAGTCGTCCGGCCATGGAGCCCGCGCCACTTCTGGAAGACATGCCCTGTGTCAGGGCATGCAGTGCCTGTGGGTCGTCTCCATGCTCCGCATCCAGCAAGTGAGCAAACCACTTGTTGTATTTCTTCCTCTCGTTTCGTAACGAGTTTCGAGAAATAAAGGACTGGCTTTGCCTCCTCTCTGATGCCAGAGCTTATCTTCCTTTCCAGTCTGAGCCTTGATCCTCTCCCTGTTTTGGTTTCTCTCTTGTCCCCTTTACCTTGTCCTTTCCTTTTCTCATCAGCCTCAGCCCATTGTGGGGCTTAGCCCCCTGACATTATCCTCACTGTGCTGGGCCTCACTTCTCTACCCATCCTATGCCTGGGTGGTGCAGTGCTTAGAACCTGGGACTTGGAGTCAGGAAAATCTTCTTTCAGTCTGGTCTCTGAGGCTTATGAGCTGTGTGACCCTGGGCAAGTCACCTAACCTGTCTGGGGCTTGCTTCCCTTATCTGTAAAATGGGAACATAATTCTACCTACCTCCAAAGGGAAGGTAGTGAGTCCTAAATGACTTAACACATGGCATTGTCTAACAAAATTTAAAGTTCCCAGTAAATAATAAATGCTGGCTCTCCCTCTGGGTCTGAGCCCACACCCAGCATCAGGCAGATCACAAAGATCTGGAAATAGAGGGAGACGTGGGGAGGGGTGGGTAGCAGGCCCTTTGTAGGGGTTCTTGCTGCAGCCCCCTCTTCTGCCTGAGGCCTTTCCTCATCCCCCCAAACCACAGCTGAGAGGCCCCTCCTCCCCCAGCTCCCTGGCATTTCTCTGTGTTGTACTTCCCCATTCAGGGGCATCTGGGCTCCTCCAGAAGAAGGGAAGCCCCCTGAGAACAGAGCCTGCTCATGTTTGTTATTGTGCTGCCT
>NW_020954902.1:1997-2999 GCF_900497805.2 Vombatus ursinus | reverse complement strand
CCTGGCACAGTGCCTGGCACAGGGTAAGTGCTGAACACTTGGTTATCCTGTGATTGTTCTGGGCACTTGTAGTACCTGAGGATGTTGTCCAAACTCTGGGGCCTAAGGGAATTCTAAACTGTCCCATAAAAAGGGAGGGTGTTGGGAGGGGGGCTCTCCATCTGCCCCCAGCTCAGTGAAAGGTGCTGGGAAGGCATCATCAGCTGAGCCTCCCCCAGGCCACAGAGCAAGAGACCAGGAGCTCAGGGCCCAAGAGCCCCAGGGGTCATTTTCAGCCTATTTCAGCCCCAAACTTAATGTAATGTCTCCCTCTGGTGGCCACAGGGCCAATGGCAGCCGCAGGGAAGGTCAGGAGGAAGGTCCCTTTTTTTACTGCCTTCCCCCTTTGGAATGGGAGCTCCTTGAAAAATGGGACTGTCTTTCTTTTCACTTCAATTCATATTCCCAGCTGTTAGCACAGTGGAAGGAGGACAATGAGCCTTGTGTGCATGATCGGCTGGCATCCTCTACCGCAGGCTTGGTCAGAGAACAAACAGAATGGGGTTCACCCTTAACTGGAGGTCTGATCAAAAGAACAAGCAGGGTGAGATTGCATGGACAAAGTATGTGTCCATACATGGGACAAACAACCTCAAGGAAAGGCCGGTGGAAGAAGACTTTATATCCTTAGTGCCAGGACGTGTTTCCTTCTCCCTCCGTCCCTGGTGCAGGATGCCTGTGTCACCAAAATTATGGTCTCCACATGTGTTAACCAGGATGTGAGAAAGGAATTTCTTAATAGGACAGACTCAGACAACATGGATGTCACAGCAGACTGGTGTCCATGAATACCAAGATAAGAAAAACCCCATTATTCTAGACAGCATCAAGTTCACGGCACCTGGTCCTTGGTGGAAGAATGTTCCCACTCAGCAAAATGGAGCAGGAGAGCTTGGGTCCACTCAGAGAGGAAAGCAAAGCATGTCTGTCACACCTGAACATACAAAGCCTTATTGTAGGTTC
>NW_020954902.1:809-1857 GCF_900497805.2 Vombatus ursinus | reverse complement strand
ATTCCCTAATTGAAAAAATGGTCATGATGTGTGAGTAGCCAGTTTTCAGAGGAAGAAATTCAAATTTTTAAAAGTCATATTAAAGTAAGCCTGGGTTGTGTAAAAACAGTTCCCACTGGCTGATAATTACTCAAATGCTATTGCTGTCACCCGGACCTCCTACACATGTGCTTCTGTGACTGTTTCTATCTGATATTCTGCCCTCTTTGTCTGGAAGAACTCCTTTTGGAGAACTTTACAGATATAATTTTATTTTCTGTTCACAACAATCATGAGAGGTGAATACTATTATTATCCTCATTGGGCAGATGAGGAAACTGAGGCTCATGGAGGTTAAGTGACTTGCCCAGGGTCACACAAACAGGATCTGAAGCCATATTCAGACTCAGGTCTTCCTGACTTCAATTCCCGGCTCTTTGTACTGCACCAATCTGACATCCCCTTCTCCTTTCTCCCTCCTCCCTCCTCTAGCAGTTACTCTCTGCCAGGCCCTGTGCTAAACACTTCACGATTATCATCTCATCTGCTTCTCAAAATAACCCTGGGAGGTAGGTGCTATTATTGAGTCCATTTGGAGTGCGAAGAAACTGAGGCAGACAGAGGTGTGGTGACTTGCCCAGGATCCCACAGCTTGTAAACACCTGGGTCAGGATTGGAACTCAGGTTTTCCTGAATCTAGGTAAGTACTCTATCCACTATACTACCTAGGTTTCTAAATATTTGACTGCTTAGAAAATATTTTTAAAAATGACATTTCTTCACAAGGCATGATTTAAAATTACAGTCATTCCTTGAACGACCCTCCTTTTTGCCGTCTTTAAGAATTTTTTAAAAAATTAGGGGAAAGATACCCAAGATCCCTAACAATAAGCATATTTTAATGGAGCAGGGAAAGAGACTCGATAGAGGGAGAGGGAGAAACACAAGCCCCCCAAAGGGGCCCAGAATCAACTTCTGCTCATCCACCTCCCCCTTCAAATGCTCCTCCAGGCCCTTTTCCCACATCTCACAGAGCAGCCTCCTACCTACCCCTGCATTGAGTAAGAAA
>NW_020954902.1:0-762 GCF_900497805.2 Vombatus ursinus | reverse complement strand
AAGTCAGGTAACAGTCAGGATGAGGACTCCCTGGCACTTTGGGGGGTCTCAGAGAAAGGTGGATGGTCTTTGTCATTCTCTCCAATGGTGCGGAGAGTGAAGAGTACCGGGTCTCAGACTAGGGGCCACTGGCTAACACTTGGTCTGAATAATGGCGCCCCAGGACAGTATGCTCCCTCAGGTGTGCTCACTCTGGAGAAGGTCAGGGTTTGGAAGGTTTCTAGCTGAGGATTTCACTGACCCTAATGATAACCCCCCAACATTTCAGCAGGAGGCAGGACCCCTTCATAGACTGTACTGCCCAGTCCTGCCAGACCCCCTCCCATGACTGGGAGCATAACTGTTGCCATCAGAGGTCACCAAGGATCTAGAGAAGGCAGCACGGGATCTGTCCAGTTCAGCCCAATGAGCTTCAATGGTGAAACCTGACATGGCTCCCACCATCAGCTAGAAACTATGGCCATTGTGGGTGCCCTGGTTGCCCCCTTCACTGAGGCATTGTACCAAAGGGAGATTAGAAGGAGAACCCAACCGTGTACAGCACAGACAAGGGGAATCAGACCACAGCATCTTCCCTCCCTCCATCAGTCAGTCTCCTCAGCTGGCCTCTTTCCATTTGCAGAGGACTCTTCCTGCCTGTAAGGAGGAGAGATGCCTGTGCTTTCTGTTCTCCCCTCCCATCAGGCTTGGATTTCCTGTACGGCTAGGAGAGAAATGGCCTTCATCAGCTCTTCCTGTTGATGGCCTTCCTTGAGTTGCCTA
>NW_020954901.1:5840-6194 GCF_900497805.2 Vombatus ursinus | reverse complement strand
GACTCTGGTAGTGTACTTCTTTAAGAGAAGTGGGTACTGGCGCATGACTGGCAGAAGGTCGGCGTGCGGCCCGTATAATCCTACATGGCTGGAACTCAGAGGGCACGAGGGGCAGTAATTGGAAATAAGTCTGGGATAGGAGACTGAGTCAGCATGGTAGGGCCCAAAGTGGTAGAATAAAGAATTTGTATTTATCCTAGAGGGAACAGGGAATCTCTGAAGATTTTTGAGTAGGGAATGATTTGGTCTGAGGGCCCTCTCAGCCCTGACATTTGCTGTCTTAGAACAGCAAATGTCCTAGTGACCAGGGATGCAAAGGTAAACATGAACCCCATGGCGGTCAGCAGGGAGGCC
>NW_020954901.1:2536-5761 GCF_900497805.2 Vombatus ursinus | reverse complement strand
CCCTCCCAGCTCTGGTGTCCCCTGTTCTGAGACCCTCGGTGCTCTGAGTTTCTCTGTTCTAAAGGCCCTCTCAGCTCTGATATTCCATGCTTGAAAACCCCCTCGTAGCTCTGACATTGGATATTCTAAGAACCCTCACATCTATGACATTCCCTGTTCTCAGGGCCCTCCCTGCCCTTCTGACCCTCTTTTGTGAGGTGGGGGCGGTCAGGGGGGATTACCATCATTAGTATTCTCCCCTTTCCCTTCCAAATTCTGTGAGAAACAATTCCATCGGACCCCAAGTCCATTCCAATCAGTATTAATCAGTTTGATATGAGTCTGTAAGGGTGCTGCACATCAGGCCCCAGAACTATGAGCTGCAGATTTGCTGAATCATAGGAAGCTAACTAGAGGCCCTTCACCTTTGTTTTGTCTTGTTATGGTTGGTGACCAAGGCCAGTGTGGCAGAGGTGACTCAATTACATGGAAAATCCTCCTACTTATTTTTTGTACCTTGGCACCACTCTCTCTTGTCCAAAGGACCAGGTGACCTTCTTATGACCACTTAATCGGTGGTCATAATCTGCTTCTCCCAAACCAAGACCACCCTGCTAACATACCATTTCTAGCTGATACATCATTTTTTGGCCTGTGAAACAAGATCTATCAACTAATAGGATTCTGTACTTTGTCTATCCTCTTTTGAATGTTCAGGTATCAAATCTGGCATCAAGCCATCTTAAAATAAGAAGGGGGCATCTCAGATCACGAGGAAGATCTAAGGATCACTTCATTGGAGGGGACCATGGACTCTTTAATAACGTACCATTGGCTCAGAGCTATGTAGGTTGGACAAATTTTAACCCCTACAATTCCTACCTCCCAATTTAAAAAGCCATAGCAAATAAATATAACCATCCACACCTTGACAATGTCTGAATAGTTCTGTCTCAATCTGCCCCTTGAGACTCTCACCTCTTTGTCAGAAGGTAGATGACGCTTCCTCCCTGAACCTCTGGAATCTTGGGGGTGAGGTCACTTCATTGGTCAGAGTTCTAAAGTCTTTCAAAACTTTCTTGATCATGTTGGCATACTTGGACAAGTCCCTTGTGTCTGTTTGCTTCAGATAAGTCCGTAGAAGTCTTCCCCAGCTTTCTCTTACTTGGTATGTGAAACAAAATACTGTTTGGGAAAGTCTGAGCATCAACAGTGGGAGATGCCATCACCTTGATCTAGCTCCACCAAGGAACAGGGGGCTCAGGATACTTTCTGGGTTGCCTGGTATAGTGTAATGTCCTGTGCTGGGGGTTAGGAGACTGGAGTACTCACTCTAGTTTTTCCCAACTCCCTCTGTGACCTAGAGAAAGTTATTCCTACATGCCCCCAAGCCTTAATTTTGTTGTTGTTCAGTTGACTCTTTGTGACCCCATTTGAGGCTTTCTTGGCAGAGATACTGGAGTGCTTTGCCATTTCCTTCTCCAGCTCATTTTCCAGATGAGGAAACTGAGGCTTGGAGTGGGGGAGACCAGCCAGAAGGTTACTGCAATTTGTTGTTTTTGTATCCCCAGCACTTAACCCAGTGTTTGGCACATAGTAGATGCTTAATAAATCCTTGTTGAATAATTGATCTTTGTAGGGCATGACCTCATGTTCCAACGTAAAATGTGGCCCTCAGAATGAAGCACAATGCACTAGATGGGTCTGATGTCAACTCCTTCCCTCTGAACACAAGCCCCTGTCCAAGGTCCCAGTATAAGGGGTCAGGGAAGAGAGAGGAACCCAGATCACGGCTGATTCCAAGTCAGCTGTCTCTGTCTACTACTACAGGGGTTTCAAACTCTCAGCCTGCCAAACTTCTGAACCAGATAAACATGTAATTGAGAAATGTTTAACAAGATAAATAAAAATACAGTATAATATAGATAATGCTAATGTGTAGTTTTCTGAGACGTCAATATACTGCCTGTATGGATCCACTTCTATTTGAATTTGACATCACAGCATTATACTCTGCTGCCTCAGCAATGGAAAGAGGTATTTGCTGAAGCCTTGTACAAAGTAGGCATTTAATCATTCTTTGTTGGATTGAATTGAAACCCTGGGAGGGAACCAGTTCTCTGTGGGAGACAGAGCAGAGATGGGAACATTTGGGCTTGAGGACAGAGCTTCTGGGTGCAGAGAGGAAAGGGAGTGAAGGGCCACTCCAGCTTCAAGCCTGGGTAATGGGGAGGGTGGGGAGGCTGTTAGTAGAAACAGGGGAGATAGGAGGAGAAGTGAACTTGAAGAGAGGATAAAAACATTGATTGTGGATCCCTGGGACTGGAATAGTTGATGGCAGATTGAAGGCACCTGTATTTAAGTCCAGGGATCCTCCCCAGGCATAGCACATTCTTTGGGCTCCTACTATGATGACTCCTACTAATGCACATTCCTACTCAGTACTTGGAGATTCACTGTGTTTTCCTCAAATCAAATTTCTGGGCTAGGGTCTCCATTCCTCAACACCTACTTAAATTTTTTTAAATAAAAAGTAATGAATGCACTCTGAAAGGTATATCTCAGAATGCTATATTTACGGGGTTTTTTTTCATTACATTGAGCAGAAATATGCCTTGCCAACTTACACTTATTGATACTAGTCCTCTATCTCTCTGTTCTTTCTTTCTTTCCCTTTGTTTCCTTCCTTCCTCCCTTCCTTTCTTCTTTCTCTCTTCCTTTCCTTTCTCTTCTTTATGCATCTATATGCATATGTAATGTATATTTGTATAAATAATATACGTACGTCCGTATCCTTTCTCTCTGTCTCTCTCTCTATCTCTCTCTGTCTCTGTCTCTGTCTCTGTCTCTCTCTCTCTCTCTCTCACACACACACACACACACGCACACACACACAAACACATACAGGAAAGTGTGGACATTCCCTTTACTAAAGACAGACTTAAGATCTCACCAGTAGATAATTCTTAGAATGTTTCCTAAGGCACTGAGAGATGAAGGCATTTGTTTAAGGTGACACAGTCATTGTGAGCCACAGGGAGGCCTTGAATTCACATTTTTCTGACTCCAAGGTCTAGCCCCTGCTCTCTGTGTGTATTTGTGTATGTGTATGTATATGTGTGTGTGTGTGTGTGTGTGTGTGTGTGTGGTTGTATGCATTCTTTTTCCTTTCAGCCTGTAGCTAAGAGTTTCTTAGGTGCTTGCTTGCTCATTACCATCTGGAATGTTATCCTTACCAACGAAATA
>NW_020954901.1:0-2477 GCF_900497805.2 Vombatus ursinus | reverse complement strand
TGCTTGAGCTCACTGTGTGAACAAAGAACTCACATGACCATCCAAGCTGGGAAGAGATCCCAGAATGAGAAGTGGAAGGCTGTAATAATCCTTTGGCTCAGTTGCTCCTTTTGCCTCAGTTTCCTCTTTGGGGAGAATGGGATTAAGCATTTGTATAGCACCTACTATGTGCCAGACGCTATGCTAAGCACTTGACAGATATGATCTCATTTGATCCTCACAACAACCCAGAGATAGGTATTGTTATTATCCCCATTTTACAATTGAGGAAACTATGGCAGAGAGATTAAGTGTCCAGTGTCATGCAGCTAGGAAATATTTGAGGCAGGACTTGAACTTAGGTCTTTTGGACTCCAGGGTCAACACTTTATTCTTTGTACCACCGATTTGTTTGCTCTTCTGTTCAGAAAAATATGCAAACTCATTTTTCCCTTGTTGGTTGGCTGTCTTTCCTTCTTGAAGAAGACCAAAATGACATCATTATATTAGAGCCAAGTTACAATGTGTTGGACTGTGGCTGATCAGAGCAATATAAGCTTGGAATACTCTGCCACTACTTATAGTACTTTGAGAGTGCCCTTGTATCGCTTCTCCTGACCACATTTGAGCACTTGCCCTGTGTGAGTTCTCCATAAAATAGTCTTTTTGGCAAGCTTATGTTTGACATTCAAACAACATGGTCTTCCCATTGGAGTTGTGCTCTCTGAAGTAGAGTTTAAATTCTTGGCAGTTTAGTTTGAGAAAGGACCAGGAGAGGATTCCAGGAAGGTGGTGAAGTAGATCAGAAAATTCTAAGTTCTTCAGATTTCTCCCACAAAGAAGACAAAACAGCATCTCAGAGAGAACATAGAGTAGTTAAAAACAAACAAGATTTGGGGCAAAATGTGATCTTCTTAGGACAGTTGGAAAAAAAATCCCAGGACCAAGATTTGATACCTGTGAAGAGTAAACAACCACTAGGCTAGCTTTGCTGAAATAGAAAGTAGAGAATCCTGGGGCCAGCCAGGTTGTGAGGTAATCTTGGCCCCAGACACAGGAACTTTCCTCATCGGGACAGTGTGGGGACTTGGGCATCTAAGTGGGGAAATTTTGAGGGAACTTCTGTTGATAAGAGACATCAGACCTAGCTGTGCTGCCAAGACTCCACCCTGGGTGAGAAGAACCATCACAAGACCTGTGATGTACAGAAGCAGTGGGGAGGGAGGGATTCCCTGGCTGTGGGCACTTACAGGAGGGTGGAGTTCTTAGTTTCTGTCACAGGCCAGAAGGGAGAACTAAAGGAGCATCTGAGGTCAGAGATACCATCCCCCATGCCCCAGGACTAGAGGTGATTACACTAACAATTCCTCTAAACAACAAAAACAAACAAAAAAAAGAAAATGAGCAGGCAAAGGAGAAAGAACCCAATGATAGAAAGTTACTATGGGAATAGAGAAGATGGGAGTTCATCTTCAGAATAGAATATCAAAACAAAAAAAGCCTCTCCTACCACAAAGAGTAATGTCAAATGGTCACTTCCCCCCCCCCCCAAAATCACAGAACTTAAAAAAGACTTTAAAATCAAATGAGGGATGGAGAAAAATTAAAAAGAAAAAGAACAATCCAAGAAAAATAAGAAGATTATGAAAAGAAAACCAACCAATTAAAAATGAAGATCCAGAATCTTAAGGAAGAAAATGACTCCTTGAAAATTAGAATTGGGCAAAGGGAAGCCAGCAAAGTTGTAAGAGACCAAGAAATAACAAAACAAAGTATAAAGAATGAAAAAATAGGAGAGAAAGTGAAACATTTCATAAGAAAAAGAACTGATCTGGAGAACAGATCAAGAAGAGAAAACATAAGGATAATTGGATTACCTGAAAGCTACAATAAAAAAAAAAAGATCTTGGTATAATACTACAAGAAATAATGAAAGAAAATTGTCATGAGGTGTTAGAACAAGAGGGGAAAGTAGAAATAGAAAAAATCCACCAATCACCACCTGAAAGAAATCCTATGAGGAAAATTTACAGGACTATCATAGCTAGATTCTGAAATGCTCGACTCAAGGAGAAAATGTTAGGAGCAACAAGAAAAAAAAAATTCAAATATGGTGAAGCCACAATTAGAACCACACAACACCTAGCAGCAGCTACATTAAAAGACTGCAGGTCTTGGAACACTATATATTGAAGAGCAAAAGAATTGAGGTTGCACCTGAAAATATACCCAGCAAAGTTAAACATAATCCTGAATGAAAAAAAAAGTGAACATTCAATGAATTGTCAGACTTTCAGGATTTTGTTGCAAAAAGACCTGAAATCTATACGGGCCGCACGCCGACCCTCTGCCAGTCATGCACCAGTACCCACTTCTCTTAAAAGAAGTACACCACCAGAGTCTTACCCACACCTGGGTCTTCGGTTCTGAGCCGGATCACCACACAGAGATGAGCCATCGGGAGGCACCAACACCAGAGCTTTATTCAGAGGCCAACA
>NW_020954900.1:5957-6083 GCF_900497805.2 Vombatus ursinus | reverse complement strand
TCTCTCTCTCTCTCTGTCTCTCTGTTTCTCTGTCACTCTCTCTCTGTTTTTCTATCTCTCTCTGTCTCTGCATCTCTGTTTCCCCCTCTCTTCCTCTGTCTCTCTCTCCTTCTGTCTCTCTCTGTC
>NW_020954900.1:4800-5818 GCF_900497805.2 Vombatus ursinus | reverse complement strand
GTCTCTGACTTTCTCTCTCTGTTTCTCTGTCTCTGTGTTTCTCTGTTTCTCTTTCTCTCTCCCTGTCTCTCCATCTCTCTATCTCTCTCTGTCTCTGAATCTGTCTCTCTTTCTCCCTCTCTTTCTCTGTGCCTCTGTCTCTCTATCTCTCTCTCTTCATGTCTCTCTGTCTGTTTCTCTGTCTCTTTCTCTGTTTCTCTGTCTCTCTCTGTCTCTATTTCTCTCTCTGCCTTTCTCTCACTCTCTCTCTGTCTCTCTCTCTCTGTTTCTCTGTCTCCCTCTCTTTCTGTCTTTCTGTCACTGTTTCTCTTTCTCTTTCTCTTTCTGTCTCTCTCTCTATCTCTTTCTGTCTCTCTCTCTGTTTTTCTGTCTCTGTCTCTCTGTTTGTCTGTCTCTCTCTGTCTTTCCATCTGTCTCTCCTTCTCCTTCTCGCTCTCTCTCTGTCTCTCTCTGTTTTTGTCTCTGTCTCTGCATCTGTCTCTCTTTCTCCCTCTCTTTGTCTGTCTCTCTCTGTCTCTCTGTCTCTCTTTCTGTCTCTGTCTCTATCTGTTTCTCTGTCTCCTTCTCTGTTTCTCTGGCTGTCTCTCTCTGTCTGATGTCTCTCTGTGTCTCTCTCTGTCTCTGTCTCTCTCTGTCTCTCTCTCTGTCTCTGTCTCTCTCTGTCTCTCTCTGTTTTCCTGTCTCTCTCTGTCTCAGCATCTGTCTCTCTCCCTCTCTCTCTTTCTCTGTCTCTCTCTGTTTTTCTGTCTCTCTCTCTGTTTCTCTCTATTTTTCTGTCTCTCTCTGTCTCTGCATCTGTCTCTCTCCCTCTCTTTCTTTCTCGGTCTCTCTGTCTCTTTTTTTCTCTGTCTCTCTCTGTCTCTTTCTGTTTCTCTGTGACTCTCCCTTTCTCTCTCTGTTTCTCTGTCTCTCTGTCTCTCTCTTTCTCTCTTTTGCTCTCTGTCTGTCTCTCTGTTTCTGTCTCCCTCTCTTTCTCTCTTTCTGTCTCTGCTTCTCTCTCTCTCTCCATCTGTCTCTG
>NW_020954900.1:1617-2191 GCF_900497805.2 Vombatus ursinus | reverse complement strand
TCTCTCTCTGTGTTTCTGCTTCTCTTTCTCTCTCTCTGTCTCTCCATCTCTCTATCTCTCTGTCTCTGCATCTGTCTCTCTTTCTCTGTCTCTCTCTGTC
The DNA here is from genome assembly GCF_900497805.2 of Vombatus ursinus. Classification (NCBI taxonomy): domain Eukaryota; kingdom Metazoa; phylum Chordata; class Mammalia; order Diprotodontia; family Vombatidae; genus Vombatus; species Vombatus ursinus. The sequence goes on along the minus strand of NW_020954900.1, from coordinate 2,091 downwards.
TCTCTATCTCTCTCTCTATGTCTCTCTCTTTCTCTGTCTGTCTCTGTCTCTTTCTCTTTTTCTCTGTCTCTCTCTGTCTCTCTATCTCTCTCTCTATGTCTCTCTCTTTCTCTGTCTGTCTCTGTCTCTTTCTCTTTTTCTCTGTCTCTCTCTGTCTCTATTTCTCTCTGTGTGTGTTTTTGTATCTCTGCCTTTCTCTCTCTCTCTTTCTCTCTCTGTCTCTCTCTCTGTTTCTCTGTCTCCCTCTCTTTCTGTCTTTCTGTCTCTGTTTCTCTTTCTCTCTCTCTTTCTGTCTCTCTCTGTCTCTTTCTGTCTCTCTGTTTTTCTGTCTCTGTCTCTCTCTGTTTGTCTGTCTCTCTCTGTCTCTGCATCTGTCTCTCTTTCTCCTTCTCTCTCTTTCTCTGTCTGTCTCTCTGTCTCTCTGTCTCTCTCTGCTTCTTTGTCTCTCTCTCTGTCTCTCTCTTTCTGTTTTTG
>NW_020954900.1:0-1449 GCF_900497805.2 Vombatus ursinus | reverse complement strand
TCTCTTTCTCTCTCTCTGTCTCTCCATCTCTCTATCTCTCTCTGTCTCTGCATCAGTCTCTCTTTCCCCCTCTCTTTCTCTGTCTCTCTCTGTCTCTCTGTCCCTCTCTCTGTCTCTGCATCTGTCTCTCTTTCTCTCTCTCTCTGTCTCTGTTTCTTTATGTCTCTGTCTGTCTCTCTGTCTCTGTCTCTGTCTCTCTGTTTCTTTCTCTGTCTCTCTCTCTGTTTCTCTTTCTCTCTCTCTGTTTCTGTCTCTCTCTGTCTCTGCATCTCTCTCTCTTTCTCCTTCTCTCTCTTTCTCTGTCTCTGTCTCTGTCTCTCTGTTTTTGTCTCTGTCTCTGCATCTGTCTCTCTTTCTCCCTCTCTTTTTCTGTCTCTCTCTGTTTCTCTATTTCTCTGTCTGTCTCTTTCTGTCTCTCTGTCTCTCTCTCTATCCCTTTGTCTCTTTCTCTGTCTCTCTCTCTTTCTCTGTCTCTGTCTCTGTTTCTCAGTCTCTCTGCCTTTCTCCCTGTCTCTCTGTTTCTCTCTCTGTGTTTCTTTTTCTCTCTCTCTGTCTGTCTTTGTCTCTGTCTCTCTTTCTCTCTCTTTCTCTGTCACTCTCTGTCTCTCTCTGACTTTCTCTCTGTTTCTCTGTCTCTCTCTGTGTTTCTGTTTCTCTTTCTCCCTCTCTGTCTCTCTCTCTCTGTCTCTCTCTGACTTTCTCTCTGTTTCTCTGTCTCTCTCTGTGTTTCTGTTTCTCTTTCTCCCTCTCTGTCTCTCCATCTCTCTATCTCTCTCTGTCTCTGCATCTGTCTCTTTCCCCCCTCTCTTTCTCTGTCTCTCTCTCTCTGTCTCTCTGTCCCTCTCTCTGTCTCTGTCTCTGTCGCTCCTCCTCTCTCTTTCTCTGTCTCTCTCTGTCTTTCTCTCTCTGTTTCTCTGGCTCTCTCTCTCTCTCTTTCTCTGTTTCTCTCTCTCTCTGTGTCTCTCTTTCTCTGTCTCTCTGTTTTTCTGTCTCTGTCTCTACATCTGTCTTTCTTTCTCCCTCTCTCTCTTTCTCTGTCTCTCTCTTTCTGTGTCTCTCTGTCTCTGTCTGTGTCTCTCTTTCTCTCTTTCTCTGTTTCGTTCTCTGTCACTCTCTCTGTCTCTCTCTGTTTCTCTGTCTCTCTCCATCTCTCTGTCTGTCTCTCTCTTTCTCTCTCTCACTCTGTTTCTCTTTCTCTCTGTCTGTCTCTCTCTGTCTCTCTTTTCCCTCTCTCTTTTTCAGTATCTCTCTCTCTGTGTCTTTCTCTGTCTCTCTGTTTCTCTCTGTCTCTTTCTCTGTTTCTCTGTCTTTGTCTGTCTCTATTTCTCTCTCTCTGTTTCTCTCTCTCTTGCTTTCTCTCTCTTTCTCTCTCTGTCTCTCTCTCTGTTTCTGTCTCCCTCTCTTTCTGTCTTTCTGTCTCTGTTTCTCTTTCTCTCTCTCTTTCTGTCT
>NW_020954899.1:4118-6105 GCF_900497805.2 Vombatus ursinus | reverse complement strand
AATAAAGTATCAAATGAGCAAGGTGAAATCACACTGAAATCAGAAGACATTAAAAAAAAAAGAAGCAGGGGTCAAGGGGCAGCTAGGTGGTGTAGTGGATAGAACACTGGCCCTGGATTCAGGAGGACTTGAGTTCAAATCTGGTCTCAGATACATAACACTTACTAGCTGTGTGACCCTGGGCAAGTCACTTAACCCCATTGCCTAGCCCCCCCACCCAAAAAAAGAATGTAAATTGAGTTTTAAGAAATTTTCTTACAATTCCACCATAACATGTGAATATGTCATTGGATGGTAGGGTTTTAGCCATTAGATGAAAGGAAAAATCTTATATTTGGCTGAAAGAATCAGGAACATACTATGACCTATATATGAAAGTCAACTCGAGCAGTAGTCCAATCTAGAGGAGAAGAACGACTGAATTGGGAATTGAGGATTCTTGAGTGAGTCTTTTTGAGGAAATAGCCCTTGACGGAAGTAATTTGGCTTTCTCCAATTCTATCTCTGTCTCCCTCTCTATCTCTGTCGCTGTCTCCTGACCATTTCATCAGAGAAACTGTACCAATAACAGGTAGTGCATCTGGCTGGGATTAGACAATCTGGACCAATAGGAAACAGTATATCTAGCTGCGAGCAAGGGCACCTAGGATAAACAGATGCAGAAAGATAGTCATCCAAGGAGTGACTCCTTGAACTGAAGAAGAATGTAGGCTACGGACTCAAAAAAATGAAATTCTAGACCACGAAGTGGCAGAATCTTTGTTATGCATTTGCCATATGTGTGTGTTGCTACCATCATATTCAAGGCTAAAGTCTGCTCTTCTCACTGACATTGAGGACTTGTGGGAGAGTACACTTCAGGCTTCAGGGTTAATGAACACACTACACCATCTCAGTAAATATCTTTGCTAAACATCTATTGGCTGATTCTTAGTTGGAGGAGAGAGAGAAGGAGAATGATAGGGAGGAATCAGTTGTCTGGGGACTCAAACTGCAAGAGTCATTGTGAGTGAGTGAAGGAGCTCCAGAGGGTGTTTCATAGGATAATACCTTTGTATAGATTTAAGTGTTTCTTCCCCACAACATAAACTATTTGTGTTACTATTACTTTAAAGTAGAGGAATGGAACTGCTAATTTCAGAATCAATGAGTATATGTATTGTTGTCTTTCATTTATTTTAAGTATGTCATGAACCCCTATCTATATTAACAGTATTTTGGAAGTTAAGGACTTTAATATATGTAAAAGTTAAAAGTAATATAACCTATATCCTCCACACTCACCTCTGACCCAGGTTCTGGACTCTTAGGGATTTGGTTCAGTTTTGGGGGCTGAACTTAAGGCATCTTTTTGGTTCTTGTTCCCATTCCACAAACTCCTGGGAAATCACCCCAAAGAAGCTTAGGCATAGCTCATGTCTAAGTTTATTCAAAAGTTGATAACAAGCATTCAATAAACAGTGTAATTATCAGATATCTGACACCCACTACACAAAGTATTCCTGAAATGTCAGACTCACAGGAGTTCATGAACAATTGCAAACACATAAAACTTTAAAATTCAATTTCTTTTGGAAAGTAAAGACATTTTTGAGAACTGCTGAACAAATATTCCCCAATCATCTCATACCTGCACCAACTGAGTGACTCACAGCACAAGTAGGTTTGGAAAAGTGAAGAACTCTTCCTTTTTTTTTTACTGGTACCACTTGAACCCCAATCATTTGTCATGGCTCTAGTCCTAGCTTTTTAGGGTGATGCCCTGACCCTTTACTGTAATTTTTAGATTAAACCAACAAATAAAATTAAAATGCTATTCTTCCAGCATACTTTGAAGTAAGATAAAATTATTTTTGCTTTTCAGTTTTATTGATTTCTGTTGCTTTTCCATCGTTGTCCTTTCTAGATGTAATCCTCCTCACCTCTATCCCTCCTTGATACTTCCCCTAAAACAAAGAAAAACAGTAAAGCAAACCTAATTGACACA
>NW_020954899.1:0-4101 GCF_900497805.2 Vombatus ursinus | reverse complement strand
ATTATCTTACTATGCAGGCAACATGTCACACCCATAGGTTCTACCTCTCCAACAGGAGGATTGTATAGCTTTAAGTTCTGCAAAGTGCTCTATCTAAATCAATTCATACAATATTCGAAACAACAATTTAAAATAGGCAATTTCAGGTATTTTATCCCCATTTTAAAGATGAGGAAACTGAGATTCAGGCTGAGTGACCACTATGATCTCACAGGTGGTAATGAATGCTGGATCTTCCCCAGGTCTCCTGAGTCTGGGGTAGACGACTCTTTATACTATACCTTGCAACCCGTCTTGCTTATTTGTATTTGTAACCGCAGTATTAACACAGTGCCGGGCACGTAATAAACACATAATACATGCTCTTTTTTCCTTTTCTTTTCTTCCATCCATCCTTCCTTCCTTCTTTCCTTCCTTCCTTCCTTTCTTTCCTTTCTCTCTCCCTTTCTTCCATCCTCTGCAGTGGCTAGAGTCCTGGGCTTGGAATTAGAAAGTCCTGAGTTTGAATCCTCCCTAAGATACTTACTAGTTGTTCAACACCAGACAAGTCAATTGACCTCTCTTATCCCCAGTTTCCTCATCTGTAAAATGGGAATAATAATACCAACTACCTCACATGGCTGTTGTGAGGATCAAACAACATAACAATTATAAAGCGATTTGTAAATCTTAAAGTGCTATATAAATTCCAGCTATTATTGTCTGTCCAGCTGTCAGTCTCTTTGTCTGTATACCCCTGTACCCAAGGTTTATTTTTTTAATGAATGGATAGATAGATGCATCGATAAATAGATGAATTTAACCACTTTTCTAAAAATATGTTGCATTGTCTTGATGCTGAATCTTGGTCTTTTGGAGGGCAGGGCTAGGTCTGAGCAAGAGTGTAAGGTAGGCAGGATTTGTCTTTGTTGCCTTGTACCATTCTCTTTCAGTCCATCTCTTACATCTCCTGAAACATCCCTGGACCCTTTCCTTATCCTGTAGCTCCTAGGCACCTACTTACCCTGTGCTCAGGCAGCTGTTAACTAATTCCAGTTAAGGAATTAGAATCTTGTATTTAAAGCACTTGGCAAACTATAACTGCTAACTATTATTATTGTTGTCATTGTTACATTAAATGGCTCTTTCCAGTGGTATTTCCATTTCAATAAGGATCTTTTGAAGACCACAAAACCTTCAAGTCTCAAAGCAATAGATCTTTAATGGTGGTATTTCAGACCATAAGAGAGGGAATCAGCAAGAGAAAAATGTGGGGATAGAGAATCTTAATTTCCTTATTTGCAAAAAAAGGATAGTAATACCTGGAAGTTTCTCAAGTGACACTACATAGGTGGTTATTTAGTCTTCCTCTTTGTAAGGCTGTTCCTATTGGCAGGAAAGGTGAGATGTTGGGAAGACAGAAAAAGTTGCCTTCCCTGCCTTCCTCCTCAGTGCTGTTATAATCCTCCTGGTACGCAAAAGAAGACTCCATTCCAACACCAGCTCTCCTTTTCACCTTAGAGGAAAACTGTATGCTGACTTTCAAATCAGACAATGGTAGGTTTTGAAACCCAGCCCTGCTCTCTGTGTGAATTTAGGTAAATCACTTAACCTTTCTAGGCTTAATTCCTTTATCTGTAAAAAGTTAGACCTCTAATGTAATTTTGTGCTCTAAACCTATGATCCTACAATCCATTAAAGAAAGTTAAAATCAATACTATTTTACAAATAGGTAAATGGAGGCACATCCTAGTTAAAGGAGTTCCTCCAAATATGTTAAGAAATCATTGTCTGAGACAGGCTTTGCTCCTAGGTCTTTTGAATTCCAGTCACATGCATCATTCCCCAGACCCCTGAGGAAGTTTTAATACAAATGCACAAACATGTTTTTTTTTCTTTTGAGGCATTCCAATCCGCAGGAAACATTACTTGTTAAACTTAATGGATAACAGAACACTGGAATCAATTAACTGCTTGCCTAAGGAATTATTTTTGAAAACATGCCTTTTCATTTAGTGTTTTTGTCGACTAGAGCAATGTGAATAACTGAACATAGGAAACACAAATACCTCGGGAATCATTATCTAAACATCAAGTTACCCAACAATATTTTAAGGTATTTTGATACATTAAAAGTGGGGTATTTCTGCCCTTTGACTGACTTACGGTTAAATGAAAAAGAAGAAGAAAGGATTGTCCGTTTCAGGCTGTGTTTGCATAGATTCACTGTTCCTGGCATTTTGCTTTAAAACGAGTATCTTGCTGTATGTCGCTTCACCTCTCTGGCCCTCAGTTTCCTCATATATAAAATGGATGGGTTAGATTAGCTTTCATAGGCTCAGTTTGAAAGGTACCTTAGAAAACATTTAATATCTTAAATCTCCATGTGCCCTATTCCCATATTTAACATTCTATGATTTTATACATTCAATTTACATGATTCATTATAGTTAGAAGCCCCATCTCCCTAGACTGATTAAGATGAGCAGCCCTGGATACTGGATACTAAGTCCTATGTAGGGGGTACTAAATATGTGAATGAAAACACTTTGAGTGTCCTTACATTCCGAGAGACTGTGTAATGCAGTAGATCAAAGTTTGTCATTGAAGACAGGGAGTCCTTGGTTTAAGCTTTGCCTCTGACCACAGACAGTTCACTAAACCTAAGTACCTCAGACAACTCTGGAAGACTGTGCAACTTACAAATGAGTTGTTGATCTATGTCTTGAAAACAGTTCCCTAGGCCTGTGAAATCACAGGGCTATAATAACAGCAAAAAGAACATCAATTAAAAATCAAGAGACATTCAGTTGTTTAACACTTAAATCACTTAGTGCCATTATAAAGACCCAGGCTGGATGAAAAAGAAGCAAATTTAAGTCATAGATTGTCTTCCTCTTGCTGCTGTGTGACCTTGCAGAAGTCACTTTGCCTCTGGCCCTCAGTTTCCTCATCTGTAAAATGGATAGACTAGATAGGTTAAAGAACCTATATTAACATCTTATGAATCTATGAGTCTCTTCTGAAGCTGTGTTGTGGTTCCAACTTATTGTTTGATAGTGCACAAATTATCTCCCTTTTTGAGCCTCAGTTTCCTCATCTGTAAAATGGAGATAATAATACTTGAATTACTTGCCCTCAAGACAATTGCTAAGAAAGTGCTTCAAAAGTTGTGAAGTTCTATGAGAGTGAGTTGTGGTTGATGATGCTTACTGTGATTAATTACTGTTTATTCAGTCAAAAGCTCTTTTGCCTAGTCAAGTAGGACCAATCTTTTTCCTTGAAGAATTATAGTTACTCATGTGACTTGATTTCAGGTACCAGGGGAAGGACCTTCTAGTCTCCAAATTCCCACCTGCTGGCTGACAATTAGGATCACAGTGTAATACTGTGTTGCAATCTGGTGCTGTGCCAGGGTAACCATAGATATTCAGACATTTCCTCAGGATTCAAATAACCCTGAGACCACAAACTGTGTGAAGTCTCTAGGATTATTCATGGAGAGTTCTGGAAGAGAGCTATCAGAAGAAAAAGGAGGAAACCACAACCCAGAGGTGGAAGGTCAGATTGCCTCCATCTTGAATTCATGCTGACTTTTGCAGAATTAAGCACTTAACATTGTGACACTTTGTGCTTTTTCTGCTCTTTTACAAAAACTCTGAAAGAAGCAGCAGTTGCTAGAGTAATGGCAGTCACCCTGGTTAATAATGCAGCTCAGGCAAGGTGAAAATGTTTATGACTAGTGAACCCCAAGCTTAGCAGACCAGGTTGACCCCTGCTTCTTCTTTTTTATTTTTTGGCTAGGCAATGAGGTTAAGTTACTTGCCCAGGGTCACACAGATAGTGAGTGTTTTTTGTGTCTGTGACCGGATTTGAATTTAGGTTCTCCTGAATCCAGGGCCAGTTCTCTATCCACTGCACCACCTAGCTGTCCTTTGACCCCTGCTTCTTTTTTTTTAAAAATATCTTCTGATTTCAGTGTGATTTCACCTTGCTCATTTGATACTTTATTGATTTGATTTTTTGTTTGTTTGTTTTTGTTTTGTTTTTTGGGTGAGGCAATGTGTCTGAGGAGGGATTTGAACTCAGGTCCTCCTGACTCCAGGGCCAATGCTTTATCCA
>NW_020954898.1:4814-6193 GCF_900497805.2 Vombatus ursinus | reverse complement strand
AAATAAGGGGAATAACCCTCACCTGCTTCACTCAGAGCCCTACTTGAACGTTATCCTGGGGCTTGCAGGAATTAGCCTTGGTAAGGGCCCTGTTTCCTGCCTTCAGAGAACTCCCAGTCTAGTGAGTGAAATGGTATGCCTTGGCCATGCCCAGTGTGGTAGTGGTGGCAAAGCCTTGGCCAAAGGAGGCCAGCCCTGGAGAGGCAGGGATCAAGTACTGCTTGGAGGAGGTGGGCTGGTTGGTACTTGGGCTTTCAGGTGGGAAGGAAGGTGCACATTATCAACTGAACAAAGCAGGGATTTTTCAGCTGTGCAAAGGGACCTGCTTGGGTTGCAGAAGGGGGCTCTGGGAATCAGGGTGGGAAAGAAAGGCCGAATACCCCCATGAACAGAGTTCATGTGACATTACCTTTCCCTCCCTGGGCAGGTCAGTGGGGCACTGCCCACCAGAGAAGGAAGGCTTCTCTCCCAACCTTCACAGCTCAGCCTCATGGACATCCATCACTATGATTGTCCCTATGTCACTATGTCTGCAAACAGCCTGAAGAGGCCGGAAGCAGGAGCCAGATCCAATTGTTTGTTAAAATGGGGCCAGAAATATGAGAGCAAGTTCACCAGGAGGGGTATAAATACTTCCTCAACAGGCCCAAACTGATTGGAAAAAATACTGTGGTTAATAGAAATCTAATGGAAGGGACAACACTGAGAGATGTGGCCTCCATGAAACACTCCAATTTTACCTAATCCAAGGTGTTAGCACTGATTGTACCAGAGGTGGAATGGAAGTTGGAACAGAAACACACACACACACACACACACACTCCTACAGTTACATCCACTCGCACTCATGCACCTCCAGTACAATCATTTCATAAACAACGTTAATAGATACCGATTAGTAATCTTGGTGAGGACATAAAAGGCGGTCTCCAGAGGGTCTTCACAAACATTTGATTGACTTGGGAAGTGGAGAGGTTGGGCAGACAACGGCAAAACAGGCTGAGAACCTTAATTCCTAAGGGAGATCTCATGGACAAAGATAGTGGAAGATCTGGGCATATCTCCTCATGGGTGAGCGTTCCTGTCTTCCATGTGTGAGTACATACACGTGTGACATGTATGAGAACTCAGCTCTTCTCTCACTGTATCCATTCTGATGATTGATATGTTTTCTTCCTGTATCAATACGTATGAATACTCTTCCATACTCCCTTACTGTACGTATTTTAGTCCTCTCCTGTAATTCTCATATTAATCAATATATGAAGTTTCCCCCATATTTTCTCTGTGGTCACACATATGAGCAATTATGTATTCGATACATATCTAGTATCTGTTCGTTTTGTCTCATGTATATGATTATTCATGTATTCTCTCTG
>NW_020954898.1:4662-4781 GCF_900497805.2 Vombatus ursinus | reverse complement strand
TGTTTGTGTATATGAGAATTCAAAGTCTTTATATATTCCTTCATTTACGAATACTCATTCCCTCCATACTCCTATATGTGTACCCTTATTCTCTGTCTATATTCCTATATATGAGTACC
>NW_020954898.1:3232-4616 GCF_900497805.2 Vombatus ursinus | reverse complement strand
TATACTCTCTGTGTGCATGGACAGGAGTCTTCATTAATTCTGTCACAGGGAGAGAAGCAGTCGAATCCTTTCCGGTCTATAGAGGGGATATAGGAGAATGTGAGGGTGCATACACACACACACATGAAAAGGGAGAAAATGGGTACTCAGATGAATACAGAATAAATGTGTGAGTACTCATGTAGTAGGAATAGAGAGAATGATTGTTAATGTTTATGAGATAGAATTTATAAATCATGCAAATAAATTTATAGAAAGTATCAGTGAGTACATGTACATAAGAATTAAGAAAAAGAACCTGAGTATAATACATATGTAGATATATATACACATATATAGATGTATATACACATATATGTATATAACCTGTCTTCATATGTCTTACTCATCATACATTCTCTCCATATTCATTTATACAAATATGAATCATTTACACTTTACATGAGAGACTCTATTGTCATATATATGAATACTCATAGATGAATATGGAGTATATAAATGAGATATATGGATTCTTTTTTATATAGAATTATTTAATCATATATATATATATATATATAAGCTCATATATACTTTTATACAGAGAATCATTCAGTGATCATGAGGAGGAATAGACAGAAGGGAGGATAACTCCCTTACATAAATATACAGAGGAAATATTTGAGCCCTCCTGGACAAGAATACACAAAGCCAAGTGGTTTAGAAGAGGGGTACCGAGGACCCTGTGGACAGACAGCAGGGGGTCTCTGGGCATCAGTTCTGGCCCCTGGGGTCCTCTCGGGCCCTGCCTCGGTCCCCGAATGGCCACAGTCAGGACATCCCCCTTGTACCTCCAGACACCTGTATCTCCCCCTCCGTGGGGGAGGGGGACATGAGCTGGAAAAGGTGGTCAGAAGAGAAAAGGGACTGGAGAGGGTGTGGGGGAGGGGAAAATGAGCTGGAGAGGTCTTGAGGTAGAGCAGAAAATGAGCCCAGTGACAGGGACAGATTCTGTTTCCATGGAAACAGGTGAGCAGGATGCCTGATGGGGTGAGCAGAGGGAGCATGGGATTGGCTGGAGGAGGACTCCTGATGCACCAAGGTAGGCGCTGACGTCACCTGCCATTGGCGCTGAGCAAAGGAGGGGGGGTCCACCTTGCTCAGACTCAGTTCCACTTGACTGGTGGCTCGCTGAGGACCCCTAGGGCTGGGAGTGGGTATCTGAGAGGGGAGACAGGCCAGGGGACCCACCCAAAGACCCCCTGAGGCTCAGACTCCTGAGAATGGGAAACAAGGGGACAGAAAACATAATCCACAGACCCCATGACTTCTATCCATGGTAGGAAAATGGTCACCAGCAGGCCCCCTTCCTTCCATCCCGGGGCTCTGAGGTCTGACAGTCCCT
>NW_020954898.1:0-3149 GCF_900497805.2 Vombatus ursinus | reverse complement strand
CATTGTCTGTTCAAATCCCTCAGACATTCCAAACGGAAATTCTCACCTGGACCCTTTTCCATATGGTCCACCTTCCCCATCAACTGGCTTTCCCATTGTTATGCTTTCCTGGCCATTCCCACCCTTCATCCTACCTAGGCACCAGTGTTCCTTTTGCCCCAGCTTGCTGGCCACCCCCATCCAGATCTCTCTAGACCCATCCTCCCATCACTCCAAGCTGCTTGGCCACTCGCCAATCAGTCTTTACTAAAGACTCATCTTTCCCCCACTCAGATGCTGGGAATTTCTCATGCCCCTAGAGGATGAGACCCCATGCCCACCCGTAACTGGCTTCACCTGGCCTGACCACCCTAGCCCCAGCCCCCACTCAGACGCTGAGCTTTCTAGACTGCCTCACGCCGCACCTGACCACCTTAACCACCATTTAGATCACTGATGTTTGGGTTCCTTTGGAGTCTGGCCTATATGCTTATCTTTAATAAACTTTTTCTCTGGCTGGAAGAAGATCTGAGTTGAATTCATTCAGGCAGATCCGCGCCGTGATTTGGGCTTTTTCCCACGATCTTGGGGTGCCTCTGTGCTTCTAAGAGCACCCCAAAAACCCCACCCTCTTCACTGTGAGGTGAGGGGGGGTGCACCTCTTGTTCTGCAGTCTGGTCCAAGAAGAACCATGGAATTTATTCCAATCTTTAAGGTTAGAATAAGCTCATAACTTGCTGATGGGGGGCTGCCCCAAGGGAAAGCATGAGACTAGCAGAGTGTTCTCAGCTGGGGAGTGAGGGGCAGTCGGCTAACACGGGGGGAGGGGTATAGATGTAGGGGTAGAGGCTGAATGCACTTATAGGTGAGGATAGGGTTTAGGGCTAAAAGAGACCCCAGAGGTCATCTGGTCTAACCTCCTAATTTAGAGAAAGCATAACTGAGGTCAAGAGGAGGGCAGGGACATGGCCAAGGTCACACAGTCAGTAATGGGGAGACTCAGGCCTTGAGCCCAGCCTCCACCTCTTCCTCCTCTGACAGCCAAGCTTCATGGACTGAGAGTCCCTGGGAAGGCTCTCCCCAGAAGCTGAAGGGCAAGTTCCCTATAGAGCTAGGGGTTCTGGGAGTGTTCAGTTATGACTGTGGGCTTAAGGGAAGTGCCAACCAATCTCGCCCATACCCAGCTTTAGGCCAGCCTGGGATACACAGTGAGCAGGAGGAGCCTTAGTACAATCCATGCCTTCCCTGAATGTTTTGTTCATTTGTGAAGTAGAGGGAATGATCCCTAGCTGCTTCACCGAGAACCCTTCTTGAACATGTTCCTGGGGCTTGGAGGGGAGACAACAGGAGAGGCTGCAGAGGCCAGAAGCAGGAGCCAAATCCAATGGTTGTTCAAAATGAGGCCAGAAATATGGGAGAACAACTTCACCAACAGAGGTATACACACTTCATCAACTGGCTGAGGGGCTGGTTGGGACCATTTATTACTTAATTTATTTAAGCAAATACAGAAGTTAATGCCAGTCTAAGGAAAATACAAGAGACAAAGATGTGTCCCATGATGTGTCTTCCACCCTGACCCATTCCACATTACTAATGACTGGAAAGGAGTTGTGCATTGAGGAAAGCACAGACATTCTTTCTGTCTGTCTATCTTTCTCCTTCCCTCTCACTTTCACTTCCTCCCTCATTCTCTCTCTCTCTCACTCACACACACACACACCCTCCTTATATTATAATTTCATATAGAATTTTGTTTTTCATTTAGGTTTTTGCATTCAGGCTGACACTCTTTTACTGGTTTTGCTTATTTTATTCTGTATTCATATCCCTAAGTCTTCCCAAGTTTCTCTGAAATCTTCATAATTGTCATTTCTTATAGCCCAGTAATATTCTGTTATATTCTGGTACTATTAGGCAGCTAGGTAGCACAGTGGATAGAGCAGTGAGCCTGCAGTCAGAAAGCCCAGAGTTCAAATCCAGTCTCACACACTAACCAGCTCTTTGAGATCCTAGGCCAGTCACTTAACTTCTGCCTGCCTCAGTTTCCTCAACTGTAAAATCAGGAGGAGAAGATCAGCTACCTCCTGGTTTTGCTGTGAGGATCAGATGAAATCATATTTGCAAAGTGCTTTACAAACCTCAAAAGACTTTAGAAATGGTAGCTATTAGCTATTATTACATTCACCACAAACTTTGTCAAGTCTTCTTGGAAAGTATCTACAAAATCAATATTAAGGCCCACATACCTTCAGAGGGGACGGGGTAACCTTGTTCAGAAGGTTATGGAACCATAAGTTTGACACAAAGATTGAGGGTAAAACAAAAAGGTGGAAATAATTTCCAGACCTAAAGTCCTTCCACTAGGACTCAGGGGTGGGCAACCTGAGGCCTGGAGGCCACCTGTGGCCCTCTAGGTCCTCAAGTGTGGCCCTTCAGATGAATCCAAAGGGCCACACTTGAGGACCTAGAGGGCCACATGTGGTTTGGAGGCTGCAGGTTCCCCACCCCTGCTAGGTAATCCAAGAACACCTGTTTCTGCTATTTGTGGCTGTAGAGGACAGAGATGGCATGGAACCTCCTTCCCTCAAAAGGATAATCAAATACATCCCTTATCTCCTAGGGCTGCTGGCAATCTTATAGAGACATCATGCAGCTACATCTGTATGCTCTATAGACATGTTGATTATAGCACTTTCTATATCTATATATACATGTATTTACGTATAAATATTTGTATATGTGTATATAAATATACAGATCACTGAGGTGGCATAATAGATAAGAGTGCCCGAAATCAGGAAGACTGAGTTCAAATCTGGTCTCAGAAACTTACTAGCTGTGTGACTGTGGGCAAGTCACTTAACATTTGTGCCTCAGTTTCCTCATATGTCAAATGAACTGGAGAGGGAAATGGTGAACCACTCCAGAATCTTGGCCAAGAATGCCCCCAACAGGGTCATGAAGAGTCAAATATGACTGAATAAATACAACAACAACAACAAAGTATAAGAAAATAGTTTTTGGGGCCAAGATAGTGGAGTGGTTCGCCATTTCCTTCTCCAGCTCATTTTACAGATGAAGAAACTGAGGGTTAAGTGATTTGTCCATGGTCACACAGCTAGTAAGTGTCTAAGGCTAGACTTGAACTCAGGACAAAGAGCCTTCCT
>NW_020954897.1:5971-7837 GCF_900497805.2 Vombatus ursinus | reverse complement strand
TTAGAATTGTGTCATGTAATGGAAATTCTAAAGTGGATGTCCTTTAGCTATTTCCAACTCAGCATGTCCCCAACCCACCCATTACTTTCCCCATTTTCCACAGACCCCCTGGTTCTCAACTTTCTTACTTCTTTAAGAGTACTATTATCCTTGCAGTCACCAGATTCATAGCTTCACTGCTATCCTTTTCATGTCACTCTTATCTTTGTCCCCACGTTTAATCAGTTTTCACAGAGAGTTCTTTCTATCACCACAGTTTCTCCTACATTTGTCCCTTTAACTTCATTTACTCAGCCACCACTCTGGTTCTGACACTTGTCACTTACTCTCTAGAATAGTACAGTATCTTGTAATTGGTGTCGCTGTCCCAAGTCTCTCCCCTCTTTAATCCATTGATCACATTTCTGCCAAAGTGGCTTTCCTAAAACACAAAATTGAGCGTGTCACTCCCCCACTCATTAAACCTCAGAGGGCTCACTAATTCTCATAGAATCAAATAGAAACTCTCATTTTTGATTTTTAAATGCTTTTGAAAGAGGACCTAATCCTTATTTCCAGCCATAGTGCACATTAATCTTCTCTCCCTTAATCCAATCTAGTGTCTAGCTAACATAACCTTGGTGCCGTTCTTCATGTTGTTGTTCAGTTGTTTCAATCATATTTGAGTCTGCATGACCCCATTTGGGGTTTTCGTTACCATTTACATCTCCAGCTCATTTTACAGACGAAGAACTGAAGCAAAAAGGGGTGACTTGCCCAGGGCCGCAGAGATCGTAAGTATCTGAGATTGTATTTGAACTCACAAAGATGATTCTTCCTGATTCCCAGCTCAGTGCTCCATCCACTGAGATACCTTCTTTCCTCTTATTCAGCCTTCCATCTACCATCTTTGTGCTTTTGTCCCACCTATTCAAAAGGCTGAAATTAAGGACTGTTTTTCCATCTATCTTCGAATCCGTAGCCCGTAGCATAGTGATTTAGCTACTTTAGGACCTTAGTAAATGCTTGCTTATTCATTTTTTTGTGGTTAGCCTTTGAGTGATCACTTACTCTATAAGCCATAAAAGTCACTGGAAACATCATTGTACCCCCAGTTTATGGCCTAAGATTGCCTGAAATGCTCAGTTTCTCTGTTTTTTGCTTCCTGAATTTCACCATTAAAGAGACAATTTTGTTGGATGTGCTCTTTTTTCTTTTAACACTTAGTTGAGATCAAGTACTAGAAAGAGTGTTTTGCTTGAATATTATAGAGAAAGGGTATGTGATTTTGGAACTGGCTACACCACAAAGAAAGCTAGTCCTGAGTGCATCGAATGAGAATTTGCAGGAAGGGGAGACTAAATTGAATGCTCAGTGGGTAGCAAGGGAGCAACATGAAGGACCTGTACACCAAAACTTAGTAAAGAATATAAAGATGGAGGAGCTTACCTGAAACAATCTTCACATTCCTTTTAATTTTTGGCATACTTGGCTGGATTTTCATACCCAAGAACCTCCTTAAAATCATAGCTGGAAGGTGTAACAGCCTCTTTCCCTTTGCTAACATAGTTTTTAATATTTCTGGACATTTAAGATTTGTTTTGTCACAGTTTTTTCTAATCTTGGACACAAAGTCAGTGATGCATCTGCATTTTGATAACAAAAAAAGTAGAAAAGTATACCTCTTATTTTATTCATTTCTTCAATCCATTGCTTGAAATAGACTATTTGTTCTCCATTCAGGCACCTATAGACTTATGTAGAGATGGACGGAGCTTTCAAAAGTGTTGGATATTCATATACCCAATGCTGCCGTGCAGTCAACAAAAACTTTTCATTTCCTTTCTTCTGATTTCTGGGCCTGGTAGGATCCAACTATATTCTCAG
>NW_020954897.1:5664-5869 GCF_900497805.2 Vombatus ursinus | reverse complement strand
GTATAGTTCTCCTGAGGTTTTCTATAGGTATTCAGTGTTAAGGGCTCTACAGTCCCTGATCTCAAATCCTAGAAACTATAGCCAGCTTGTTAGCATGGCCCTTGGGAAATGGGGGCCGTTTGAGGACTCTGTGACACCTACATCTTATGACTTATCTTGATAACACCGTAAACATCCCAGTAAACATTAGATAACATTTTTTTTT
>NW_020954897.1:1102-5576 GCF_900497805.2 Vombatus ursinus | reverse complement strand
TTTGGACAGAAGTGTATAGAGATGACCGTTATCTATCAGATGGTAGGTTATCTATCAAAGGCACTAGGTATATCAATAAGAACAATGTGGCCTGTAACACCTGCAGCTACCAGATATTGGAAAAGCCCATGAGAGGAATCCTGTCATCATGGTGAGGTTGGCCAAATTATGAGAGTTCTCTTGCCTGTCTGCAAAGCTAAAAAAAAACAGCTGTCAAATGATGAGAGGAACACTCAGTGTGTTGGATGTTAGAAGACCTTAATTTCAGTTCAGTGACTCACCTTGGGCAAAGCACAATTCTTTTGTCTACCCCAATTTTCTTATTTGTTAATGAGAGAATTCAAACTAGGACTTGAGATGAGGGGATTGGTCTATGAGGTCCAACAATTTTTTAAATATGTTCATAAGTTTATTTCCATAGAGTTTGTTTCCTTCAAAATCTATTTGTTTTATTTTATGAATTTAAAGATATTATTCAAGAAAGTTCCCATACATTTCACCAGAAGGGCCCCAAATCACATGAAAAACGAATGACCACTGAACTAGGTGATTTCCAAATTCTCTTCTACATTTCAATATAATTGCAAATCTATGAACAGGATCATCACCCTGAAAAAGATGATAAAAAGATGATGATAATAAAAGAGATTTCTTTAAATGTGTGATTTTGAATTATATAAAACTACTTTTTTGTAAGACTCCTGTGAGGTAGATAACTCAAGTAGTAATATTGCCTTTTGACACAAAAGGATACTAAGATTCAGAGAAGTTATGTGACTTTCCAGTATTCACAAAAATGCTTAGAATCAGGATGTTAACCCATGTATCTGATGTCAAGGTTGACTTGAAAGTTCTTCCAGGTTCCTGTGCTGAGAGTAACCTTAATTTGCTCTTTATGAACAAATGATTCTCTCCCATTCTTTAAGACAAACAGTGTTATAGATTCTCAATCAGTTTTAAATGCTATCCAGTGCCCAGGATGGATTTCCAGTCTAAACTGTCATTTTGATATTATCAGTAGTTCAGTAGCCTTCAATTTTCACAGAAAAGAGGGCAATGGTACCGTTTTGAGACCAACTTGGACTGACCATCTACTTTAACTTAACTTCCTTCCCTTTTCAATTGATACCCTTTCGTTAACCAAATCAACTCTATATTTCTCTTTTCTTCAGTTACTTACTATATTGTCAAACTGCAGATCACATCCACAAAGGCTCATGCAATTCCAAAGTCAGCTAGCTTAATTACTCATTTATTATTGATTAACAGATTTTGAGGTTTCAAATGTCTGTGAGAAACTCTTCATGAGTAACAAAGGACAGTGTGTTATAAGATTTGGTATACATAACTTTTAATGAGTGAAGAATCCATATGCTGACTAGGAGGGATAGAATCCATTTTTTTTTAGATACATTGAAAGGAATAAAAAAGTGAGGTGTAGTCTAGCATCTCACATGAGTACATCTTGAAAGGTGCCAATGTTAGGGTGAAATTCCTTCAACAGCAAAATTTCTTGAATTGCCCTACTTGTAATGTCCTCCTCACTCTGTAATCTGATTTTCATCATGACTACCATCTGACTTCTAGTTTATGTAGACCCTTGTGTATAGCATCGCAAGTACCTTCTTCAGTTTTCTCTATTTTTGTGTATTCGTCCATAGCTATTCAATATGGTGGCGACTCTGAGAAGTCCAAAGCCAAATGGGCACAGATGGCAGCTTGGCAGTGGTGGCAGTGTGTGTGTGTGTGTGTGTGTGTGTGTGTAGATGCATAGATAGACAGATGGATACAAAGATGTATCCTTCAATATGAAAAATTTAATATAAGGACCCCTTTCTTACTTAAATGACCTCTATAGGGATATATGTTCAACAAAACTTTGAACATATTAAATTTATGGACTTTGCTAAATTTTTTAAAGTATGGTCTTGAATATGTATTTACTTTCTTCAAAGTGGACATAAAACTACTGTCTCTGGGGTAACAAATTAGTAGCAAAAAGAGTGTCTTTTCTTTATACAATGACAATGCATAGAGATCAAGTTACACTCTGCTCTTGTAAGAATATTACTCTTTAAATGGGATTCTGTACATGACTATCATAGATTTGTATGATCAGAACCCATGACTGACTTAGTTATTTGTGTATCATTTGCTCTTTTATGCTCCCCATATAACAAACCCAAACAACCTATATATCAGTGTAGTGACAGGAGTGGTGGAAGTAGGAGCAATGGGTAAAAATTGCAGAGAGAGCAGTGTTCGGCGTAATGGGAGAAAAGTGTCTGAACAGTTAAAAACCTTCAAAAGTGGAATGGATTGCTTTTGCATGAAGTTACTCTACATCACTGAAAATACTCACATGAAATTTGGATGACCATGAATTGTGGATGTTTAATATGGATGTCAAGTTCAGGCAAGATTAGACTAGAGGAATAGCCTTTGATGTCCCTCCCGATTCTGGATTTCTGTACTTATGCTCTAAATTTGAAGGTTAAATCAAGAATCTAACACTTTTCTGAAAGAAAATTAGTTGAAAATAACATATTTGAAGATCCTCTCATCAATTTATATCAACTGTTTACTTAATAACTGGCAACATGGAATAGTAGAACACATTATCTGACTTGAGAATAGATGAAACACTTGAATCAGAATGCCATCACTTATTGTAAATCTTGAACATCTTTATTATTATTAAATATAAAGTGGTGATAATAATATTTTCCTAACTATCTCTAACTATTGTTATGGTAATCAAATATTGGATAGTCAAGCTATTTCAAAAAACTGTAAAGCAAAATAGACATATGAGGAACTTTTGGTGCTTCACTGTATGTTGTGGTACCCTGAGTCAAATGCTTCATCTGTTTTCAAGTCAGATCATATTTTCTGTCTTTCTTTGCAGCTATTTGTTAAGAAAACAGTTGACCTAAATCGATCAGAGGAACTTCAAATACATTATTTTCAAATAAGTACCCTTTTTTCAGAAAACTAATGGCCTTTTGATTTTAGGACCACAATGGCTGAACATACTTTCAAAAGCATATTGTTATGATTCTCCAGACAATTTGGGAGATGACATTTTAAAACTGGTGAGCTTGACATGGACATGGTAGCAAGGAATTTAAGTCAGTAATCACATATTGAAGTGATATATCAATATGTATAATATATATACATATATATATGCATAAATGTGTACAAACATGAAACATGTACACATATGCATACCTGTATCTATGTAAATGTGTGTTTATACATGTGTATATATATATGTGCACAGTCATATTATTGTAGAAAACATTTTGGCATTAATCCCTTTGGTATTAATTCCCTGACTATGAGTTTCACCAAAGCAGTCTTTATGTCCTTGTTCCTCAGACTATAGATGATTGGATTCATGTTTGGGGGCAGCACTGTATAAAACATGGGCAGCAACAGATCTAGAAGTGAGTCAGATTCCTGGGGTGGCTGTAGATAAGCAATGAAAACTGTGGTGATAAAAACCATGAGAACAATGAGGTGGGGCAGGCAAGTGGAGAAGGCTTTTGACCTACCCTCTCTGGTTGGAATCTTCAGGACAATTGAGAAGATGTGACTGTAAGCGATTGTGATGTAAATAGAACAGAAAACCCCTACACCAATCCCAAAAGCCACACTGACATCAACTGCAAGGTGTGTTTCAGAGCAGGAGATCCTGAGCAAGGGAGGGACATCACAGAAGAACTGGTGGATCTCCTTGGAGCCACAGAAGGGCAAAGTGAATACACTAGTTGAGAACTGGGCCCCAAACAAACCTCCAGTGAGCCAGGAAGCAGCTGCCATCTTCACACAAGCCTCTCTAGTCATGATGAGTTCATAGTGAAGCGGCTGACAAATGGCCACATAGCGGTCATAGGACATCACTGTGAGGAGAAAAAGCTCTGATGCTACAAATAACACCATTAAAAAGAGTTGTGAGACACACCCCCAAAAAGAGATGTAGCAGCTGCCACTTAGAGAGTTAGTAATTGATTTGGGGACTGTGGTGGAAAGAAGGCAGAGGTCTAAAAAGGACAGGTTCTTTAGGAAGAAGTACATAGATGTATGGAGTTTCCTATCAAGAGAGATGAGGGTGAAAATAAGTATATTACTCATTAGAGCCACTAGATAGATCAGCAAGAAGATGATTGCATGTAGCTCCCAGATGTTGGAAAAGCCCATGAGGAAGAATCCTGTCACTACAGTGAGATTGGCCATGTTCTAGGGGTAGAGGATTTTCTCTACTGCCTGCATGGAGAAAAGAAATAGATGCCAAATAATGAGAAGAACGTCTCAGATAACTTTGGTTCAGGTTCACTGTGTGACTTTGGGTAAATGACAGTTTTTTTGCCTTAATTTTCCTATTTTTAATATGAATTGATTTAAAACTGAAATTCATGGACCTAAAATATTTTTATAAATGTATTTCCCTGTAGTTTGTTTCCATTTT
>NW_020954897.1:307-934 GCF_900497805.2 Vombatus ursinus | reverse complement strand
TTCTTTTTATGTAGGCAATTCTAGTAGTGTTACTACCAACTCATAGAGAAGATGCTGGAGCTCAGAAAAGTTAAGTGACTTTTCAGTCGTTATTGAAGTCATTTCAAAACCAAGATGTTAATCCAGGTTTCCTGCTTTTCAGGCTGTCTTGAAAGCTCCTCTAGGTTCCATTGCTGAGGCATACCTTAATATGCTGTTCATAGACAAATGATTGTCTTCCCATCCTTTAAGACTGAAACTTATATAGGTTATATAATAATTTAAAATGATGTCCACTGCCCTGGCCTAGACTGTTTCACTATCCAAGACATTTTGACACTATAACCAGCCTAATAGACTAGACATGTCATGCAGATGAATGTGGTATCAGAGATGAGTCTTCCTTATGGCTTTTTCAATTTCAAGCTCTCTTTTGGCTACCACTAACCCAGACCAGACATGTTGAAATGCAAATCTGTCCTCACATGGAAAAATAACTCCCAAAGCATTGTCTTCTGTGTTAGATCTCTTCTGGTTTGAAGAAGATAGCATGTGGAAAAACTGCTCCCTCCACCCCCAAACACCACATAAAGATATTTTGAAATCCCAAATATTGATTTCAAGAGCCATACTTAAAAACGGATTCCT
>NW_020954897.1:0-137 GCF_900497805.2 Vombatus ursinus | reverse complement strand
GTCCAAAGTCAGCTAGCTTAATTACTCATTTGTTATTTATTAACAGATTTTGAGGTTTCAAATGCCTGTGAGGAATTCTTCCTGAGTAACAAAAGACAGTGTGTTATAAGATTTGGTATATGTAACTTTTGATGAGT
>NW_020954896.1:3676-6154 GCF_900497805.2 Vombatus ursinus | reverse complement strand
CAGGAAAAGATTGGAATCCTAGGCAAACTCTCCCTCCTTCTGGTTTTTCACTTCCCTACAATTGGCCCATATTTTGATTCATTTAGAATATACCTGAAAATAAATAGTTGCCATTTATGATATGTTTGCATCTAAGGGCCCTGCCTGAGAAGATTCTGATTGGTGATCTCAGAGAGATTCCCCCTGTCACATAAAGTGATTTGAAGCCCATTCAAAAGTCTGACCTTTTGTGTTCTAAGGTTTTGCTTTGCTCTCATATCTCCACTCCAACGTGGGACAAACATTCAGAGTTAGGACTTATACATTATACGTTAAGAGACGAAACTTACTATTATGCTGGGAAATTCTGTCTTCTGGCTGCAGCTTTTATGGTATTTAGATACTCACATATTTATTTTTCTAAAAACCTCCACATGGAGCAGCTAGGTGGCACAGTGGATAGAGCACCAGCCTTGGATTCAGGAGAACCTGAGTTCAAATCTGGCCTCAGACACATAACACTTACTAGCTGTGTGACCCTGGGCAAGTCACCTAACCCCATTGCCTAACCAAAATAAATAAATAAAAAAAAATAAAGACCTCCACAGATGGTTGATTCTCATATCTGAGGGAAAATCCTAAGTTCTGTTTCGATTATTTTGCTTACATTTTTTTCACTGTTTTATTTTAACAACATAAAATTTACCTACATACTGATTTCCAAACAAAAATCTTCTCCCTTTATATGTAACACCATGTTGTTCTTTTTTGTTTTTGTTTTTTTGGGCTGGGCAATGTGGTTAAGTGACTTGCCCAGTGTCACACAGCTAGTAAGTGTTACATGTCTGAGGCAGGATTTGAACTCAGGTCCTCCTGAATCCAGGGCCAATGCTCTATCCACTACACCACCTAGCTGCCCCATAACACCATGCTGTAATGCCTCAAAACACTGAGTATTCCATATGATAAATAATACTATCAAGAGCTATTTTATCAGTGAAGCAATTGCAGGGGATTTTTTCTGTACTGATATTTAAAGATGTGGTATTAATTAGGGCAGTCATAAAATTGATATTATTTTCACCTTCCCCTCAAGGCTCTGAGGTTAAGGTTGTCAGAACTTTTTTTTTCTTTTTCTATCAACATTATATACTAAAAATTGAATTTGAATTTAGGTTTGTTCTCATGTTTACAAAATGGTCTACAACAGGTAAATATTTGGGCCAAGTAAGAATACATCTGAGAATACATTCTTCTCATTTATGACAATATCCATTCTGAGATTCATTGAGAGCAAATCATTTTTGTTCCCAGACAATGCCTACCAATCAAACACAGTGATTTTCAGGACATTCCATGATCTTCCCTTTGGAGTCTCAGGTCATTCTCTGTTCTGACATCCCTTCTTCAGAGTCCTCTCCTACCTCTTTCCTTCTCTTTACCATTGCTACACCATACCATGAGCCAAAATTCTCTAATTTCTGAAAATTTTCATTCTCAGCCTCTGAATATCTCCCTTTTTCCTTCTTCTAGTCCCTCTGAATAATGGCATCATAGATTCTCTAGCCGAATGTAGCTCATGATTCTGGAGTCAAAATTTCTATCAAGACCACATGGCCTGGGCTCAGATTCTTAAAATCTAGCCACTGCTTAGATTCTTATAATCTAACCACTGCTTACCCATGTTCAGACTCCTTAAGAGTCTGCCCAATATGATGGATGTTCTAATAAACCTTGTCTTTGGCTGAAAGAAGACTTGGGTTGAATTCTTTTGGGCAGGAGCCGCGTGTTGTGATTTTGGGATCCCAGCACCCATGAACCCCTAAACCACATCATTTTGGCAGCCCGTATGGGGAAACTGCCTAACCTCAAGTTCTTCTCCGGCCAAGAGTGGAAGGTATGTAAGCCTCCCCCCATCCCCTCCTTTCTTGCTCTGCAGTCAGGGTCACTCTCCAAGTATCAAGGCTTGGAGGTGCTTTTCGGGCAGACAGTTACGAGGCTGTCTCTTGCTCGGCCTGACACTCTCAGGCTCTTGGTCCACTGGGTCAGTTCAAGGCCATGAACCAGGGTACATCTTCCACAGCATAGAAGGCAAGGATGGAAGCCCTATCTGGAAGTGTATGCTCAATTGTAATTCCCTTGGCGCTAGGGAATTGGGGAAAACTGCAGTTGCTTTTTGGTTCCCTGAGGCTTACTTACTCCCTTCCCTCTGCACCTCTGAATCTTCCTTCATGGAGGTTACAGGGAAAGTTAGAACAGCTAAAAATATCTTGGCATATTCTGGAGGTTTTGTGATTGATCATTAGGAAGTTTTGAAACACCTTTGATTTCACCCTCCCCCACTTGGAAAGGAAGGGGGGGAGGGGCAGCAGCTACGGCATGGGCCCCCCCGGCAATGGCCTTGGGCCTTAGGGCAACCTTTGCCTGGAAGCATCACCCAGGTTGAGCACATCCTGCTCAAGGTAAAGAAGCTGGCCTCTGGACTTGGGGAGTTGCAAG
>NW_020954896.1:0-3636 GCF_900497805.2 Vombatus ursinus | reverse complement strand
GGGATGCCCATCAATTGGCGAATGGTTGAACAAGTTGTGGTATATGAATGTAATGGAATACCATTGCGCTATAAAAAATGATGAGCAGGCAGACTTCAGAAAAACCTGGGAAGACTTGAATGGACTGGTGCTGAGTAAAGTGAGCAGAGCCAGGAGAATGTTGTGCATAGTAACAGCCACATTGTGCGATGACCAACTTAGCTCTTCTCAGCAATACAAGGATCCAAGACAACTCCAAAGGACTCATGATGGAGACTGCTGTCCACAACCAGAGAGGGAACTGTGGTGTCTGAGTGCAGATTGAAGCATGATATTTTCTCTCTTTTTTTTGTTTCTTTTTTCTCATGTTTTTTTCCTTTGGTTATAGTTCTTCTTTACAATGTGACTAATGTAGAAATGTGTTTGATATGATTGTACACATATAGCCTATATCACATTGCACACCATCTTGGGGAGGGGGGAGTTCAGGGAAGGGGAGAAAATTTGGAACTCAAAATCTTATAGAAGTGAATGTTGTAAACTACAAAAAAAAAAAAACCAAATAAATAAAATTAAAAAAAAAAACACACAGCCTGGGTTCCAGGTGCCCTCTCTCATCCCATATTTTGGCTTCACTTTCCAGTCCCCATTGGTACATTCAGAGGCAGGATTTAACTCTTGGCTCAGAAATTCTGTATCTCTGCTCTCAACTACTTCCAGTATTCTGGAAGGAAAGATACCTGCCTAAACCTTCAGTGTTCTAGGAAATATTGAAGCGATGATATTATTAATAGCTTTAAAAGATATAAATAGGAAACTTTTGTCCAGTAATTTGGAATTTTATTCATTGTGTTATTATTAAATGTATTTTGGCTACTGATCTGATGACTTGGAAACAGAAGTCTTCTCTCTAAAAAACCCTCTATGAAACATCTGGGTTTTTTGTCCAAAATTACTCAATATTCATTTTTATTAAAAGTATTTTTTACAATAAAAAGTAATTTTTTTTTGGCAATTATTGTGGTTAAGTGACTTGTCCAGAGTCACACAGCTAGTAAGTGTCAAGTGTTTGGTCTGAGGTCGGTTTTGAACTCAGGTCCTCCTGACTTCAGGGCTGGCACTCTATCCACTGTGCCGCCTAGCTCCGCCAAAACATTATTTTTACTAAGGAAAGAAATACATGCAACTGCCTTTCTTTTGGTGGGCATGTGTTGTGGTTCAGAGGCATTTTTTGCTAGCCAAAAAATAAAAGTTAAGCTCAACAAACCCTTTTGGTACTGTGTTTCGAAAAAGTGGTGGTTTTGTGTTTACAGGGTTTTTGTTTTTTTTTTTTTTTTACATGAGGCAATTGGGGTTAAGTGACTTTCCCAGAGTCACAAAGGTAAGTGTTATATGTCTGAGATTTTCCACTCTAAGGCCCCTTCCCCACCAGATGATGTCTGTTCTCAGAACTGCCCCCCCCACCTATACCATAGAAGGGTTTGGAGTTTACTGTAATATCTGACCTTTGCTACCCTAAAGGCTCTCCTTGCCTCTGAGGTCCCCTCTTCTATGGGCACTGTCAGCTTTCTCATTTTTGTTTCCATGGCAACTCTCAGGCCTGACACTCTGTGTGCTCAAATCCTTCTGTTTCTGAAAATGTCCCTTCCCAGACCCCGTACATCTCCCCCTCTCTCTTCTCTAGGCTGTCACAGTTCTGGCCTTGCAGATTCGACAGTCTCATCCAGCTGATGATCCTGAATTCCAAATTTAATTTAAGCCTATACATTCCATGTTCCGTGAGGCATCTCCTATCTTATACTTTAACTAATTTTTTTTATTCAAAATCTGGACGTTCTTAGTCAGGACATAAGCAACAGGACTCCTCCAACATATGTCCTTGAAAGGTGCTGGGAAGCTCTGATATTCGGTGTTGCAAGGGGCTACTGACAGCTGACATTTTGGATAATAGGGCCATGCTGTCCTACGGTACACGAGCATTTCTCTCTTTTTTTTTTTTTTCTCATTAGATCATTGCTCATGATTGATCTTTTTATGCTTCAGTTTATTTAGTTATTTTAATGATCAAGAAATTTTTGACAAGAAAACAAGGTGTTAAGTATAGGGAACTTGTTAGGGAGAAAACTATTTTGAAATCATCATATCACTAACATCCATGTACATTGTGATAATAATCCAAATAATGAAAACTAAAAATAATTTGACCCAATTTATTATGACCTGCCTTTGTAACAAAAAATTTTGGGGCCGCTAGGTGGTGCAGTCGATAGACCACAGGCCCTGGAATCAGGAGGACGTGAGTTCAAATCCGGCCTCACACACTTGACACTTATTAGCTGTGTGACCCTAAGCAAGTCACTTAACCCCAACTGCCTTGTAACACCCCCCAAAACCCCAAAATATTATATCTTATATGGTTCCTAAAACATTAAAATCTAGGCTTCCTGTATTTTCATATGAGAATATTGGAAGTAGAGCACAGATTTAGAGTATTTCAACTAGGATTTAAATCTTGCCTCTGAGATAGTAATGTGAAGAGGAAAATGAAGCCAGAATATGAGATCATTGATGGTACCTGTAACCCAGACTGAGTGGGCTGGATGGAAGCTTTGAATCTAGAATCCTGATCTTTATTCACATGTGGAATCTGAAGTGCCAATGTTGGGTGGGACTAGAAAGGGGAGAGTGGGAGATGTTCAGGCGGCTGACAATGGAAATTGTCAGAAGCAGGAGGTTTTAGCACATTGCACAGAGTAGCCATGGGGAAGAGAAGGAAAGAAGTAGGAGAGCACTTTGAAGAAGGGATGTCAGAAACGAGAGTACACTGAGACTCCAAAGCGCATGGCCTGAAAATCACCATATTTGATTCCTAGACAATCCATGAAAACAAAAATGTTCAGCTTTGAATGGGCCTTAGAATGGAAAATATAATTAATGGCAAAGATATGTTCTCAGATATATTCTTATTTGGCCCAAGTATCGAGCTATTGCAGGCCATTTAATAAACAAGATGAAGGTAGATTGTTCTTATGAGATCAAACCTAAATTCTAATTTAATTTTTAGTATGCATTGTTAATAAGAAAAGAAAAAGAAAAAGAAAATCTGACATCTTAACCACAGAGCCTTGAGAGGAAGGTGGAAATACTATCAATGTTGTTACCACCCAAATTAATATGTAAAGGAAATTTATGTAAAGGACAAACTGTACAATCCTCTGCTATTGCTTCATTGATAAAGATAGCTATTGATAGTAGTTATTTGTCATAGGGAATATTTGGTATTGTGAAGCATTACAACATGGTGTCATGTAGAAAGGGAGAAGAATTCTCTTTGAAAATAGTAGATGGGTAAAGTTTGCATCATTAAAATAAAACAATAAAGGAAATGTAAGCAAAATAATCCCAATAGATCTTAGGAGGGTATTCCCTGAGATATGAGACTTTCCTATCTGTGAAGGTTCTTAGAAAAAGGAATGTATGTGCATTCTTGTGTCATTAAAGCTGCCAAGTTGGAGGTAGGCAAGAAGTCAGAAGACAGAATTTCCCAGCATGACAATAAGATCCCCCTCTGAAAGGAAAAATTAGTGACTTGATTGCCAAGCCAGAATTCTTGAAGAGTTCTGGGAACAAACTTGGAACCTAGAATAGCTGAGCTTG
>NW_020954895.1:5052-9143 GCF_900497805.2 Vombatus ursinus | reverse complement strand
TGGTTTTTCAGTCATAGAACAGAGCCTTTCATAGGAGAGGGCTGAGAGAGTGGTGCAGCATAATCAGGGATTTAGGAAGCAAGAGGACTGGTGGCAAAGAACTGGAGCCTGGAAATACAGCAGGTGAGGAGGGGGAGAGAGACAGAGAGAGACATGGAGAGAGAGGAGGGAGAGGGGGAGGGAGGGAGGGAGACAAAGAGAGAAAGAAAATACAGAGTAAGAGAGGAGAAAGAAAGAAGAGAGGGCAGATGGAGGGAGGAAGGCAAAAAAGGAAAGTGAGAAGAGGAGCAAGGTTTGGGGGAGGGGAAGAAAAGGAGGGAGACAGACAGAAAGACAGAGACAGAGAGAGAGAAAGAGAAAGAAGAGAAGGGAGGGATGAAGAGAAAGAAAAGAAGGGAGAAAGCCCAGAGCCCCAGCATAGCTTCCCTGCTCTACTAACCCAGGACTAGTTGAGCCTCTGCATTGGGCAGGAAGGCATCTCCTTCCCATCCTGTGGTAGTCTAAGGGGACTCCTGGGCTTTTCCAGCCCTGTCTTCTTCTGCTCCCATTTACCTTGGTGAAGTCACTGCTCTGGTGCAGCAGAAGGATAGCCAAGGAGTGGGGAAGACCTGGGTTCAAATCTTTCCTCTTGACACAAATTCTTTGACCCTGGGGAAGTCAATTAACCTCTCTGAGCCTCAGTTTCCTCATCTGTGAAGTGAAGGAGTTGGTCTAGATGGCCTCTCTAGCCATCTCTGCTTCATTTTCCTGTCCTACAAAAATCAGGGGTCTGGACCAAATAGTCTCTGAGGCCCCTTTGAGCACTAAAGCTGATTCTTTGCTGTGACTTCTCTCCTTCAGTCTCCAAGCAGCTGGTCTCCAGAGGGGTTGAGGGAGGGCTGGAGCAGGCAGAGGACAGAATGGGGGTAGCCGTCCCCCACTCAGGCAGGAGTGTATTTCAATTCCAAGGGCATGAAGTGAGCTCCAAGGAGATCAGTGGTGCCGCTAAGGTGGGCAAGAGGGAGTTCTAAGGGCTCAGTCTGATCTGTTCTGTGGTGTGTCCAGGAGACAGAGACAGAAACACCAATGGCTCCCTACCACATCAGGAGATACCAGGACCATGACTGGGAGCCTGTGAGGGAATTATTCTCTCAAGGATTGCTGGGGAATATGCCTTCTGACTTCCGGCACTTACTGAAGAAGCCAAGAACATTTCTGATCATCCTGGGGGTGCCCTTTGCCCTGTTCTTGGGCTCTGGCTCCCTTGTCCTGTGTCTCCTGTCTTTATTGGGCCTTTTAGCTGGCCACTGGCTGACTTTTAGGCATTGTATAATACAGTATATAGATAAGTCCTTGCACAATGACCTGTTGGATATCCAGAAATCCTACCTGAGTGGGAGAGGCTCCAGTTTTTGGGTGGCAGAGTCTGAGTACCAAGTTGTGGGCATCGTGGGTGCCCGTCCAGCTTCAGGGCCCATTGGTGGAAGAAACTACCTGGAATTGCGCCGCTTGTCTGTGAAGAGGACTTATCGAGGCAAAGGGATGGCCAGGACCTTGATCCAGACTGTGCTCCAGTTTGCCAGGGATGAGGGGTATGATGGAGTAGTTCTTGGGACTCCCAACTCCTATCACCCAGCTCAGCGACTTTATGAGAGTCTTGGCTTCTGGAAATACCATGAATCAGGGTATTACTTGAATTGGTGGCTAGGTTTCTTCTCAGTTTGGCATTACCAATGTGATTTTTCCTCCCAGAAATGACTGTCTCCCTGCCTCAACTTTCATGCCTCTCAGTGCTTTATGGATTTGTTTACGGGATCCACAACAGTGTGCTCTGCTTATTAAAGTTGTTGACTTTCCTGCCATCTTTGATTGGTTATTTCCTTGTTGCAAATGGCCCTTACCAAAAATCATTTTGGATTGAGGAGAAATCACAGAGAAAGGCAGTTCTGTATTAAAAGTCACTGAGGGAGTATCCTGTATTTTAAATATTCTAAGGGAGAATAATAAAGAATTCCCTGGCCTAGATGGTGATTACATTTTTATCCATTATACTTTCTTCTCCCCCACTCCCTTAAATATTTGTGTCCCCAGCAAAACATTGGGTGCATTTGGTGCATACGTCTGTATCCCCAATTGCACAAACTTCTCTGGGAAGGCTCAAACACTGTCCTTTTGAGGGTCTCCCTCTAGTGGTGTGTAGAATAGGGTTTCAACCACAACTATTTGGCATTTTTCTAAATGGCCTCTTAAGGAGAGTAGAAAGATCCCCAGGGAGTCCATTCAGCACTATCCTTAGATAACCTCCCAAACAATAATGGTCATGGTTGTTGTTTGGGTGACTGTGCCTCCCTAGCTCATCTAGGCTAGAAATGTAGCAGCCCCTTGGAGGGCCCAATCCCCAGGCTGATCTTCAAAGAAGCTTTACCCTTGGTCATATGGGTCCTCTTTTGGCAGCCTGGTGGCCCTTTGCTAAGTGGGGATCATGCTATTAGTGTGGAAACCCAAGTTTGCCTTTAGCCTTCCTTCAGCTCTGACCTCCTGAACTCAAGTAATCCACCACACACATCTTCCCCAGCAGCAAAGAAATACAGGTTTGCCCCAGTGCATATTGTAGAAATGACGGTCCTTCATTCTTGAAGAGGACCAAAATGACATGACTATGTTATAGTCAAGTTACAGTATGTCTGACTATGGTTGATCATAGCAATATGAGCTCAAAATGCTCTGTCCAGGTAAGGCACAAATAGTTCATGTGAACATTTCAGGTGGATTCTCTAAATTTGTGCATGTTGTGTTTCCTTCGGGCTGTTTTAATTCTGCTTTGCTCATAGAGCACAGCGGCTTCTTTGATGAGGGCATGCCATGTGGGGGCAGTCCTATGCCAGTGTCTCCCATGGCACACAATTAATTCCAAAGTTCTTAAGAGAGACCTTGAGAGTGTCCTTGTATTGCTTTTTCTGACAACCATGTGAGTGCTTGTGCTATGTTGAGTTCTCCATAAGATAGTCTTTTAGGCAGCATATGTTTGACATTCAAACAATGGGGCCAGCCCATTAGAGTTGTGCTTTCTGCAGTAGAGTTTGAATATTTGGTAATATATATGACACCTGACCTTAGTGTCTGGTATCTTATCCTACCAGCTGATCTTCAGAATCTTCCTAAGACAATTCAAATGGAAGTGATTCGGTTTCCTGGTATGGAGCTGATATACTGTAAAGGTTCCACAGGCATACAACAATGAGGTCAGCACAGCGACTCTGTAAACTTTCAGTTTGATAGTCAATTTAATATCTCTTCTCTTCCACACTTTCCTTTGGAGCCTCCCAAACACTGAACTAGCTCTGATGTGTACATCCCTGGAAAGTATACTGCCAAGCTAAGTGAACTCATCCATAGTATTCAAAATTTTGCTGCCTGACAATTCCAAGAGAAATTCCAGGAGAAGAACAGAGGTTTGTACACAGTGTACAACTGCTCTGACCAAGGCCTTTGATACTGTCAGTCCTGAGGGCTTATGGAGAATTATGTCAAAATTTGGTTACTTGGAGAAGTTCATTGGTATTAAATGTCAATTTCATGGTAGCATACTTGCCTGAGTTCTGGATAATGGACAATGCTCTCCCAGTTTCCTAGTCACCAATGGCTGTGTCCTTGCTCCCATGCTTTTTAGCATGATATTTTCAGCTAGAAATGAATAGTCTTCAGGGAGGGCCCAGGCTTATCACAGCTGGTAGATCTGGAGATTCTAATCACCCCTAAATACAAAGAATTTTGTTTGAATGATTGTGATTCTATCATTTACCTCTGTCTGTGTCTCTCTTTGTGTCTCTCTCTTTCTGTTTCTCTCTGTCTCTGTGTGTCTTTGTGTCTCTGATGGTTTATTCATTTATTCATTCATTCACCCCCCTCCTTCATCCCCATAAGAAGTTATGCAAATTCAAAAAACAAGGGACATTTTCAAGGTTTATCCTATTACTGTGCCTAGTATAAAGGACCTGTCCCAATGGAAGCCATTATAAAGAAAATAAAAGTAGAGAAACTGAAATTAAACAAACAACTTACAAAAGTGAAAAATGTAGCCAAAAGGAAAATCTGAGTTCATCCTTTCAGGA
>NW_020954895.1:1926-4983 GCF_900497805.2 Vombatus ursinus | reverse complement strand
CCCTTTGGCACAAAAATGTTAACCTGTTATGTTTCCCCAATAGTTCCCCTAAAATTGCATAGGGCTGTGCCAGTGCAATATGGAAGAAAATGTCTCCAGGTGTGCTGGCAATGCATTTGGCAAAAGCAAACAGAGGACCAAATATGCTTGATAGAGGGATAAGCAGGCTCAGTTCAAAAAGAAAGGAAACATCCTCAGTGGACCCCAGAACACATGTTTCCTCCCTATCCCCCCCATGGGAGTGAGCCTGAAGTGTTGATTGGAATCCACCCATTACAGTAGGAAGGCGCTGACTGAGACAGAGAAGAAGTTGGTCAATGGAGGTGGATGCTTAGGTGCCAATTTAGACCAGGAGTCAGAGGGCTTGGATCAGGGGGATTGGGTCCCAAACTTGAGAGAAAAACAACCTTCCAGAGACTAAAAGAAGGTAACAGAGGCAAAAACAGAGTATGAAATTGTCAGAAGGACCTTCAGAAGCTGGAGGATACATGGAGGAGGACCATTAGAGGTGGTGAAGGGCATAGAGATTATGCCAGATGAGGGTTGGTTGAAGGAACTGTGGGTATTTAGCCTAGAGAAGGGAAGACTGGGGGTGGGAAATGACCTACTAGTCACATTTAAAGAGTTGGGCTGGCTTACCGAAAAGGAGTTAGAATACTAATCCTTGATCCCAAAGACTAGAACCAGGAACTGTGGTTAGGATTTGCAAAGAGCAACATGACCTCAGGAAAAACTTCCTAACAATTAGAACCACTTGTTTCATTTGAAGTCTTTAAGGGAACCCTGGATGGGGAATGCAGAAAAACCATGAATCTATTATTTTTTTTTTTTGGTGAGGCAATTGGGGTTAAGTGACTTGCCCAGAGTCACAGAGCCATCTATAAGTCTATCTTGAGACCTTACTTCTGACAAAGCGCTTTTGATTCTTAATCACTACTCATTTAGGAAGTAGCCCAGCCACTGGACACCAATCAGAGGAGTTCTTTGTGTCCTCTTGGCAAGTTTCCAGAGCTCATGCCTACCTCCATGAGAGTTCACCTTCCCACTGAGGTCTACACCATGTCCTCTCATCAAGTTGGTTGGAGACTTCTTCAAAATGGTCAGGGAGTCCCAGATCAACCCTCCTTACAGTTGTAAAGAGTCACATAGGGAGGAGCTTGCCAACAGTGAGAGGTTTCCCCAAGTCTCATGAGTTCCTTTGGGAGGGAATGGGTTCTCAATCAGAGGGGATCTGCAAGGAAAGGTTTACTGATGCTTGTCAAGCATGTTGTAGAGAGGATTTTTTTTAGGTATGAGTAAAACTGGATGGTCTCAGAGAATCTTTCTAACCCTGAGATTCTGTCATTCTGGAATTCCTGTCCATGTGTATGATCCTCCTTCTGGCCCATGATTCTAAGACTCGAAATAGTTGTAAATATGAATGTAAGTGAGTCATGTCTGCATAGGCACAGATTCTCTGAATGACAGACCCCATTAAACTTTGGAGCAGAGAGCTGGCTGTGCAAAGAGCACAGAGATTGGAGGTATCTTTCTGAATGTGGAGGGTTTTGAATGGGGGATGGGTAGCTCCCTATTCCCCACAGGATAAAAAATAAGTCTTCCTTTTGGCATTTGAAGCTCTTTATAACCTAGCGCCTTCCTACCTTTCCAGACTTCTGGTACTTTATTCTCCACACGTTTTTGATTCAGGAGCATTGGCTTCCTTGGAATTCTCTACCCTTCTCTGTACCTTTGTGCTGGCTGTCCTCCATGTATACATGGCCCATGTACATTCTGGAGATCCTTATGCTGAGTCCCCCTCCTACTGACAAGCTGGGGCCTTTGAGCTTGGCTATGTCTTCCCCTAAGGGTACTAGGAGTACTTCTGAGGGGTCAAGGGTGGTTTTCTAATGTCATCAGCTCCAGCCCTTGGTGCTCTACTTCTTCCCCATCCCTGTCCAAAGTAATCAGTTGAGTCATTTAATTAGCTGTCCTTAAGTTGCCTTTGGAAAGGTGTATTTACCAAGGTGGTCAGGCTTAGTATACTGCCTGGTATAGGGTGTTCAGGGAAGACTAATACCTCTGGTACGAGGGCTGCCTAGCACTTTTCTGAGCTGCTGTTCACCTTTCGTGTCAACCTGATTCACCTGACTCTCACCTGTAGCTCAAAGAAACTCTAGCATGTGCAGTGGCCATACCTGAGCAAAACACTTTGGCAGACAGGCTAAATCAGGCTGAGGATAACTCAGGGGTCTCAAACTCGTTGGTGAGTTAGAGGGGTGTCTACCTCAAGCATGTGAAGATATCCCCCAGCAGAATGGGCGGATGAGAACAATTTGTTCCAATGGCCATAAAGGTAGTTGAGGCAGGTACCATGGAGTGCTTAGAAGCCAAGGTCATCCATTTCACCCCAAGCCATTGCCAGTTCTCTTGACTTTTGTCTTGCCACTGGACTTTGATGACTCAGGAAGAGAGAGTGAGGACAGACACTTTGTGCAACTATGCCTCACTAAAATCCGATTTATGCACAAGTCAAAAGATATCACCCATACCATTTTTACCAAATGTTCATATGGATTAATTGTACCTGACCTGTGATAGAGTCTTTTGAGCTCATATTGGTCTGATCAGCCACAGTGGGACACATTGTACCTTAACCCTAACATAGCGATATCATTTTGGTCTTTAAGAATGAAGGACCTAGACCCAGGCTTCCGGGAGCCAAGATGGTGGAGTAAAAAGGTCGTCGCTCTCACCCTCCCCTATAAAACTCTGAAAACCCAGAAAATATCACCCCAGGAAAAAACCTTAGAACAGCTGAATCAGAAGAAAGATGGCATGCAGCAATGCAGTAGCACAGGTAGCTAGAGGGATTAACAGGAAAGGCCTCTCTTACCCTTGGGGAAGGGAAGCAGTACGGCACCAGGAGTCGCCCAGCCAGCTAGTGGAAAGATCCACTTTAGCACACCAGGAGGAGATTATAGTGCCTTGGCATTCTGCAGCAAAGGAGTCTCCCAGTGCCTCAACAGAACTAAGGGAGGCAGTACTGCAAGCGGCCCCAGGCAGATTAACACCCGG
>NW_020954895.1:1672-1749 GCF_900497805.2 Vombatus ursinus | reverse complement strand
CAAGACAGAAATTCTGAAGAGGACAACATTGTCATCAAACTCACATCTGCAACATCAAAAGTGAATATGAACTGGAT
>NW_020954895.1:964-1250 GCF_900497805.2 Vombatus ursinus | reverse complement strand
CAGGACCTTGCAGCCTCTACATTAAAAGACCATAGGGCATGGAACATGATATTCCATTAGGCAAAGGAGTTTGGAATGCAGCCAAGGATTAACTACCCAGAAAAAATGAGCATGATTTTTCAGGGAAGGAGATGGATATTCAACAAAATAGGGGACTTCCAAACTTTCCTGATAAAAAGACCAGAGCTCAACAAAAAATTTGATCTTCAAGTACAAGATTCAAGAGAGACATAAAAAGGTAAATGGGACACAAAGATACAATATAATGTTAATAAGGGCAAAATGA
>NW_020954895.1:496-797 GCF_900497805.2 Vombatus ursinus | reverse complement strand
AAAAGACACAAAAACCTATTAGAGCAGAGGTAAAGAAGGGAGGGGAGTGAACATGTTTGAACCTTACTCTCATCAGATTTGGCTCAAGTAGGGAATAGCTTAATCAGTTAGGTATAGAAATCTAACTTGCACTATAGGCAGTAGGAGGGAAAAGGGTTAAGAAAAGGGAGGGGGATAGAAGGGAGGGAAGAAGCAGTAAGGGTAAAGGGGAAGAAAAGGGAAAAGGATAATAGAAGGGAGGTGGGACTGAAGGAGGCAGTGGTCAAAAGCAAAACACTAATGGGGGGGAAGGAGAAAGGAA
>NW_020954895.1:0-280 GCF_900497805.2 Vombatus ursinus | reverse complement strand
ATAGGCAATGAAGTAATATCATTACTAAACATATATGCACCAAATGATATAGCATCCAAATCCTTAGAGGAGAAGTTCAGGAAGTTACAGGAAGAGATAGACATCAAAACTATACTAGTGGGGGACCTCAACCTCCCCCTCTCTGAACTAGATAAATCTAACCACAAAATAAACAAGAAAGAAGTTAAAGAGGTGAATAGAACATTAGAAAAGTTAGATATGATAGACCTCTGTAGAAAACTGAATGGGGATAGAAGGGAATATACTTTTTTCTCAGTGG
>NW_020954894.1:3999-8673 GCF_900497805.2 Vombatus ursinus | reverse complement strand
ACTCATTGATTTCTTTCTCCTTTGAATTCCTATAAAATGTCTGAACCTCACAATCTAGCATTTCATCATACTGTGTACTGTTTAGTTCTGTTCTCTTTTTTGTTCATATCTCCCTTGCTGTGATGATTTGACTGTTAGTCATTTCAGGGCAGAAACTCTATGTCCTTAGGGTATTTTTTTGCATTCCCTGCAGCAGTATGAACAGTAGTAAAACAAGAATATTTGTTGGATCAAAGCTTCTGAGGTAATTACTATAAATTTATAGCTACTGCTGTAAATGAATTTTTAATATAAAGTTAGTATCTTAAGCTTCAATAAGTCAATAAGTAAAATAATTTAGCCTGGATTCAAAGAGGTTGCACAGTTTTACACTTTTATTCATCAAGTAGACAGATAACAGCATATGGGGAAAATATTTCTTTAACTTTTTGACTAATTCAAGAATGGCTTTATCTTACTTCATTAGCAATTCACTTAGTTCATGTAAAAATGTATGAAGAAACAATATTTTCAATACAAACAGTGTGATTTAAGCAAGTTGATGAATTGTCACTACAAGATTAATTTGCTAATAAGAGTTCAATAACATTTGTGTGGCAACTGCCACTATAGAACAAGATTTGGCATGACTTTTACGAAGTAATAGGTATTTTCTGTATAAACCCACTTTCCAAAGCAATCATTTCAGAAAACTTCAAGTTCAGAACCAAACAGTGCTGCAAAAGAGCTTTCTCTAAGCAAGGAGTGATCATGTTGAATTCATTGAATGTTAAGGCTATTTTTGAGAAGTTTTGGAAGGGAGTGTGTGTTTTTGGAGTTGTTTTGTTTGTGTGTGTGTTTTACTTAATCTGATTCCTTTTTTCTAGTAATAATTTATTTTATATTCCTATCATACATCTCATACTCTAGGGACTTGAAACAAAAACACAAAGAAAAAGAAGGACTTTGTACAAAATCAACTACTATTCCCCAATGCTGACACATCTTCCTTTATACTTCCTACTAAATCCTACAGTGGTATAGTTCCATGGTATTATGGACAATGTTCAACAGATTCTTCTTTTCCACATTTACCTCTGGTGGTGCGTTGACTTCTTGAGTTTGTGATGACACAATCCATTCTGAAAATAATCTTGTTTTCTGAACTTGAAATTAAGGTAATAATAGTCCCCTAGTTCCCAATTTCTGTATGCATTAATTAATTTCTCAATTAGACTTCATACTTTTCTAACAGACTTGGTCTTATCCAAAGTATTACTCTTCCATTTTTTTGGATAACTTTGTTTATGAAAAGCTAGGAATTTCAGTGTACAAATTTTGTTGCAAATACCCTTGAGATTTTTTTCTCCATAATTTTTCTCAGGACATTGATAACTTCCTTGTTTCTCAGGCTATAAATAAAAGGGTTTAAAAAGGGAATTACTATTGTATAAAAAATAGCAACGGGTATGTCTATGGCTCCTTCATTAACTGCACCTGGCCGAATATACATGATGAGAAGAGAACCATAGAATATTGAGACAGATACAAAATGGGATGCACAGGTGGACAAGGCTTTACCTCGTCCCTCCTTTGATTTCATCTTAAAGATAGTAAAAAGGATGTAAAGATAAGACAAGAAGACAACACCTATAGTGAAGACTTGAATCGAGCCTGAGAAGATGAATATCATCAATTCATTAATATGAGGGTCAGTACAAGAGAGTCGGTATAAAGGAAGAACATCCACAAAAAAAATGATTGATTTGGTGTGACTTACAGAAAGTTAATCTGAATAGAAAGCCAACTTGAATCATGGAATGTAGGTTGCCAGCTACGAGTGAACCAGTGATCATCTGAATGCAGAGTTTCTTTGACATAATGATGGGATAATGAAGTGGATTACATATTGCCACATAGCGGTCATATGCCATGGCTGCCAGGAGAAAACAGTCTGAAGTTTCAGAAAAGCAAAGAAAATAAAATTGTGCCATACATTGATGAAGGGAAATCATTCTATCCTTAGAAAAGAAGTTCATTAACATCTTAGGAGTAATAGCACAAGAGCAAATTGCATCCATAAATGCCAAGTTACCAAGAAACAAATACATAGGTGAGTGGAGTCGGGGTTCAATTGAAATTAATATCATCAATCCAATGTTGCCTATTATGGTTATTAGATAGATTATAAGGAAAAGTATGAATAGAAGAATCTGCAGTTCTTGGTTACTTGTAAATCCAGTGAGGATAAACTCAATTGTCAAAGTGATATTCTCAGCCATCTCAGTCTCCTGAAAACAAGGATTTTTGGGGTATATATTAGAATGCAAGTCAAAATATACCTATTCTTTCCGTTAACTTCCTTCAGCAGAGATTAAAGCACAAACAAGTCTATTTTCTTCCAGTGTTTTATCATCAACTCAAAAGGATAGCCCCCTCAATCAATCAATATTCATTAAACATCAGGCACTGTGCTAAGTGCTAGGGATACAAACAATGCCAAAAGACAATCCATGCCCTCAAGAAACTCATAATGGGAGAGAGAGAATATGCAAACAAATATATACAGGATGAATAGGAAATAATCTAAAGAAAGACAGCACTAGAATTAAAAGGGGTTGCAAAAGACTTCCTGTTAAAGATGGGATTTTAGTTGAGACTTGAAGCCAAGGAAATCAGTAGGCAGAGTTAAGGAAAGAGAGCATTCGAGGCATGGAGGACAGCCAAAGCAAATGCCTGGAGCCAAGAGATGGATTATTTTGTTCACTTCCAAGAGAACATTAATTTCTCTGAGCTTTTATGGTCATAGTTTCTGAAACCTTTTTGGGTGCCAGAGAGAAAATATCAAATTTGGTTGGCCTGGACTCTTTTTGCATGGTTTAAGAATCTATGCTGTCTTCAAAAGGTTCTTTTTCAAGGATTTATGCAAGCCTAGTCTTTTACCAAGGATCAGTGATTGGACTCTGTATTTTCAAACAACTAAAATGGTAACAGTTGCTTGCCTCTTACATGATGGATATTTTTTAAAAGTAAGTCTCATTTGCCAATATTTTCCTTTAGTTAAAAATTACTATAACTAATGGTACATCTCTTCCAAAATCACATGCCTTTCAATGTACTGAGCTTGGAAATTCCACAAGAATTAGCACTGGTGAATCTATGTTTTATCCATTTCACTATTCAGTCTCAGACAAAGTTATCAAAGACAAATGTTACCAAATGTCTCTTTGTCAGGTATTGATACTCATTTGAATAGCCTAAGAAGGCTTACCACAAAGCTTTGGATTCCCTTAAAATTTTAACATATCTATCATACTGAATTTTCCTAAATCATTCTTGAATTTATTCATACTCATACTTGAGTAATGGATTCAATAAGATTACTACCCATTGTAGCACGATGATCTTCTTTTGCTTGTCCCAACAGTTCCTTTTTAAAGCTTTAAAAGTGTGCTATAATAACTAGCTTTACTGATTTTGGTGACAATGTCTCCATTTACATTATTGATATACTTTATTAAATGATAGGGACTGGATATATTGTTTCATTTGTGTACAGAACTACACGTATGGAAAATTCCTGTTCCAGCGTAGATTGATATCTTCTCTGAAAATTATAGTTTTAGACTCATTGAGAAGTAAAGTGATTTGTTCAGGGTCACATAGAAAGTATGTGTCAGAGGTGAGATGGATTCAAGTGCAGTGGCTCTCTCCACTACATCATGTTGTCTCTCTTTATCCTTTATTATTTATATTAATTTTTAATATTGCTTACCCTCTTAGATTTGTCTCCTATTTTTAGTGTATTATTGTCTGGAGGATCCTCCATTATTTTGATCATTTTAGTTGTCCTTTTCTGGGCTTTCCCTTCTGCTGTTCTGTCTCTTTTGGAGAGTCGTCATGCTGACTTCCTGCAGAATTTCAAGAGCAAAGATTCCTGCTTTATAATGAAGTAGAATGGTCTATTTGTTTTGCTACCAAAACCCTGATGATGTTTATTCAGTGGTCCCTTTCAGCTTTCTCCTCACATTTAGACCAAAGTTTTCAAGAAACTGCCTATGCAACCTGCCATATTCTGAATATAATAATTAGGATTATTTTTCATTACTTGTATTACCTTACGTGTGTCCACAATGAAGTTCAGTCTGTAACTTTTTTCTTATAAGGTCTCAGCATGAAAGTTTCCTATCTTCTGTCTTCCTCAGCCTGTAATTGATTTAGAGCATGACTTAGTTTTAGTTCTGTCAGATCTTAAAAAGAGAGGAAAATAGAAGGGTGTCAGCATATTATTAAAATTCTAGGGAAAAAATGGAGAATTTTAGTATGTTTTGATATTGTTAGGTTACTAGTGGCTTAGAGAAGGCCTACTGAAAATATTGATCTTGGTAGATAGAAAAATATGACAATTTTTAGTTAATTTTCTGGAGTCAAAATTTCAGTTGTGTTTTCTTATAATAATGACTGCATGGAAAGCCATCCTTCTCCTAAGTATTAGCTAGCATTTATATATCACTTCAAGATTTACAAAATAATATTTATATATTATTTCATTTGATTCTAATGGGCCTGAAAAATATGCTAGATTCCCATTATTGATGTAAGTTAGAAAATACAATGAACACACAAGCTATTTGTGGGCATTACTTTACAGGGTCAATCAATCAGCATTTATTAAAAACCTGTTCTAGGCACTGG
>NW_020954894.1:1699-3915 GCF_900497805.2 Vombatus ursinus | reverse complement strand
TGGTACAAAGACAATAATAAAATAATTCCTACCCTCAAGGAGCTTATACCATATGCCATGTATAGTATATAGCCAGGTACCATGCTAAGTATTCAGGATATAAAGAAAAAACAAACAGTCTCTGCTATCATCAAAGAGCTTACATTCTACTGGAGGGAACAACATGTACACATTTAAGAAGCAGTGTGCTGGAGTCAGCTCAAATGGGCTGACAAGAGTAGACTGTTAAATGTTCAGTGTGGTCATTTACACCTTGGAAATCAGCAAACTCTGCAAATCAGGGCTTCATTTATCACTTTGTTAATTGTCTAAGAAAGAAAAGGAGAAAATGTTAATAATGTAGCTTAAACTTAAAAGTGTATCACGCATAGATTTCCCATTCCCAGGAGAGCTAGTTGTTAAATGTTTACCAGCATAACCCTGTAGCTTAGTACATGCATACACAAACATACGCACATACATATACCAACAACAACAACAACTAGCTCTCTGGAGAGTGGGAAATAGATATAAACATACATACACATGTATACATATGGGGAGAGAGAAAGAGAGAGGAAGAAGGAGAAGAAGAAGGAGAAGGAGAAGAAGGAGAAAGAGAAGGAGGAGGAGGAGGAGGAAGAGAAGGAAAAGGAGAAGAAGAAGAAGGAGAAGAAATATACAGAATAAAAGCCAAATAATTTCCCCAGGAAATATCTTTTGTTTTTAAAGCTAGCTATGGCTTTTATCTCTTTTCCATCCATCTCCTGTATTTTTTTTCTCTAAAATTTATTGTATATGTGTCTATTACTCTCCAAACAGAGATAACATCTAGCCCAGGGATTATTAATCTTCTTGTTTCATGAACACCTTTCATAATCTGGTGAATCTTCAGAGTGCTTTCTCAGATAAATGTTTTTAAATACACAAAATAAAACATAGAGGATTGTAACAGAAACCAATTAGAGAGTAATCAAAAAATATTTTAAGTTCTCAATGTAGTCCTAGGTCTCATCCCTTTATAATTAGATCACTGAAAACATACTTTATTGTTCTCCATTCTTCCCCTTCTTGACTTAGATGAAGTTTTATCAAAGGAAAAGGGTATCCATCCAAAATAGCACTACTCATGAAAAGTAAAAGTTAATCTCTGAGCAAGTCATCTAATCTCCCTCAGACTCAGTTTCCCTACATGTAAAACAAGGCTTTGGACTAAATAGGTTCAGAAATCCTATCCAGCTCTAGACCTAGGACCTTATGATCCTGTAAAAAGACAAAGACAGGTAGAAAATAGACAGCTAGGTGTCTGGAGTCACGAAATTGTTGCTGGTCAGTCTTTTCAGTCACGTCCAAGGCTTCATGACCCCACTTGGGTTTTCTTTGCAA
Organism: Vombatus ursinus; assembly: GCF_900497805.2. NCBI lineage: Eukaryota > Metazoa > Chordata > Mammalia > Diprotodontia > Vombatidae > Vombatus > Vombatus ursinus. The sequence continues at coordinate 2,550 of NW_020954894.1, read as the reverse complement.
AGATACTAGAGTAATTTGCAATTTCCTTATCCAGCTCATTTTACAGATGAGGAAACTGAGGTAAACACAGTTAAATGACTTGCCCAGGGTCACACTAAGTGACTAAGTGTCACTTGCTAAATGCCTGAGACCAGATTTGAACTCAGGAAGATGAGTCTTCCTGAGTCTTTCCACTGTGCCACCTAGCTGCCCTACTTGCTCTAAGAAGACCAGAGTTTCTAATCTAGCTTCAGACTACCTGGGTGACCCTGGGCAAGTCGCTTAACCTCCATTTCCCTCAATTTTCTCAACTGTAAAATGGAGAAAATAATAACACCTACTTGCCAGAGTTATTGTGAGGATTAAATAAAATAATATGTATAAAGTGCTTAGCACAGTGCCTGGCAAATAGTGTCAATCAAAAATAACCTCACAAGTCCATGAAACATTGCACTGCAACTAGATTTATTACAAGAGAAATGAACATGCATGTGGAACCCTAAACAAGTACATAGAGTTTATAATTCAAACAGAAGGTTGCATATTTATAAAATTGCCACAAAGAGGAGGGGTAATCTCCATCCAATTGGGAGTGGCAGGGAAGGAGAAATCATGAATAATTAAGATGGGAAAAAACAGCATTCTTTTCCCTTGGGAACTGCTATGAAGATAGGAGGGTCTGCTTACCTACAAAGATCCCATCTGCACAGTTTCCCAGTCTAGTGCAAATTGATTGGCACCTATCTTGACATCCAAGAACACACAGGGAGCCCAAACCACAAATTATGTCAGCTAGAGTAGAGGCAGGGGTGGGGAGGAGGGGGCTAAATGTTCCTGAGTTCAAATCTGGTCTCAGACATTTAGCTGGATAA
>NW_020954894.1:0-1665 GCF_900497805.2 Vombatus ursinus | reverse complement strand
TAGTAGTAGTAGTAGTAGTAGTAGTAGTAGTAGTAGTAGTAATAGTAGTAGTAGTAATTGGTTGCCAGGGGCTCTAACTGAAAGAGATTCAAGCAAATGTGTTTGGATATTGGATACAGTGTGCCACAGCAGAAAGAAACCTGAGTTTCAAGTTGTAAGACATGGGTTTATATTTCTCTCCTGCCACTTCATATCTGTAAGGCTTCAGAAAAGTCCCTTAACCTTTCTGGATTTCAGTTTCCCCCTCTATAGAATGAGGGAATTGGACTGCATGATCTTTAAGGTTTCTTTACATATTTTTTTTATTTAAGTAAATTTTTTTCAATCAACAAAAATCTACCTTACCTTCTTCTCCTCCCCTTCCAAGCAAAACAAATTTAGGTATTGGCCATGCTCAAAAAATATATGTATGTATGTATGTATATGCAATTATACACTCTACATCTTTTACCTATCAGGAAGTGGGTAACACGGTTCATTATTATTTCTCTAGAATTGTACTTGCTCATTACACCGTTAAGAGTTCTAAGTCTTTCAGAGATGTTTGTCTTTACAACATTGTTATCATTCTACAAACTATTCACCTGTCTCTGTTCACTTAACTCCACGTCGATTCATATAAGTCTTCCCAGGTTTCTCTCAAATCATCCCCTTCACCATTTCTTATAGCATTCCATCATATTTATATACCATAACTTGGTCAGTTATTTCCTGATGGCTGGGCCCCCCCTCCAATTACCATTATTCATCCTCAGAAAACAACCCAAATATTTTTGCACATCCTTAATTAGAATTTATTTTTCTTTGGACTTATCCCTAACTTAATTTACTCTTCCTCCAGTTCCCCCTTCCTTACTTTCTTTTCCCTCAAATTTCCCTTTTGATTGAATCTATTTATCTCAAACCACATGTGTATATGTGTCTGTATTCTTCCCTTCTTTGACCAGTTCAATGAGAGGGAGGTCAAGTGTCAATTGCTCCTCCAACCCCTTCTTCTTTGTATAGACTTTTTTCCTCATGCACCCCAATTATATTAATTTTCTCTAACCTTCTTTTCACTGCTTCCCAATAATATATTTTCTTCTTCTCTTTTTCCACTCTTCTTTTAAAATCAAGACATAACAGAATCATTCCCAGATCTTCTGTCTAGTTAGACTTCCTCTATGACCCCTGATGATAATAGCAACTACTGTGTTGCTATCTATTCCAACTCATTTATAAAAAGAATCACTACTATAACATACCCAACAAGTAGTGATCCAGGAGCTACTTGAAGACCTCCAAGGAGAAAGAACTCACCACTTCTTGAGGCAGCTCATTCCGATTTTAGACTACTGTAATTGTTAGGAAGTTTTCCTGACAGTAAGCCCAAATTTGCCTTTTTGCAAAATCTACCCATAGCACCTTGTTCTTAACCTTTGGAACCAAAGAGAACAACAAATATAATCACTTCTCCCCACGACAGCCTTTCAAGTAATTGAAGACAACTATCAGGACCCCACCCCACCCCACCAAGACTTCTTTTCTCCGCTTTCAATTATCCTAATTCCTTCAATTGTTCTTCATATGACATAGGCTCAAAGCTAGTCGCCTTCTTGTTTACCCCATTCTGGATACTTTCAAGCTTATCAGTGTCCCTCTTAAACCAAGGTAGCCACAACTAAA
>NW_020954893.1:4697-6831 GCF_900497805.2 Vombatus ursinus | reverse complement strand
GAATTCAAATCTGGCCCTTCCTAGCTGTATGACCCTAGGCAAGTCACTTCACCTCTGTTTGCCTCAGTTTCCTCATCTGTAAAATGGGGATAATAATAACAGTGTCATGAGGATCAAATGGGATAATTATTGTAAAGTGCTTAGCACAGTGCCTGACATGTAGTAAGTCCTATATGAATGTTAGTTATTTATCAGCTATTATCCACTAGGTTCAGAACACCACGATAAGCCCTTGGGGAATATAAAATTTAGAACAGAAACAGTTCCTGTCTTAATGGAGCTTGGAATAGAGGCTTCAAAGCCTCACTTAACTATGAAGTAGGTATTATTGGTGTCCCCACTTTACAGAGGAGAAGACTGAAGATCATGGGGTGAAGTGACTTGCCCAGGGTCAAACATCCAGGAAAGAGATTTGAACCCAGGTCTTCCTAACTCTAGGCCCAGTCCTCTATCCACTATACTATGCTGTCTTTCCAATAAGTTACCCACCCAGAACACCATTAAACACGCTTCCTCTGTAAAATGGAGATAAAAATACCCTTGATAAGTACATTAAAGAATTACAAAACAAAACTCCGTGTGAGGTCCAAGGAGGAAGGCTCTTAGTGATGAGAGAGCAGGAAAGGTTTGGTAGAGGATGAGGTATTCAGGTGGGCTATGAAAGATGGGTTGGAATTCAACAGGAGAAGAGGAAGAAGTGGTCAATCCAAGCTCAGGGAACAGCTTTGTCAAAGGTACTGGTATGGGACAAAGCGCATGTCGGGGCTAAGGGTCATGGAATTATAAGGGTGAATGGGGAGCCATCTAACATAGCTAAATGGTAGAGTGTTTGGAAGAAGGCAATGAGACATAAGGCTGGACAGACAGAAGAGGACCAGACTGTGAAAGGGTTTAAACAAGAAAAATTCTGAATGTTACTCAGCAGGTAACAGGGAGCAACTGAAGATGCATGAGTAGGAGTGACATGATCAGATCCCTCACCAAGGAGATTTGAAGATGAAGGATTCCTCTGGGAATATAGGGTATAGAACTCTCTGTGAGTCATGGGACTCTGCTCTATTTCCTCTGGAATTAGGGCAGGAAGGAATTTACCTTGAATTTTAGTAAGAAAGATTTCAGAGCAGCCAGGTGGCACAGTGGACAGAGTGCCAGGCCTGAAGTCAGGAAGACTCATCTTCCTGAGTTGAAATCCAGCTTCAGACATTTGCTAGCTGTGTGACCCTAGGTAAGTCACTTCACCCTGTTTGCCTCAGTTTCTTCATCTGTAAAATGAGCTGGAGAAGGAAATGGCAAACCACTCTAGTATCTTTGACAAGAAAACCCCAAATGGAGTCGCGAAGAGTTGGACACAACTGAAACACCTGAACAACAAGAATGGTTCCATCAAGTCATTAGAACCAGGTGTGGACCTAGAAAATTTTAGGTCATCAGTAAAAAACAGAAGGACTTTCTTAATTGCAAAATAAACAGCTCTTTTTAATTCTAAAATAAACAGATCTCAATTCCCCTATATGAGTAAGTTCCTATGGAGGGTCAATGCCTATGGAGAGACAAAAGGAAGGAACCAGCAGGGGCTATTTGCTGTGTTTCCTAGCTCAGACTCTGAGTTGGGTTGTATTTCCGGCCCCCTCCCCCTTCCCCACCCAATGTGCAGGATGATTTATTTCACATGAAAAACCAACAGCAACAGTAAAATGGTGAATATTGTTCTTGGCTGGTCTCCTTTCCTTCTCTCTGTGGATATGCTTGCATATGTGTATGTATATATGTACATACGTGTGTATATATACACACATATGTATGTATATCCACAGAAGAGAAGGAAAGGAAGACCAGACAAGAATGATATTTATAGCATATATGTATGCATATATATGTATATGTGTGTATGTATTACATATGTATGTGTATGTATGTATATGTGTGCATACCTTTGTTAGGTGTATAGATGCCAAGGGATGTTTGGATGGGTGGTCCCTTCTGTGCTAAGTAAAGAGCATACTCCTCGGTCTAACATTCAAGACCCTCCTTTCTCCACTTGTCTCATTTGAACCTTATAATAACCCTGGGATGTCAGTGCTGTTATCTCCATTTTTGCAGATGAGGAAATTGAGGCAGACAGAGATTAAGGGAC
>NW_020954893.1:4239-4662 GCF_900497805.2 Vombatus ursinus | reverse complement strand
TTACCCAAGTTCATATAGCTATTAAGTGTCTGGGGCTGGATTTGAACTCAAGTCTTCCTGACTCCTGCTCTAGAGCTCTGTTCACTATACCATCTAGCTGTCTAATGAAGGATCCTACCTCCAAGGGGGAATGTTATTGTGGAAGGTGGCACTAGTTTATTCTCTCCAATACTAGGAGGGAAAGGGAGATTAGGGAACCTGGGTCCATAAGTTTGGGTTCCCAGGCATCTAACTGAACTCTCATTCTGCATTGGCCCCTTTGCCTCATCCCAAAATGGTGAAGATGATGAATGAATGAACGAACAAATGAATGANGTAAGTTTGGGTTCCCAGGCATCTAACGGAACTCTCATTCAGCATTAGCTCCTTTGCCTCATCCCAAAATGGTGAAGATGATGAATGAATGAACGAACAAATGAATGA
>NW_020954893.1:3995-4112 GCF_900497805.2 Vombatus ursinus | reverse complement strand
CTTGGTGTTGACAGGCCTGGGTGCTTGATTCATTTACTCATGCAGCATTTATTAAGCACATACTGTGTGCTAGGCACTGTGCTAGGCACAGTCTTGAAGACAAGAATAAAACAATTC
>NW_020954893.1:3862-3947 GCF_900497805.2 Vombatus ursinus | reverse complement strand
TTGCCCTCAAGGAGCTTGCCTCCTATCAGGGGAGATCAAGATACAAAGAGAGAGAGAGAGAGTCAGACAGACAGAGACAGAGAGA
>NW_020954893.1:0-3723 GCF_900497805.2 Vombatus ursinus | reverse complement strand
CAGAGAGAGAGAGACAGAGAGAGATAGAGAGAGACAGAGAAAGAGAGAGATCCTGGGCAACTGGGAGACAGTGTTGGGAAAGTGTCAGAGNGAGACAGAGAAAGAGAGAGATCCTGGACAACTGGGAGACAGTGTTGGGAAAGTGTCAGAGAAGACATCAATGTGGATTTCAAAGTCTTCACTTATGAGTGCAGGATTGGGGTGGAGAGGAAGACTATGACTTTGTTAACCTCTCTGGGCCTCAGTTTCCCCATCTGTTAGATGAGGTTGGACAAGATAGCATCTGAGCTCCTTTCCAGATCTTAGTGATTTGCTTTCTGTATTAGCAGGAAACATCAGGGGAGTTGATTCCTTGGGGAATCCATCAAAGGGGACCTTCAAACCAAGCTGCCAAGTAGGGCTGGTGCTGGGGCACCAGTGTCCACTCACTAGTCAAGTAATTTTAGGATCTCAGCCCTCAGTGGCTGCTCCTGAGGCTTCCACTCTCCTCCTTACCAACAGTCATTTTTGTCTCTCCCTCAGCATCTGGCATAGGCCCCTGAAAACAGGGAGTACTTAATAAATGTTTATAGATCACTGAGTGACCTTTTGAGGATGCCAGAAGTCTGGCATTTAAAGTCACTTTGAGGTGGGACCCTTCCATGGCATGCCCCAAACAAAGTAAGCTCATCTTGGTTCTTGACAACAATTCCCTGACAACATGTTCTCCTCATTCAAGTTCCTTCCGTATAGGTGATGCAGGAACACATCCTTAGTCACTTCGTGGGGAACCACCAAAGAAACATTGCCCCAAAACCCAGACAGCGGCCAAGTCTTGACAATCAGGATGCCAGCAGAGGGAAGCTGTCTAAACTGAGAGGAGTCAAACTCCCGATTCAAAAGCAAACGGGCCGGTGTTCCTCTCCTGGCCAATCCCTGGGCCATTGCCCCTGCCTGCCCAGAATGTACCTGGAAAGTTTGGGCTTCCAGGAGGGAGTTCAGTTTGCAGGTGGTGGGGCAAGGGCAGGCCCAGGTATTCAAGACACCCAGTGATCCAGAAAATCATTACAGACAGGATTTCAGTTTCGACAAGGGGGAAAAATTTTTAAAATGGAAGAGAAACAAAAAATAACAGGGCCATTAATCTTTCATTAAGTGAAAGGGATGAAAAGAAATCGCTTAAAGTATCATTCTTTCCCCCTCACCACAAGCATGTATGCCCCCTGCTAACTTCAAAGACACTACAAAGAAGTTGGTTAATATTGTTGGCACCAGACCAGGGTGTGGTTTACTTTTCTTTAAGTATGATTCTCTCTCTCCCCCTCCCCCCCTTAAACAAAGAAAGTGTAAGGGTAGGAACACTCATTGATGGGAGCCATCCAATGTAAAGGGTGGTTTTGTGCTGCCAGGCTGCGCCTCAGTATTTTGGCATCAGCCCCAAATTCAGTGTTCTTAGACTGTTTTCCAACATGCATGGAACCCAACACAACCAAAATGGCCTTGAGAATAGGGTCATTGTTCCCGCTCCATCCGTGCTTTCAGACTGTGCTCACTCAGGCACTCCTTCCAGTGCATCTAGACTCAGCTTGGGGAGGGGGGTTGTGGGGGAGGTAGAAGCAACCATCTGAGGAACTGCTCTTTTGGGGGGAGGCCTCCCAGAAATCTCAGTTGGAGGTGAATGGAGTCATAAGGTCCCCCTCACCTGTTTCAGAAGGTCCCTGAGGCTGCAACTGGGGAAGAGGGTGGTTTTTCTTTTTCTTTAGATTTGCACTGTTTATTTTTAAAACAAAGCTAATTGGTGATGAATGACAGGAGTTTGGTTCTATGTCTTTTCCCTTTGTACCAGGAGTTGCTAAGTGGTTGACTGAGGCGGCCCCTGTCTGGCAAATAGCAAACGACAGGAGACAGGGGAAGAGGAAAGGAGACGTGTTGCTGATGGTTTGATGATGTGCCGAAAGGTTGACAGGTCCAGGTAGGCTGGGAGCTGAGGTTGCTTTGGAGCTGGGTTTTCCTCCTTCTCTTCCCCTCCCCCACTTTGTTGTTTGTTTGTTTTTTCATAGGTAGGAGTATATGGGCTTAAACGTGTTTTCTTCTGAGGCCCTGGCTACAAAATCAGCTTCCTGAGAAGAATCAGGTGTCCAGGGAAGTTGACCTGATGGTTCGACTCAAATCTAACATGCATTAAGGATTATACGCAAAATATTGTCTTAGACACTAAGGATACAGAAGGAAGCTCGGTCTGTGTTCACAATCCTGTGTCTGATGTGTGATGTTGGACAAGAGCTTTCTTGGGATGTCAGCCTCAGTTTCCTCATCTGTAAAATGAAGAGGCTGGATTACACTGCCTCTGAGGGCCCTTCGAGCTCCAGACCTAGAATCTCAAAAACCTAACAATACAAAATGAAAGCAATCATTGTTATCAAGGAGCTTACCTTCTACTGCTGGGGTACAACAGGTATTAATCAATCAACAAGCATTTATTAAGTACCTACTGTGTACTGGGCATGGGGCTAGTGTCAAGCATTTACTAAGCCCCTACTGTGTGTTGGGCACTGTGCAAGGTGCTGGAAATACAAAGATAAGAATGAGATAGTCCCTGCCCTCAGGAAGCTTATACTCTACTAGAGGAGACAGCAGATACCGCATGGGGAACTGGCCCAGGCATAGACCTCCATTGGCTTTCTTGGCTGATGGAGCTTTCCCATGTAGAAGATGCTAAAGAGCTTGCTTCTGATGTGAAAGGGAAATGCCTTGGAGAGACCGTGGGTCATGCGTAGACGTGTCCTAACTGGTTATGGTCAGCTAGGTAAGTGACAAAGGAGAAGCTCTTTGATTGACTTTGGAGGCTTTCAGAAAGGCCTGTCACTCTCTGTCACCTTCTCTTGCTTCCCATCTCTTCATATGGTGACTCCTTTCTCCTTGGAGCATCAATACTGCAGACTCATGGCAGACCTGTATGAAAGAACATCCTCCCGACATTTTGAACTCGGGTCTTCCTGACTCCAATCCTCAGGGTCTATCCACTGCACCCCCTAGTGGCTCTATAGTATCGTCTCTCACTGAATTGAATGAATCCATTCTCTTGGATCAAATGAGATTTGTAAACATTTGTAAAGTGCTTAGCACAGTGCCTGGAACATAGGAGGTGCTTAATAAATGCTTGTTCCCTTCCCCAGGAACAAACTATCTGTTGTCTTCCACATAGATTGCATCAACCAAGTCATCTTATAGAACCTGGGCACGTGCCAGAACCCCACTAAATAATTATATACAGAACATATACAAAATAAATACAAAGGTGGGTGAAGATATTAATCTGGGACGTGGGGATTAGGAAAGTTTTCACATAGGAAGCAGTGCCTGAGCCGAGCTTTGAAGGAAGCCGGTGATTTTAAGCGGGGGTGCACTTTAGACACGGGTGAATGCCTATAGAAAAGCACGGAGGTAGGAAATAGAAGGTTGCGTGAGGAACAGCAGACAAATCAATGTCCAGTAATTTAGAGAAAGACCACTATGAACTATAAGGGTCAGGGCAGGCTTCACTTGACCTGCATGAACTCTTTTAGGGCCAAGGATACTAGAGTGGTCTGGGACTAGTGCAGCATCTAGGGTTTTCTGGACATGCTGCATATAAGGAGTTGGTGTTTGTCCTTCGTTCTCAAAGAGGATTATGACATCAGGAAGGTGAAGCCATGACTTGCAAGTGAATTGGATTTAACTGAGGCAGGACTGTGCAAAGTCACC
>NW_020954892.1:4084-18051 GCF_900497805.2 Vombatus ursinus | reverse complement strand
TGTGGTGCACAACAATAAACAAAATAAATGTTTATTGGAAGGGCCCTTAATGACAGTTAGTCCTACCTATACCCAAAGCCCATCTTCAATAAGAGCCAGAAGTGGTCTTCCAGCCTCTACTTGCAGACCTGCAAGGGTGGGAGACCTCCTGGCATCTCTTGAACCATTCACCCCACCTGAGGACAACTTAGACATTGTTGAGTTTGGGTTTGGTTGAGTGGTGGTTTTTTTTTTAAATTAAGCTTAAATCGGCTTTCCTGTGCCATCTGTGCTTGTCCCCTGGTTCTCCTCTCTGGAGATCAAGCAAACAAGTTCAAGTTTGAGCCCTCCTCCATGAGACTGCCCTAGAATTTCTAACACTAGATTTACTGGACAGTTTCACACTTTTCATGTCATCCTCTCATCCTGAATACAGGAGGTAAGGGGCAAGAAAGAGATAGAATCAGGGCTGAGGCCAGAACCTGCCTCTGAGAACAGGACAAAGAACAGAATGCAGACATGGAGGTAGGAGCTAGGGCCTCATGTCAGCCCTGGGCCCTGGCAGTCAGTTAAAAAGCCCTGATTGAGCACCTCCAATCTTCGAGGCACTAGGCCAAGCCCTAGGGATACAAAGGGGAAAAGCCAGTCCGTGCTGTCAAGGAGCTCCCAATGTGGCATACAAACATGGAGATGGTTGGAGAAGAAGCAACAGCTCGGGAACATCGCTCTTAGCTGATCCAGGGAAAGAAGAGAATGTTTGGGAATTGAGAGACCTTTAGTTCAATGGGAAATAGGGGAATTGAAGGAATGAGGATAATAACGGTTTAAGAAGATAAGCAGAATTAGGGAGGAAAGAGTCAAAATCAAAATAAGAATGATAAAAATAGAGGGACCAAAGACCTGGTGAAAATAAAGTCCTAACCCTCTCCTTGGTGAGGGGGCGGGGCCGGGGACCGAGCCAAGGCCATTCAGAGCTCTGGGCCCGCCCCGCCCTCTCCCCTCCCACTCTATCCTCCCCTGGTCCCGCCCCATCTTCTTGAGAAGGTCCCGCCCTCAGGGTCAGTGGTTCAGCCCCGGCCCCGCCTTGGGCACATCCAATTGGAATCAGCGGCGGACCCAAGGTGGGACCTGCCCCGCCCATCCGCCGAGAACATTGGCCAGAGCTGCAGCCCGGACTACATTTCCCCGAAGGCTGGTGGTCGTAACCGGAAGCGGCCTTCCCTGGGAACTCCCGGAGCGGTCCCGCTCCTGGGCCCTGTCTCAGGCCTTGGTGAGGCTCTCCTGGTGCCTCTTCCGGTTTGGGCCTGCTTGCTCAGGCGCAGTTTCACCTGGGGAGGGCTGGCCCTGGAGAGAGAGGTTGTTTTAGGTGAGCTGTGGGGGCGGGGCGTCAGTGTGGGCGTGTCTGAGTTGTGGGTGAGCTGCTGGGTCCGAGAGAACGTGGGAGAGGAGAGGAGCCCGGGCGGAAGCTGGTTGGGCGGGGCTCCCCCTTCCTGCCCCGCGTGGAGCAGAGCTCAGTCTGGGCTCTGTGCTTGTAGGTCCCAGGTAGGTCGGCCCTGGCAGCGGTGCCTTGTGCCGGCTGCCCTGCCTTCGGGGCTCCTCCTCCTCCCCTTCCTCCTCCCCTTCCTCCTGCTCCTCTTCCTCCCTCCCTCCTCCTTTCCCCCTCCTTTTCCCCCTCCTCCTTGGTGTGAGGGCCCCAGCTGCCCGCCCCCCAGCACTGCCAGGGTCTCCCCCTTCTGCAGGTTCTGAGGCTCGCTTTACGGTAGGGACCCAGGAGTCCTGCTTCCAGCCCCCTTGCAGGCTCCAGGTGTTCTGTGTCCCTGACCCCGCCTTTAGGGGTTGAGTTGTTCTCCCTTCCGACCCCCCTTGTAATGATCCAGAGTTCTGCCTGCCCCGAGGACCCCCCTTTGGATGCAGGACCCCCAGCTCCTTCCTGGCCCCCCACCTCCTGCCTGGCCCCCCGGCTCCTGCCTAGCCCCCTTCTCTGGACCCCCAGCTCCTGCCTGGCCTCTTCTGTGCCCCCCCCGGCTCCTGCCTGGCCCCATTCACTGGCCCTCCGGCTCCTGCCTGGCCCCTTCTCTGGATCCCCAGCTCCCGGGCTGCCTGGCTGTCAGATCCCAAGCACTGGCTCCCTGTGCCCCCTCTCCCCTGGGGATTCCAAGCCTAAGCCCTACCAACCCGTCCCAGGAGTCCCCCCCACCCCCAGCTCCTAGTCCTGTCCCTTAATCTGTTATGCAGAAACTGGATCAGTGGGTTGTTTCACCACATAAGCCTGGAGCCCCAGCAGCAGGGACCTTGATCAATTCACTTTCACCCCATTGCCTTCCCACTCCTCTGTGGCCCCTTTAAAACACTGCTTTCCTCCCTGAGTGGTGTGAACTCTCCTTGAGGGAGAGAGCCACCCTCCTATCAAACTGAATCAACCTTGCTTTCTTTACCAGCTTATGGTGCAGTTACCTGGTTATTCTGCTCACCTCCCACCCTCCTGAGTCACAACTCTTCACTTTATCACATTTATTAATAGTGTGGGCTCTCACTCTTAGGCCATCCTTTTACAGATGTTAATTGATTCTCTAACTCAACCCTAACAGAAGCTTTTCCAAACCTCTTTCCTTCTCAATCCTCCCTCATCCATCCCTCCACACCCTGGACTCTGACTCCTACATTCCTCATTCCTCTCTTGGCTCTGCTGCTCTGGGGCTCCTCTACCTGATTTCTCCCCCCCCATCTTCTCTGCCCCCTCCCTGCCTTTTTAGCTTCCTTTTGAGTACTGTCTTTTTCCATCAGATAGTAAGCTCCTTGAGGGCAAGGACTGTCCTTCCATTTTTGTCTTTCACTCCCCAGCCCTTAGCACAATATCTGGCTCATGATAGGTACTTGATAAATGCTTATTGACCATTGACTGTTAGAGACCACCCAAACACTTGGGGGGGGGCTAGATGGCGCCATAGTGCACTTAGGGATGTGTGTGTGTCTGTCTGTGTGTATATGTGTAACTTTGAAAGAAATACACACTAAGTTGTTTTATGAAATTTAGAGGTCTTCAATTTTGAGCACTCAGGCCTAGATAAATCTAATCATAAGATAAAATAAAGAATTGAGGAAAAGAATGGAATTTTAGAAAAATTAGATATGATAGACTCCTAGAGAAATATGAATGAGAATAAGATGGAGTATACCTATTACTCAGCTGTGCATGGCACTTTCACAAAAATTGACCACCTATTAAGGCACAGAAACCTCACAGGAAATGCAGAAAAACAAACTTGTAAAATGCACCAGTCCATAAAGGCATCACTCAGTCCTCTGCTTTGATCCTCTACCTGCTATTTGTCACATTGCAAATGTGGAAGAGTGTGAAGGGGTCCCTTGAACTTGTCTTTTTGAGTTGCCATATCATGAGTCTCCTCCTATCAGTTTGTGCCTGTTAGCCCTCATGTACTGGTGATTAAGGAGTTGCTGAGATACAATGCCCCTTTAGCTGACATGGGCTTATCCAGATTATTTTATTTCATTACAAAAATTATCAGTAATTATCCATCTTGAATCCCTTGCTAATCTACAGTGATAAGCCCCTAAATGTTGCTACCTTGTTTTTCTTTTTGTTTTGTTTTGTTTTGTTTTTCGGTGAGGCAATTGGGGTTCAATGACTTGCCCAGAGTCACACAGCTAGGGAGCATGGAGTGTCTGAGACTGCATTTGAACTCAGGTCCTCCTGACCCTAGGGTCAGTGCTGTATCCACTGCACCACCTAGCTGCCCCTGTGTTGCTACCTTGACATATGATAATAAACTTCTTTTGATTCCCTTAGTCCTGAGTTTTGCCTCCTTAATCCAGCTGAAAGCCTGAACAAAGAATTGTCCTTTTAACAATAAGGAGAATTTACAAGGTCCTTTGGACTTTCCTCAAAGAGTAAGTTACTGTTATTACTAATACTATTTATTTTTATTATTTTAAAAAATCATTTAAGTTTCATTTTATGGAACAAAATAAGCATTTCCATACCATAGTATAATAAAAAAAGATGATTGTATGTGAAACTGCAAAGCTATTGCAAATGACTGCAAATAGCTCAAGTTGCTATTCCTTTCCAATATGCTACAAAATTATCATGTAAATTTCTTTTTTCTTTCTTTTTTTCCCTTCACCCCCAGCCCTAGAGATGGCTACCATCAGACATACACACATACTCACACAGGTATGCCCAATACAGAAGGGAGAGAAAGCTTTATACCCTTAGAATGCTGTGACTCCTCCCTTCCAGGCCCAGATTGGTCTCCTCCTTTCAGGGTCACAGTCTTCCTGATCCACCCATCCTTTGTTTCCCTTGTCCCGTCCAGTCCACCCCTCCCTCGCCATAGGAGGCATGATCAGTTAATGAGGCTCTGATTCTATGCTGGGTGTGTCAGTTAATATTATATCTGCTAATTAAGCCTGCCCAGTTCCAAAAGCCTGAGCCCTTTGGCCTGCTTCGGGTCCATTAAAAGGGGTTCTGCCCTCTAGACTGAAAAACAGGAACTTTGGAGTCTATTTCAAAGGACTAGGCTCCTTCTCATTGGCTTGCCCTTTCCCCTGTTTTCCTGTTTTTGCAGGGTTTTGCAAGCTTGTTAAAACAGTGTAACTTGTTATTCCCAGATTCTTTGCTGATGTTGCAAAATGTCAGAGGTTCTCTTAAATTGTGGGAGCATGATACCTTGTTTCCCCTTGCCTGATTCTCCCCATTCCCTCCCAGCACTATTCTATCTTTGTGGATACTTAACCCTTACCTGACTCTCACAGGCCAAGGGGGTGCAGGTGATGGGGTGCTTGGGTGCTTGTGCTTGGACCCCAATTTCTCCCTAGCCTCAGAAACACTATCCCTTGGAGTTTCCCCCCAGCCCGAGGACACTGTGCCTAGCAATTACTCATGAGTGGGCCCAGCAAGACCCTTATCTCTCTCCCTGGTGCAGCTACAAACAGCACCTGAAGGAATTAATAGTTGGAACTGGCTTTCTACTGGGTCATAAAGATATTGTTACCCACTGGACTATCTATACTACCGCCCTGCCAAGTTATCTACATCCTGGACTCCTCATTATCTGTATTCTAGGCCTAAGACATATGGATACTCCCTCCATCTGTCTTGTCAAACAAGACATTGACTGGTGGCAGACTGGGCAGCTCTCAGTTACCCCTGAACTCTAGTTAACTTAGTGACGTAGCACGCCTAAAACCACACCTCCATGTGGCCCCCCTTGTGGGCTTTTCCTAGTGAACTCTGGGTAAAAGGCCTACACGATAGGTACAAGAAGTGCATGTTCCTTTAAGAACTGACCACTCCTTTACCACTCCCTCATCCTACCCTGAATCACCTAGTTAGCATATTGGACCCATGTTTTATTGTATTGTATCCTATACAAACTTTAACTGTGCCCCTCTAAGGTCACAGGTTCCTTAAGAATCCTTGCCCCCTGAAAAGCATAACAATAAGCTTTTTGCCAACTTGACTTGAAGAATGCTTGAGTCTGTGAATTCATTCCAGATGACACTGTGCTGTACTCCAGTCTTTGAGGGGTCTCAGCCTCTCAGACTGCAGCACAGGGAGGGCAGAGGACCAAGTGGAGAAAGATCTCTGATTCAGGAGCCTTTGAGACTCTGCCTGGTCTCATCCCATGTGGGATCTCAAGCCCCTTCTTCCTCTTGGGTCTCTGAAGGAGAATGGGTGAGGCAAGTGGAAAGGCTTTTAGAAGTACTTCTGATCTTGCTGTACATCAGAGAATCCGCACTGGAGAGAAACCATGTGAATGTAATCAATGTGGGAAGTCTTTCAAACTAAACTCCTATCTTGTGCACATCAGAGAATCCACGCTGGAGTGAAACCTTATGAATGTAATCAATGTGGAAAGGCATTCAGACTGAACTCCAAACTTGCTCCACATGAGAAAATCCACACTGGAGAGAAATCTTGTGAATGTAATTAATGTGAAAAGGCTTTCCCACAGAGCTAGACTCTTGCTCAACATGAGAGAATCCATACTTGAGCAAAACTTAATGTGATAAAACTTTTTATGTTCACTCCCACCTTACCAAACAAATCTGATGAGAGCAGAATCCAAGAGACATAATTTCTGGGTAGTCATTTCATTCATTATGGTCATGTAGCTGTCTCTTGTAAACCAAAGATGAGTCATGCAGGCCTCACAACACTTACATGCCCTTAGATAAGTGGATGTTACCAACAGGTATAAATCTGCTATAAACTGTGATTAGTTAAAAATCAATGAGAATGAATATTATAATGAGAGGTGGACTTATTCAAATGAGGGGCTGGCAGTCATGACTCATATGACTCATATCCCAATACTGGACAAAGAGACTTATCTCTATCTCTCCCACCCTTGCATAGAGCAGTCTAGACAATAGGGGGAGTCCACTTCCCCTCAACCCTGTCTGACTAAAGCTCAATGGGCCAGAAATCCCCTAGACTAAAATCTCTCAACCTTTTAGTCAGATCTAAACTTTTCCAGTTGGGTTAGTCTTGCCCAAGATTTCATTTCATCACTTCTGCCCTTTCAGGCTGGCTGAATCACCTACAGGGGCTGATTTCTGAATATGGAAATAGAAAGGGGAGAAAATCTTAGTGTCCTAATTCAATAATTGGTTATTAATCAGAGAGGAATAATCAGAGAATCTCTTCTAGAGGACATACCTTGTTAATATAATCAATATGAAAAAGCATTCAGGCTAAAGTCATCCCTTATTTCCCATCAGAGAATTCACATAAGATTGCAATCATTTCTGTCATGAATGTGGAAAGACATCAGATGGACTATAGAGCTTGTTAGACATCAGAAAATTTACCTTGCGAACCAGCCCTGTCTGGACTCAGTTGGGAAGGCCAGAAATCATCTCTTCACATCAAGAATTCATAATGGAGAGAAGACTTATGAATGTGCTCAATGAGGACCTGCCTTTCCTTGGAAAATGGAGGTCACTAGACACCACAATATTCAACTCTGGAAAGAAGCCTTACAAAAGCAATAATTGTGGGAAGGCCTTCACCTGGAGCTCATACTTGTGTGTATATTGGAGAAATCTTCCTGGAGGGGCAGCTAGGTGACTCAGTGGATAGAGCACTGGCCCTGAAGTCAGGAGGACCTGAGTTTAAATCCAGCCTCAGACCAAACACTTAACACTTACTAGCTGTGTGGCCCTGGGCAAATCACTTAACCCCAATTGCCTATTAAAACAATCTTCTTGGAGATAAAACTTATGGATCTAATGAGGGAAGGCTTTTCCCTGCAGCACAGCCTCTTGAGACATCACAGATCTCATACTATGCATAAACCCTGAAAATAGATTAAATTTTGCTCTGAAATCCCAAGGTTTCTCTTGACTCCCCCAAAATATTCCATGACCCCCCTAGAGCGTGGCCTGCCACTGACACTCTCCTCCCATTGTCTTGAAACAAACCTTTCCTGTTCACATTGGAAGCTGTCCTAGGCTGGTAATCTGCTTCACTGCTCCAAAATTCATCCCGAGGCATCATTGCAAGTTTGTTTGGAAGGGGATTTGGAAGAGCCCAGGCAAGTTACTGCCTCACCTTGCCATCTTGGCTCCAGAAGTCCTCATGCCCATTTTTGAAAGAAATATTCCCTTGATAGCTCAAATTTTCCAAAAAAGATTTCTTGTCTTTTGCATTCTATTGTTTTCTTCTATTTCTTTGCATTTCTTATATAAGAAAGCCTTGTCTCTCCTTGCCATTCTCTGGAATTATGCATTCATTTGGGTATATCTTCTCCCTTTCTCTTTTACCTTTCCCTTTCTTTCCTTCCTCAGCTATTTGTAAGGCCTCATCAGACAGCCATTTTGCCTTTTGTTTTTCTTTTTCTTTGGCATATATTTAGTTACTGCCTTCTGTGCAGTATTAAGAACCTCTGAGGGGTAGCTAGATGGCACAGTGGCTAGACCACTGGCCCTGGAGTCAGGAGGACCTGAGTTCAAATCCAGTCTTGGACCAGACACTTGACATTGACACTTACTAGCTGTATGATCCTGGGCAAGTCACTTAACCCCAATTGCCTCACAAAAAAAAAAAAAGAACCTCTGTCCATAGCTCTTCAAATCTACCAGACCTAATCCCCTAAATCTAGTCATCACTTCCATTTCATATCCATAAGCAATGTTGTTTAGGGCATATCTGTAGGGTCGGATGGTTTTCCTTATTTTCTTCAATTTGAATCTGGTAAGTACTTGATCTTAGCCTCAGTCGTATTTTGACTAATTGTATAGAACTTTACCACCTCGGCCTTTTTTCCCTAGAAAATCTTTTAGGTTTCCGTAGACCTGAGCACCTTTGGCCGCTGTGGAATCAGTGGTTGGAAGATAGACTCGTTACTGTGACGTTGAATGGTTTGCCTTGGATTTGAACAGCACTTGACTATGTTGGAAAAATCTTGCTGGAGATAAAACTTATGGCTCTAATTAACAAGGTTAGGTCTCTTGTTCAAGACCTCTTTAGATTTCCCAGTGTAAGAGACCCCATTAAACAACCAAAATTTCTTACTGTGAATAAACCCCTGTAAATGTTGTGACTTTCCCCCATGAAACCCTGATGTTTCCCATTACTCTACAATAATATTCCTTTGAATTCATATGATGTAATTTCTTTAGCTATTCAACAATTGATGGGTACTCATTTTGTTTCTTGTTCTTTGTCGGCACAAAAAGTTCTGGTAAAAATATTTGGATAACTGACTGCAATCCCTCTAGAGTGCTACAATCATAGCTGGGCAAAGTGATTTTCTTTGTAAGATAATTTGGAAAATATATTCAACTGAATTGATGTCATTTGATTGGCAACAAGTTTTTGTTTAAATCTGTCTTGTCAAAACAATAAGATTTGTTTTAAATCTGTAATATTGCTTTTGTTATTATTATGCTTCAAAGTTTTCTTTTATGGTGATTATGGGAAATTATTTGGTAACCAAGATTGTTAATTTTAAAAATGATACCTAGAGGGTGATGCAATTGTATTCCTAGGAAATTCACTTCTCTTTTGACTTGGATGCTGTGAAATGATGAATTAAACTGTTAGAGAATGTGGTTATAATGTTTTAAAACTGCTAATAGTTCATTGCATGTATTTGGCTTTAAAAAGTATAAGAACAATAACTTTCCTTTTGGGAAAAGTAGGAAAGACTTACAAATTCTGCTCTTCTGGGAAGTTCTTTGGGGACCAACCAAGTGCTTTGGGACCTTCTTTTTGGGCAAGGTCATGAAATCTTGTCTGTCCTGGGAAAGAAGTTGCTTAAAGAAGAGGTCCAATTCTAAAGAAATGAAGTGCTTTCCTGAGTAATTGAGACATCTAACAGCCAAAGTAGGGTTAAGGGAGGGGAAACTTACAAGTTTGTTTATAATATCCAAGTTTTGAGAGCTTGTCTGCCCACTGATTGTGGAAATTATTAAATTACATTAGAGTAATACGTATGGCAGTTACACCTTTGAACCAACTCAGGCACAACAGATTCCAGCTTTGATTCAAAGTGAGAACCTTTCCTTGAGTAAAATTGATATTGTCAGATCTTAGAATGCAGAAAATAAGGGAATGGCTCCAATCCCCATGATCTGGATCTTGATCATGTCAATTCAACAAGCATTGATTACATGCCAGCCACTGTGCTAAGTGCTGGGGTGCAAAGCAAGGTGAAACAGCCCTTGTCCTCAAGGAGTTCACATTCTAAAGAGTTTAGTCAAGTAATTAGGTCATCAAGCTTCTGTTAAGAACCTGGTTTGGTCTAAGCTACTAGTAGGCTCTTGGAATTCAAAGAATGGAAAAAGAAAATAGGAGATAATTTGCAAATAACTACACACACATAATCACAACATTATACAGTGGATAGAGTGCTGTACGTGGAGTCAGGAAAACCTGAGCTCAAATCTGGCCTCAGACACTAGCAACTTTGCCTCAGTTTTCTCTACTGTAAAATGGAGTTAATAGGACCTACTTAGCAGGGTTGTTGTTAGGATCTGGTGACATAATATTTTTAAAGCTCTTGTGCCTGGTGAAAAGCAGGCACTTAAAAAATGTTTGTTTCCTATATGCAAACTATAGACAAAATGAATTGCAAGAAATCAAACAGATGGTGGAGCAAGAAATGTTTCCTGCAGAAGATGGGAGTTTGCTGGAGACTTGAAGCAAGCCAGTGCGACCAGGAGGTGCAGACAGCATTCAAGGCATGGGGGTGGGGGGAACCAGTGAAAATGCAGAGTCAGGAGAAGGAGAGTCACTTGTGACAAACAAGTAGGCTGATGTCACTGGATCCTGAGTGACTGGACAGGGGCAAGGTGTATGACATCTGGAGAAGGAGTGTCTGGAGAGGAATAGGTGTTCTCTGAATTCATTTGGTGGGTAACTGCTGCCAGAGGTATTCTCCACAAGGCAGAAATGATGGAGGTAAAAACCTGGGCTTTAGTATAATGCGTAAGCATAGGTTCAGACCTCCGAGGAAACCTAAACAGTCCTGAGGATTCTGACGAGGCTTGTTATAGGCAGAACTGCATCAGAGAGACAGAGAAGTCATTCAGTTCGATGTCCCAATTTTACACGTTCCTCTGAGGCCATAAAAGTTAAAGAGAAGGTAGATCCACAATCCCATGCTTCCTTCAGTGTCTTAAAAGTTGAACAAACTTTCTTCATCAGAGTCATAACCACATAAATCCTCTAGTGAAACAAAGATCCAACCAAACTCCGCAGGTAAACTAAGTCAGGTTACAGATTAAATGACACTCAGAGGATTCACCAATAGACTGAGGAGGAGGATGTCCATGTAGCCAAGGAGTCAGGGACAGGTGAGATTGCTCTTTTCTAAGGAATGCTTAAGGCTCTGAGGAAAATTTCACATTTCATGGGGCAGGTTTTGGTCTGGTAAGGTTAATAGTAAATAACAGTTTCAAGAGGAATAAAAGGAAATTAAAAATCTGCATAACAGTAGGATTAGCCCAGGTGCTTAGCATGGTGTCTCTCCCATTAAAACAGAAGCTCCCTGAAGGCAGGGACTGGTTTGGTTTGTTGGCTGGTGGGTCTAGTTTGTTGTTTACAATTTTGAAACTTCAGGAAATTTCAGTTTATATATTATCTGCTGTTTCTGTCCTTACCTAAGTTCTGTTCCTGGAATAAAAGTCTTTTAAAATTTGAGGGTCCAACCATAAAACAAGCTATTCTCCCTTTTAAAATTATCAAACAAATACTTTAGTAATGGGAAAATCCAAATTTGAACACTCATTACCAAAACATGCTTCAAGTTTGAATTTCCATGAGAGAGAAATTTTGGAAACCAACAATATGTATCTATGGAATTCTTAGAGGAATACACTTAATCCTGTTGCTTTTTTCAAAATCTGCTATCCTATTTAATTAGACATCTATCACATCACACCTTTGTCTTCTTACTTGGTCTAATCATTTCCTCCTTAGGAGGATGTTATGCACGTATTATTATTTTTTGGCCGTGAATATAGGTTAAAATGCTAAGCTATTCATTCTTGGATCCTACTATAGTGACTCAGAAATGTTTCAGTATTCATCTATCATTTAATAGATTTAGTATTGTCCTTACAGGAATTCTTGATTATAGAAACTTCCTATAAAAGGAAAAAGAGGGAAATAGTTATAACAGTGTCAAATATCATAACAGAAGGGAAAGACTTCCTTAGTTCTGTTAGATTCCAGGCATGAATCATATCTGACAGCCAATCATGTAGTCACTGGATGTTAAAAGCAGGGCTCAGGATTAATCAGGTGGAGAATTTTCCTTTTCAGAAAGGAAAATAGCCCAATTGGGAAATGGAGTCAGGAAGATCTTGTGCTAAAGTTACTATTTCAAGTGACACTTTGCAACAAGTTGTAAGTATCATTAACTGTATTAGTACAAATGTACCACGGCATTGTCAGTTTTGTAAAAAGCTAAAGTTGAACAATGAGGTATACAGATGGAATTGATTGGACTGTCAGTAGATGACATTTTAAAGTAATTGTTTGATGCTAAGAAAGATCCAATTGAAATATGGAAAAATGCGGTAGAATCCCAACGCCTTCAGCACTACATGCCCAAAAAGGCTTTCTTGCTTTTCAACCACTTTTTGCTGAGAAGCTACATTCTCCTACCTAACCCAAATCAGGAAGCCCTTAAGGTCGCAAATGACTGTTACCCATCTAGAGGATGAACTGAGACTGTGGACTTCCATGCTGTAAAGTCTTGGGAATCTCCAAATGTGAGAAAGGATCAATAAATTCATTACTTGTTCAGAAGGTAATTAATAGAAATAAAGGATATTAAAGATAAAATATGGATTCCAAATGGAGCATAAATCAAGTGTTTTAAAGAAGAAATCAGAGCTGCTAGGTGGCTCCACAGAGGATAGAGTGACAGGCCTGGAATCAGGAAGATTCCTTCTCCTAAGTTTAAATCTGACCTCAGACACCTATTAGATGTGTTACCTGGGCATATCACTTAACTCTTTTGCCTCAGTTTCCTCATCTGTGAAATAAACTGGACAAGGAAATGGAAACCCACTCAGCTACTGTTACCAAGAAAACTCTATATATGGTGCAGAGAGTCAGACATGATTGGAAAGATTGAACAACCAATAGAAATCAAGATGACGAAAAATGGCCAACAATTTCATATTCCTGATGAAGAATTGCTCCCAAATAATAGCAGTCCAGAAAAAGTGAATCATCTCACTATCAGGGAAATGGCAGAAAATGAAATGGAAGAGCATCACAGAACAAAGTGCATTGGCCCAACCAGTCTTCTGCATGTAGCAAGTTGAAAGAATAGATGACCCCTGAAAAGGATCAAGGGATTTTCAGACCTGGCCAAGCTCTCCAGCACACCATCTTCCATCAACCCTATTTCTAAAATCATTCTATTAACATTAGTTCTCCAGAGTTCTAAGAGTGTGAGGGGTATGTTTAGATCATTTTTTTCTCATAAAGAACCTGGCAATGCATTTCATGAATTAGTTCCAATTCTAATCCCACTTCATAAAATGTTACATTTTTGATAAGTGAAGGAACTCTCCTTTCCCTATGGAAATTATTCTTATTTCTATATGAACATCAAAATTAATGAAAATATACCATTAACAAATGAAAGCAATGGTTAGCCAAGACATAAGATATTTTGTCTCTAACACATCATACCCAGCTCCTATAAGCTCCCAGTATAAGAACAGATATTCCTCCCTTTGTCGCAGTTAGATGGCCTGGTGGGAAGAGCCCATGTCTTGATGGAAGAAGGCCTGAGTTCAAATCCAGCTTTAGACATTTACTAGCTGTATGACTCTAGACTAGTCACTTAACTCTGTTTTCCTCAGTTTCCTCATCTGTAAAATGGGCTGAAGAAGGAAATAACAAAGCACTCCAGTATCTCTGGCAAGGAAACCCCAAATGGGTAATGGAGAATTGGCTTTGACTGAAACAACTCAACCACAACAAATCTCTTCTTTACCTGCATGGAAACAGTTTCATACCATTCAGTTTAGTTAAGATTGTGATTTATATTTCTTAAGAATTCTCTTCGTGTTTTCATGTAGATGAGACTTTATTTTTGACTTTAAGGAAATTCATTAGAAGAGTCCTTGACCAAACAAGAGACTGAGGCTTGCAGAAGATAAAACAGGTCATTTTGATTTCACGAAATGTAAAAGGTTTCATGCAACAAAACAATATGCAGCCAAAAAGCATTACAATTAAATGAAAATGAAATTTAAAAATTAATTTAAATTTTTAAATTTAAACAAAATCAAGAAACTGAGGGGCTGGAATTTTTACTTGCATAAAGTTTCTCTGATGAAGACCTCATTTCTCAAATATATAGAGAACTGAATCAAAGTTATGCATTCTTTCATTGATAAATGGTCACAATATACAAACAGCCATTTTTGGAGGATGAAATCCAAGATATTAATTGTCATATGAAGGAGTTATTTAAATCACTAATAATTAG
>NW_020954892.1:3460-3944 GCF_900497805.2 Vombatus ursinus | reverse complement strand
AACTCAGGTCTTCCTGACTCTAAGACCAGAGCTTTATCCACTTTGCCACCTAGCTGCCCCACTTTGCATGCTTTTTGCCCCAGCAATGCTGTCACATGATCTTTTCTCAGTGGAGATAGCAGCAAAAGGAAAAGGATCCATATGTAGAAAAAATATTTCTAGCAGTTCTTCTTGTGGTGGCAGAGAATTAGAAATGGAGGAAATGCCAATTGGGGAATGGCTGAATAAGTTATGGGATGAGAATGGGATGATATATAATTAGCCACTTCATCTCTTTAGAATCAGACACCCTTTTCTCAGCACCTTCTTCCATAGGGTTCCTAAGATTTTGTGACCTTGCCAAAGAGAAGATCCCAAAGCCCTCACTTGGTAAGTTCCCAAGGAACTCCAGAGATAATATTTAACGTCATACTGTCCCAGTGGCCCATTGTTCCCAGACCTGCTTGTCAGTCAGTGTTGGGGGAGGCATCAGGCAGTCTGCTCC
>NW_020954892.1:2959-3343 GCF_900497805.2 Vombatus ursinus | reverse complement strand
TTCCTCAAAGAGTAAATTATTATTATCCATTTTAAAGTCAAATATGCTCAATTAAATATGGAACAGTTTTTAAACTTTGTAACCAGTCTTATGACTTAATTCATAATTTCACAGCATTCAGATCAAAAGAAGGGCTTCTGTCAACCATTTACCAAAGGTTTGGTCCAAAGAACAAACAGAATGGGGTTCCCCCTGTCAATACCTCCCCAAACCATTTTGAACCCCCATCACCCCAGAAAGGTCCAAAAACTGGATTGGCCAATCTAGAGAAAGACATTTTGGCCCGCACTGAGCTTAACTTGCTATAGTGCCTTACGTGCTCTGCCATAACAGACATGCTTGGCTTTGCTCTCTGAGTGAAAGCAAAATCCCCCTTCCTCTGTC
>NW_020954892.1:2021-2916 GCF_900497805.2 Vombatus ursinus | reverse complement strand
TACCAGTACAAGGCTCAGATGAATCTGAGCAGGAGCATTCTTCTGTTTATGACTGTCCAGGGCAGGGTGCTTTGAACTGGACATTATCTTGAATAATGGGACTTTTTCTTATCATGGGCTATAAAAATGTGCATACTCTTTGACCCAGCAATAGCACTGCTAGGGCTGTATCTCAAAGATACAGAAAAGAGAAAAGGGCCCACATGTGCAAAAATATTTATAGCAGCTCTTTCTGTGGTGGCAAAGAACTGGAAACTGAGGGGATGCCCATCCATTGGGGAATGGCTGAGCAAGTTGTGGTATATGAATGTAACGGAATACTATCGTGCTATAAGAAATGATGAGCAGGCAGACTTCAGAAAATCCTAGAAAGACTTATATGGACTGATGCTGAGTGAAGTGAGCAGAACCAAGAGAACATTGTACACAGTAACAGCAACACTGTGTGATGACTGACTTTATTAGACTTAGCCTTTCTCAGCAATGCAAGGAGCTAAGACATCTCCAAAAGTTTCCTGATGGTGAATGCTATCCACATCCAAAGAAAGAACTAAGGAGTTTGAATGCAGATTGAAGCAGACTATTTGCTGTTTTTTCTTCTGTTTTGCTGTTTCTTCTTTCTGGTGGTTCCTCCTATTGGTTCTAATTCTTCCTTACAACGTGATTAATGTGAAAATATGTTTAATAGGAATGTACATGTAGAGCCTATATCAGATTGCATACCTTCTTGGAGATGTAAGTGGAGAGGGAGGGGGAGAAAATTTAAAACTCAAAAGCCTATGGAAGTGATTGTTGAAAACTAAAATTAAATTACTTAATGAAAAAACAGAAATTATAGTTCCAAGATGTCTGTGTTTCTCCTATCATTAACATAACACAACACAACACAACATAA
>NW_020954892.1:1331-1956 GCF_900497805.2 Vombatus ursinus | reverse complement strand
TAAATGGCTTTCTTTAACTTGGAGAACTGTCTGAGTGACTTTCTTTTGGAGCAAAGGTGTTAGAGTTGGAAGGCTTAAGTTTCCACAGGTAGAATAGTGTTCCACAGGCAGNCGATTAGGAGAGGTAGAAAGGAATGCTTGAGGCAGATGGAGCAAGCAGGATGCAGGCTGAGGGAAATAGAGAAGATGCAGAACCCTGATCCAAGAAAATGTCCCAGTGAAGCCCCTCGGTAGACTTACCTGTGTGCTTTCCCTTTTCATATTCTCCTTGCTTTTCTCTCCCTGATATCCCTGATATCCTCTCCTCCCATTCTCTTGTCTCCCTTCCCTCTATTCTGTAAACTTGTATTTAAAGCAGGTCTTTAACCTGGTCAACTGCTCTGCCTGCTATGCCAGGCAGGGTCACTGGTTCCTTTAGGGAGCAGGGCTGCCGCCCATAGGGGAATAGGGCCCACCAAGGCTCTGCCTCCCTCTGCCTCATAGGGAGCAGGCCCTCTTGGGTACATCATCCCAATAAATGGCTTTCTTTAACTTGGAGAACTGTCTGAGTGACTTTCTTTTGGGGCAAAGGTGTTAGAGTTGGAAGGCTTAAGTTTCCACAGGTAGAATAGTGTTCCACAGGCAG
>NW_020954892.1:692-1266 GCF_900497805.2 Vombatus ursinus | reverse complement strand
TCTCAGGCATAGCAACTTCTCCCCCCAGGATGGGGGTGGTGGGGCAATAGCACAATTGTCCACACAATAGGGCAGGAACAGGGGGCATTCCAGAACAAATGTAACCTAGAAGGAAAGGACCAGTCCAGGCCTGGGAGGTTTTGGAACCAATTTACCTGCATAAAAGCACCCTTGCCCTTGCACTCAGGGCCCATCCCTCCTGAAGAGGGGTGGAGCCTGCTCCTGGCCCAAAACATCTAAATCCCCTGGACTTTCTCTGTAATAAACTTTCTTGATACTAAATTTTAGGTGTCAAGTGTATTTCTAACAAAGGACCCACCCATCTATTCCTCCATCATTTCAGATGGTCCCCAAAATTCTTGGGGTGCCCCCGAACTCATCATTTCCATAACATAACATAACATAACATAACAACAAAAGTCCCATTATTCAAGATAGTGTCCAGTTCAAGGCACCTTGTCCTTGGCATTCATAAANACAAAAGTCCCATTATTCAAGATAGTGTCCAGTTCCAGGCACCTTGTCCTTGGCATTCATAAACAGAAGAATGCTCCTGGTCAGCTTCATCTGAGCC
>NW_020954892.1:0-683 GCF_900497805.2 Vombatus ursinus | reverse complement strand
ACAAAAGTCCCATTATTCAAGACAGTGTCCAGTTCAAGGCACCTTGTCCTTGGCATTCATAAACAGAAGAATGCTCCTGGTCAGCTTCATCTGAGCCTTGTAGTTGCTAACACACACAAAAAGGGGCATTTTGGGTTCACTCTGAGAGCAAAGCAAAGCATGTCTGTTATGCCAGAGCATGCATGGCATTATGGTAGGTGAAGCTCAGAGTGGGCTAAACTGTCTTTCTCCTGTTTGGCCAATCTAGGTTTTAGACCTTTCTCAGGTGAGGGGGGGGCCAAAATGGTTTGGGGAGGCCCCTGGCTGGTTCACACTCCTTTTCTAAGGGTACAATTGCANACCCCTGGCTGGTTCACACTCCTTTTCTAAGGTTACAATTGCATGCCCCTCTAGAAATCATTTTTTCAAATTAAGAGCATAATTTATGCACTGGTTTTCCCCAAATCCACAATTGAGAAAAATTTGAGGCATAATAACAATATAAACAATGTTACAATGTTAATATATGAAACAAAGTTGCCAGTCAAATAACATCAATTCAGTTGATTATCTTAGATATTGTAGAAAATGATTTCTCTTGGTAATCTGTATCTCGGAGACTCAGAGCCCCACCCTGCAAGCCTTCTGCTTCAAAGTTCTTCTGAAGGCTGTCACTGATAATGAGATGGTCTTGTCTTGGTCAA
>NW_020954891.1:5336-6242 GCF_900497805.2 Vombatus ursinus | reverse complement strand
CCACCAAGGGAGTGCTATATTCTGTGTAGTTTTGCAATAAAATTCGCGCCATTCCCAAAAAGATCCCAGGACCGGCCAAACAACTCTATGAGCACTTGCGCGCCTACTGCCGCTTGGGACGCGGCCTTCGGGCAGGCCACGCCCCCGCACGGCACACGTGATCCAGACAGACCAATGAGCGGAGGGACGCTGCGAGGTCGCCCATAAAAGAGCCTGCACTCGCCCGCTTGTGGCCGCAATTCCCAGTGAGCAGTGGCGCCCGCGGCTGAGAGTCGTAAGTATCCTTCCCCTGCTGGCCCTCACCATTCCTAGTCCCAGCCACGCGCTGTCCTAGGGACTCCTCCGCGGGGAGGCCGCGGCCCTCAGGCTCGCCCTCAGAGGGGATGGGGGGCGGCGGGCGGCTCCGGGTCCCTGCGGGCCAGGGCGTAGCAGCGCCAGCGGCGGTTGCTGGGGCTGTTAGAGAGGGTGACGCTGCACCTGCGGGGCCTAGGCCGCGTGGGCCGGGGCTGCAAGGGCGAGGCCAGGCCCCGAGGGACGCGCGCTGGGGCCCGGCTTCTGCTTGGAAGCAGTTGGGGGGGGCGGGGGGTGGTGAAGGGGCGAGTGCTGGCGGGGCTCTGCTTCGAGCGCTGCCCTCGGGCAGCTTGCGTTCTGTGAGCTACTTGTGGCCTGAAGCTGATGCCTCTGCTTAAAAGGGAGGCGGGGGAACCAGGCCGCAAATGCAAAAACCAAACCAAACCAAACCCAAAAAACCCCAAACGAGTAATTTCTGGTTGGGGGGCAGGGGAATGTTTTGGCTGGCGGGGCACCTAAGCCGAAGGGCCCACTCTGCAGAAGGGTGCTTACCTCCCCAGAACCCCTCCAGCTCTCCCAGTGCCCACCTTCTAGCATCTTGACCAGTTGGCTGGG
>NW_020954891.1:2013-5198 GCF_900497805.2 Vombatus ursinus | reverse complement strand
TCAGTTGTCTATTTTAATGTTTATTCCTTGTTTTATTACCTTTATTTCTAGTTTTAGTAATTTTGTTTAAATATTTTATTTTTAAAACATTTAAATTTATTTTAAACTTAAATTTTATTTTTTAATGTTTTATGTACAATTTATATTTTTAAATATCTCAAATATAATTTATTATTATTTGCTTCCATCTCTTGCTGAGAATATGCAGAGCTCTGAAAGATACGTTTTTTTTTAATGGTGCTATCCTTAACGTTAAGGTCGCGTATTTTGAACTCATGGTAGCATGTGATCTAAGCCACTGGTCTAAGCCAAATTTCTGGCAGACTGCATTTGTTTCAAGTGATAACGGATAGAGAGTTTTGCATAGTTTTGCGTGGTGCTTTGTATACAGTCTTACAAGTGAGGCGACTGGGCCAGCTAGAGAGGCGAAGGACTGGCACGGAAGTGGAGGATTTGGAGTCGGGAAATCTACCCGCTTGACTTTAGACGCGTCCCCGATTTTGTCTTGGGAAGGAGCTCAGCTAGAAGACTTGTAGTGCTTTCCAGGTCTTAATCTCCGATTCCATATTCCTTGGTCGTCACAGTGCTCATAAATATGGAAAGGCAAGGTTTAAAATTGAAATTCTCGAGGCAGCTAGGCGGCGCAGTGGATAGAGCACCGACCCCGAATTCAGGAGGACCTGAGTACAAATCCGTCCTCAGACCAAATACTTGACACGTACTAGAGGTGTGACCTTGGGCAAGTCGCTTAACCTCGATTGCCTCACTAAAAATAATAAATAAATAAAATTGGGATTCTCCCCACTGCGAGCCAGATCAAAAAAGGAGGCTTGAAGAGAGGGTTTTAAATAAAATTTTGGGGGGGAATTATTTCTAAACTTAGTGGATGCTGCTCCAGAGAATGTGTTTTGAGATGAGGTGAAATTCCAATCTTTGAAACAAGTTTCATATCTTGTTGGGTCTTGAAATGTCTACAGTGGAGTGACTCTCTTAATGTCTGTGATGATACGGGTTCATTAAACAATGAACATACTGAGATTATAGCAATCCGTAGAGAATAGCTGAGGTGAGCAGAAAAGGGACACCAGACAAGTACAAAGACACGCCTTTACTATCAAACAAGTATTTCTTAGACACCTGTTAGCGATGTGCTAAGCTCTGTGCCCCTGCCCTCCAAGAGCATCATCTTGGTGAGAGCTATGGAGTCACAGTGTCTACAGATAAGTAAATACAAGCTGCTTATTGATTGGAGGAGGGTGTCACAAAACCTAAGGAAGAGAGTAGTCACTTGCAGGTGGGGAGAGGATTATGAAGTGGTGGAAGGGGGCGGGGCCCTCCATGGGGTCTGACACTTACAAAGGTGGTGGAATGTCCTCTCCATGAATAATAGCCTTGGGGCAGGAGCTCCCATTCAGACCCTCTTAGGATGTTGCAAGAGGGGAAATAATAGGAAATAAGTCAGGAAAGGAGCCGCCTCATAAAGGGCTTTAACTGACTGTCCATGAGGAAGCAGCTATTTAGGGCCGGGACTGTGCTAGTCTTTGGTGTTGAGGAGACACAAAGCCGAGGCCCACAAGGAGATTCTATTTTATCACACTAAACGTGTAATTAAGCAAATAGAAAATCTCTACTAGCAACTTTGAGGAGGGGCCTCATAGCTCGAGGGGAATGGGAAAGGTCTCTTGTAATAAGGTTTCTTGAGCATGGTGAGTAACATTCCAGTGATTTAGGGATATTGGTTTAGCTGCTTTTCTGGAAGAATTGGAGAGGACAAACTACAGAACAAGTAGGGAGAGAGGAAATCCTGAACTAGGGTGGTTATGATTCAGGTGTAGTCAGTCCATAAACATCAAGGTGTGCCAGACTACACATGGCCATACCCCCTCTGCTCCCTAGGAACTCTGCCTTCATGGGGAAGACCACAAGCAAACACAAATGTAAAAAGTTGTATACAGGAGAGATGGGAAATAATTAACCGGGAAGGCCCTGATGTTAAGAGGGATTCGGAAAGGTGGGATTTTAAGTGGGACTTGAAGGAATCCATGAGGGAGAACATTCCAGACCAGTGACCCTGTCCAGAAGAGAGCACATGGCAAGGAGGCCAGGGAGAGTGGGCAGGAGAGTATATAGGGGTTTGTGTTGGGCGGGGGAGAGGGAGGTCCTAGGTTATAAAGGGCTTTGAAAGATTTTGTATTTAATCCTAGAAGTGCTAGGGAACCACTCAACTTCATTGAGAAAAGGGGTGACACTGTTAGGCCTAGGCTTGGGGGAAAATCACTTGGTGGCCTAGGGGACAGTGACAGGGTCACACCTGCATCTGAAGGCAATGGAGGGTGTGCTGTAATTGGGGGAGGCTTGTGGAGGTAGATAACCAGGAGGCTCATTCAGTACTGTAGGTGTGAGGTGAGGAGAGGTTTTACCAGCTTAGTGACAATATAGGAGGGGAGAAGTGGGCATAGTTGAGATGTTGCAAAGGTAAAAATGACAGACTTTGGCAACAGATTGGAAGTGGGGGGGGGGAGATGTTCAGGATGACTCCCAGGTTGTGAGACTGAGGGACTTGGAGGGTGCTGGTATCTTCTACAGTAATAAGAAAGTTGAGAAGGGAGAAGGGACGAGGCTGGGAGAAAGATAATGGTTGCATTTTGGACTTGTTGACTTTAAGATGTCTACCAGACATGTAGTTTGAGATGAACAAAAGGCAATTGGAGAGACGAGGTTGGTGGTCAGATGGGGGCAGGATAAAGAAAGAATCATCTGTTTAGAAATAAGTAAATCCATGGGAGCTGAGATCCCTAGTGAAGTAGCATAGGAAGAGAAGAAGACCCAGCATAGAATCCTGGCAGACACCCAAGATTAGAGGGCATGACCTGATGAGGATCTAGGAAAGACTGGAGAGGAAAGATCTAGGAAAATCAGGAGAGAGGATGTCCTGAAAACCTAGAGTAGAGATTGTTGGGGAGAAGAGAAGAGAGTGAGTGAGTTGAGAGACGGCTGTTGGATCTGGCTGTTAGGAGATCTTGATTTTGAGAGAGAATTTGGAGAGAGCCGTTTTGGTTGACAGGGCTGTTAGCATGATTGTCAGGGGTTTAGAAGAGTGTGAAGGCACCTATGGTAGAGGTCATTTTCAACAAGTTTAACTGCAGAGCAAAAGAGATTTGGGAGGGGAGCCGGGAAGGAGCTAC
>NW_020954891.1:334-1927 GCF_900497805.2 Vombatus ursinus | reverse complement strand
GAGGCATCTGAGTGATAGATGGGGAGGAGGGGAGAAGAGGGAAATGTTTCAAATGGCCTCAATTTTTTTATGAGGCAAAGATCTCACCTAGGTATGTGGAGAGATGTTCCAGAATGGATGAAAAGGTTCCGAAGAGTCCCTGTGCAGAGTGGTGTGTGTTTTGTTGTTTTTATTTCCCCTCCCCCCAAATAAACAGCTTCTAGTTGTTTCATTTTTCTTTTTAACTTGCAATGAATTTTGTTCATCTCTGCTCTGATTTTTCAAGATTTCTATTTTAGGGTTAATTTGGGATTTTTAGATGTTTCTCCAGTTTTGTTTTTTTTTTTTTAAGTTGCATGTCCAGTTCATTGATCTCTCTCTCCTCTCTCCCACCTTCCCCCTTCCCCCTTCTCTCTCTTTCTTAAATTAATGGAAGTGTTTAGACATAAATTTTCTATTAAATACTCTTCTGGCCGTACTGCAAAACATTTTTGGCATGTTCTTTGATTATTTTCTTTCATGAAATTATTGATCTTGTGTGTATGATTTGTTTTTTTACCCTCCCCCCCCGTTCTTTAGGATTAATTTCCAATCAATTTTTAATTCCATTCCAGTGCTTTTCTCCTTATCCTAGAACATTAATTTCCTTTATTGAATACTTATTTTTCTTACATTGTGGTCTATGAAAGACTAGTGTGCTATTTCTGCATTTGCTTCTGATATTTCTGTGCTCTAATGCGTAATTAATGTTTGTGAAGGTGCTATTCTTATCTTACAGATACATGCATGATCCTTTGTTCAATATTGTCCAGAGCTTTTTTATTTAACTTACTCTAAAATTATGTTCAGGTTTTTTATTTTGTGAGTTTCGTTGTTGTTGTTGTTTTTAGGTTTATCTAGGTCTGAGAAAGGGTCAATGAAGTCCCGCTGTTATAGTTAATGTTTATTTCTTCCTAAAACTCATTTAACTTTTCCTTTAAGCATATAGATGTTGTGTATTTAGATGCATGTATGTTTAGTATTGATATCTGTTCAATCTCTATATTTTCAGCAAAATGTAATCTCCCTTTTTAACTCTTTTAATTAGGTCTATTTATGTTGTTACTTTGTCTGAGCTCCTGATTGCTCCTCCTCCTGTCTTTTTTTTTTTAACTTTGGCTCAAACAAAAAATTTCACATCAGCTCCATTTTAATTGTCTTTCTGTTTCAAGTGTGTTTCTTGTAAACAAGATTTTGCTTTGGATTCTACTTTATAATTCCATTTGCTGTGCTTTTTCCATTTTCTGGATGAGGTCACCCCATTCACAATTATAGTTGTTAATTGTGTTTCCCTCCCTGTTTTAAACTTTTACCTTCTCTTTGTTTCATGTCCCCTGATTAAGGGTTTATTTTGCTTCTAACCAGTCTTTCCCCTGAGGCAGCTAGATGTTTAGTGGATGGAGTGCTGGGCCCGGAGTCTGGAAGACCTAAATTTAAATCTGGCCTCAGATACTTTATTAGCTGTGTGATCCTAGGCAAATCACTTAACTTTTGTTTGCCTTAATCCACTGGAGAAGGAATGACAAACCAGTCCCGTCTCTTTGCCAGGAAAACTCCTTGGACAGTATTGGTGGA
>NW_020954891.1:0-187 GCF_900497805.2 Vombatus ursinus | reverse complement strand
TTCTCTTTTGATCATTTCAAATGACAGTGAGGTTTGTGTCATTTGCCCCCTCCCTCCATCCCTGTGTATAGACTTCATTTCAGCACCTCATTTAAGTGAGAATTTATTACCCCGCCCTCTCTCACACCCCAGTTTATTCCTCTTGCTGCCCTTTTTCATTCTTTTACGATGATCAGAACCGTTATGG
>NW_020954890.1:4971-6253 GCF_900497805.2 Vombatus ursinus | reverse complement strand
CAAGCTTGAATGGCCCCATTGCAAGTCCTGGGTGTGATAATCCACAACA
Organism: Vombatus ursinus; assembly: GCF_900497805.2. Taxonomy (NCBI): domain Eukaryota; kingdom Metazoa; phylum Chordata; class Mammalia; order Diprotodontia; family Vombatidae; genus Vombatus; species Vombatus ursinus. Next base: position 6,204 of record NW_020954890.1, on the reverse strand, counting down.
AGAATGCTTTGGGGGGGACATAGGACCTGGGAGAACCCCAAATAGCCTCATTCCTAGAGTGTTACCTGGGTGAGGTGACATATTAGGTGTGGACAGCCCCATAAGGGTGGATTTAAATAACATAAAGATTTTTCCAAATGACTTAATAAGTCATTTTTCCTGCAATAGATAGATGAATAGATGACAGATTAGATAAAATAGATGATGACAGATGGATAGATGATAGATAAGACACAGGATGATAAAGGAATAAACTGTTTACATTTCTTCTTCTGTATCTTTGTATTTTTCTCCTTTTACCCTTCTCTTTCTATGTCATTTCTATATCCATCTGTGTCTTCTGTCGTTCATGACTTTTCCTTCCTTTAGGAAAGCGGCCCAAAAAAGGATTGGCTACAGCAAAGCAGCGTCTTGGCCGTATTTTGAAAATCCATGGGAAAGGCNGATAAAGGAATAAACTGTTTACATTTCTTCTTCTGTATCTTTGTATTTTTCTCCTTTTACCTTTCTCTTTCTATGTCATTTCTATATCCATCTGTGTCTTCTGTTGTTCATTACTTTTCCTTCCTCTAGAAAAGTGGCCCAAAAAAGGATTGGCTACAGCAAAGCAGCGTCTTGGCCGTATTTTGAAAATCCATAGGAAAGGCAAACTTCTTCTTTAAAAGCTTTTATGTAGTTCAAGTATGTGTCATCCCCACTGCTGGCCCAGCCCTATGTATCCATTCCCTCTGCGCCCTGGCTCCAGATTGCCATTGCAATTGGAGATTTTTTTTCTCCCAAACCTCAGCCATTAATTAATTTTGAGAAGCTGTTACACTGAGTAGTTGCTAGCATTTATCTGTGGTGCTAAAGCACTCCACCGTTGTTGCCTTATTTGATTCCCATTACAGACTTTTTTACAGGTAAGGAAACTGAGACTGATAAAGGCTGTGACTTCCTCAGCGTCACATAGTTAGAAAAAGTCTAAGTCAAGATTTGAATTCAGGTCTTCCTGATTCTTCATCCTATAACAGCTGCTTAATAAAAGAACAGGAGCATGATCTGTCCGGATTGCATTCAAACACAGAAAGTTCTTGAATGGGAAAAATGTGGGAAGGATTTCTGTTCATCGGTGAGGCACAACAACCTATGCAAAGGTATGGAGATGGGAGTCATACTGGCTTAGCTTGTCTGGGACGTGGGTGAACATAAAGGAGAGGAACCAATGTGAAATGTCATGACATACAGGTGGAA
>NW_020954890.1:4648-4957 GCF_900497805.2 Vombatus ursinus | reverse complement strand
TTTTGAGCAGAAAACTGACATTCACATACTAATGATTTAGAGTAGGAATAAGGATGAGAATAGGAACCGGACCTTTGATTTCACNGCCAAAGTCTAAAGGATTTTAAATGCCAGAGGTTGAGAAATTGTTTTCCTCCTGGTGTTGCACCACCAAAGCTTTTTGAGCAGAAAACTGATATTCACATACTAATGATTTAGAGTAGGAATAAGGATAAGAATAGAAACTGGACCTTTGATTTCATGGAACAAGAAAACTCTCAGATAAAGAAAATGCCCCTGCCAATGCAGTTTTCCACCTTCTCTGAAACT
>NW_020954890.1:4339-4554 GCF_900497805.2 Vombatus ursinus | reverse complement strand
TAGTTGCCTATATCACAGAGAATTAAGTGACGTGTCTTGTCCACTATCTAACTACTAGCTACTTATCTGTTTAGTGGAACTGCCTCTTTTTAGGGAGATTGGCCGCANTAGTTGCCTAAATCACAGAGAATTAAGTGACGTGTCTTGTCCACTATCAAACTACTAGCTATTTATCTGTTTAGTGGAACTGCCTCTTTTTAGGGAGATTGGCCGCG
>NW_020954890.1:4176-4286 GCF_900497805.2 Vombatus ursinus | reverse complement strand
TTTAATGGAGAAGAAGTTGAGAGAGTTTAGATGTACAGTGGACAATCTTGGCATCTAAGTGAATGGGGGATATGAAGGAATGAGCAGCCAACATACGTGCTTCAAAGTTT
>NW_020954890.1:2497-4010 GCF_900497805.2 Vombatus ursinus | reverse complement strand
GCAAACTGATCCTCCCCCTAAGATGGAAAAGCACATACTACAGTTATTCCCACTTCACAGATGAGGACACTATCAAAGAAGTTCATTCACCAATGATCATGTAGCTAGTATGCAAAGATGAAAAGGTATTTAGACATGTCATTTAGAGGGGCCTCCAGGTCATCTACTGGAGTTGTGCAGCAGGCAGTTGGTGATGCTGGTTTGAAAATCAGGAGACTTAGGCTGAAAAAATATTAAATAGTCATCTGCATAAAGCTGAAATTTAACCCATGGGAGCTGCTGAAGCCACCAGGAGAGAGTTTAATGAGAGAACAACAAAGCCCAGGATAGAACCTTGGGAACACCCACAGTTATAAAGAGGCTGGGAGAATAAGGAGACTGAGAAGTATCAGTAGTCAGGTGGGTAGGAAGAAAACTATCAACAGTGTAATGGAAACCAAAGAAAGAGGAATATTATAGGAGGAGGGGCTGGTCAAGGATGGCAAGAGCTTTTGGTGTGAATGAATAATTATCACATTTCAGTATCAATTTAAGATTTACAGGGTGCTTTTCTCACAACAATTTTTGTCTGGACTATTATAGGTGCCTACAAATTGTCCTTCATACCTTTCCTTTTTTTTTTAAGGACTTGACAAGTTTCAACCAACACAGACAATTCTATATACAAAGAAAGGAACAATGTGACTATATCAAACTATGAATCTGTTATGTACAGCTTGCTGTTTGTGTTGTTTTTCAAAGTTCTATGTTACATTTAACACAACAGAAATCAAACTGACCTGCTCATTTGCATGACCTACTCAATCTCCTTCTAAGTTCTCAACATTGTATTTTGAAAATGTTCCATATATGTATTTTTATTCCTTTCTTTCTTTTCTCCCCTGCCTTTCCTCCTTCCTTCTTCCTGTTCTCTTCCCCCTTCTTTCATTCCTTTATCTTTCTTCACTCATTCCTTCCTTCCTTCTTCCCTCCCTCCCTTCTTCCTTCCTTTCCTGCTTTCCTTCCTTCCTTCACCTTTTCCTTCCTCCTTTTTTCTTTTTATAATCATAACCTGCCAGAGATCTCCCCTTAACAGTACCTCACCACAATAAAAGTAAAATCCATTCTTTGTGCAACCCATGCACAGATGTGTAGGATTCTCCTTGTTGGGAGAGATGTATTGCTTAGGAGAGGAGAGATGTGCTGGACTTCTGGCCTTCAACTTCAAGAGAGAAGACACACAGTTTCAGACTCTCTTTAGGGATCTGAAGAGAGAGAGAGACAGAGACAGAGAGAGAGAGAGAAAGACCCTGGGAAGAAGCTGACATGTATAGGAACTGGAACCTCCAACCAGAAAGACTTCAGAGAATTTCTCCTTGGGTGAGGTCTGAGACTCACTCTACGTTAAGCTCAGTTAAGGGAGTTATCTCCCTACAAAAGGAGAACTCATCCATCTACACTGTCTGCATATGTGTACCTTCTCTGATTTCGGTTTTGCTGTTGGTTTAGATAAATGGTTTATTCACTACTTGCA
>NW_020954890.1:2260-2448 GCF_900497805.2 Vombatus ursinus | reverse complement strand
TTGTGTGTTTATTGTGGAACTGGTATTAGGGGGAAGGGAGTCGAACCTTGGATATCTAGATTGTGGTGCTCCTGCATTAAGGGCTGGTGTCCAGGAGTAAACTGAGCCTAACACAGTATTTAAGTGAGCTGATAAAATTCTAGCCTAGTACCCCATTTTTCTGTGAGGAGCAGAGTGACCGGCTCTTA
>NW_020954890.1:950-2200 GCF_900497805.2 Vombatus ursinus | reverse complement strand
GCCTCACCCTCCTGTTTCCCTTCATGGCAGGAATCAATGATTGTTTTGGAGAAGGGTGGGTAGAGAAGGCTCTGGGGTATCTATTCGTGCATTCCTGCAATGCACGTTTAGACAGACCCATGTGGACACGTGGACAAAACAAAACACAGAGTGCACCAACATAGCACCCATCTTATGTCTGTACTAAATTACTACAGTTATACAAAACAAACTTCTACCTTGGATACGTCAAAAATGTATGTCTCGTTCTACACCTTATGTCCGTTATGTCCCTGTCAGGGGATAGGTGGTACACTTCACCTTCAATTTCCTGGAATTTTGCCCTCATGAGTCCTCATTGAATTGATCAGAATTCTCCCACGAGTGTTCACAGTGTTGTAATTATTGTAGGAATTGTTTTGCCTGGTTTTACTCACTTCATTCTGCATCAGTTCCTATCACATGGGTCCTCTCAGGTTTCTTAGAATTGATCCCATTCATCTATTTTTAAACTGTGCAATAATATTCCAGTACTTTTGTATGCCGTAGTTTGCTTGTGGGTGTCTACTTTGTTTTGAGTTGTTTAATGTGACAAGATTCCAATATGGGTTTATGTATGTATTTGGCATGGGCATCTATACACACTTTTATAAATACACATGTATGTGTATGCATATGTATTGTGTGTGTGTGTGTGTGTGTGTGTCCATGTGAGTGGTTTTAAGAGTTACCTCTGTCTTTGATTTCTGTGAGGTATATATAGTTAGTAGTAGTATCAATGGATTAAAGAGTGTGTGTTAGGAGAAAGTCCTGGTTCTGATCTCTCCCTGGTCAAGACAGCAATCTCAGGAAATGAGATAAAGGAGCACACCAAGGCAGCAAGTAGTTAGAGTGTAGCCAGCCGGATTTAAAGCCTACGCTGCTTTATATAGGCAGGCATAAACAACTTCCCAGATAAGGACAAAAGTATGTTGACTGGCACATTGTAATCAGAGGAGATAGAGTTAGTGCCACCTCAGCTCCTTCCTCATTACAGTGGCATAGAGAGAAGGGATTAGTGTGCATGCAGAATGCCATCTCCTGTAGGCTGGCTGGGTTACGTATCCAAGGCTGACTTCGCACATGTGTATACTTCAGGGACTTTGGGGGTTTAGTCCAAAATTAAACCACTTCACATCTTCAGGTACAATGGATTAGTGTACTTTTTTTTAATCCTCTTTTCTCAAGTACCCAACTGGAGCTAATGCCAAGCAAGACCAGCTCCAACATTT
>NW_020954890.1:821-907 GCF_900497805.2 Vombatus ursinus | reverse complement strand
CTGCCATTATCCCTTTTGCTTTTCCTTTCATGGCAGATGCTGACCCATACATACCCAGAGGTAACCCAGACATCTGCTCCACTCTG
>NW_020954890.1:228-784 GCF_900497805.2 Vombatus ursinus | reverse complement strand
GCCCTTAGGCCCACTACCTCTCCTCAGTGGTAGTGATTTATCCCTTCCAGGCTCCCTTTTTAAAAGTAATTAATTAATTTATTTTTAGTTTTCAACATGTACTTCCATAAGATTTTGAGTTTTAAATTTTCTCCCCTTTCTTCTCTTCCCCTTTCCCCACTGAGATGGCATATAGGCTCTATTCGTACATTCATGTTACGCATATTTTCTCATTAGTCATGATGTAAACAACAATTAGAACTAAGAGGAGGAGCCATGAGAATAAAGCAGTAAAGCAAAACAACAAAAGAAAAGAAAAGCAAATAATCCGCTTCCATCTGCATCCAGACTGCATAGTTCTTTCTGTGCCGGTCGGGCCATGCACTCTCCTTCTAACAGGAGCAGGCTGCCAGGGTCATACTCACCAGTCCTCGGAGCCCACCCGGATAAACATAGAGATGAGCCGATCGGGAGGTGCAAGCACTTGAACTTTATTCAGAGGCCATCACAGCAAGGCCAAGCAGGAAAGCATGAGCAGGAGCAAGAGAACGAGCTCCAACCCCTACCGCCCCTTATA
>NW_020954890.1:0-152 GCF_900497805.2 Vombatus ursinus | reverse complement strand
TGCCTTCCTAGCCCCTCCTCCTCAGCCCACCTACTAGTGATTGATTGTAGGATCAGATACCTGAAGGGGATGTCTGGGGTTAGCACTGCATCAAGGGAGAGGATGTGACAAAGGAAGCTAGGCCCGGATACCGGAAGGAGGCGTCTGGGGTT
>NW_020954889.1:4083-6584 GCF_900497805.2 Vombatus ursinus | reverse complement strand
GGTATGAACCAGGGCTGGGGAACATGTAGCCTTTAAGCCACATGTGGCCTTCCAGGTCCTTGGGTGCAGTCTTTCTACTGAGTCCAAGTTTTACAAAACAAATCCTTTTATTCAGGGGATTTGTTCTGTGAAGTTTGGATTCAGTCAAAGAGCAACACTTGAGGACCTAGAGGGCCACATATGGCCTTGAGGCTGTAGGTTCTCCACCCTTTGTATGAACATTCAAGTCACTTTATTTAGATAATTCTAAACTGCTTCGCAAAATAGTTGGACTAATTCACAGCCCAACAGAACATTACTGTGTTTATCTTCCCACATCCTTTTGAACACAGATGATTCCCATGATTTTTCCTCTTTTGCATGATGAGAGGTAAAATTTCAGGATTGTATTGATTTGCATTTATCTTATTACTAACTGGTTTGAAGCACTCTTTTATATGGTTGGGTTTGCCATTTTTCTTTGAAGAACCATTCCTTCATTACCTTTTAAGTGTTAATCACTGGGAGAATCATTAGATAATGTATGTTTCCATAATTTGTCTATAGACAGTGTTCCAAAACTCTTCATGCAGCTTTAAACTTTAAGTTTAAAATTGCAGTAAGTATTTTGGGACACCATATGTATTGAATATCAGGTCCTTAGAGTCTATTGATAAAAAGTTTTGATCTCTCCCCTTCTTACCCTAGTTGCATTAATTTTATTAATGAAAATACTTTGCAATCTCATAAAACTGAAAAAGCCAATTTTATTTTGTAATCACCTGTATCCCTCATTTGATTAATAATTCATACCACATTCATCTATTGTTCTAGCTCTCTTCCAATTATTCCAATTATTATTCAAACCCCATATTCATTTTATTTATTGTAGTACATAGTATAAAATGGTGGTTCTAAACTTTTTTTTTTTTTGGCTAGGTAATGGAGTTAAGTGACTTGCCCAGGGTCACACGGCTAGTAAGTGTCAAGTGTCTGAGGCTGTATTTCAACTCAGGTCCTCCTGACTCCAAGGCCAGTGCTGTATACACTGTGTCACCTAGCTGTCCTTTAAACTTATTTTTTTCCAGACTACTTTTCAGTTTCCCCAGCAATTCTTGTTGATAGATCCCAATTACTTCTATCATCTTGGCATTTTGAAATGTAGCATTAAAGCTTAGTGAGAGACATAGCTAAGCTAAGTCATCCAAAATGAGTTTAAAGAATGACAATGGAGGGGACAGCTAGGTGGTGCAGTGGATAGAGCACCAGTCCTGAAGTCAGGAGTACCTGAGTTCAAATCTGGCCTCAGACCAAACACTTGACACTTACTGGCTGTGTGACCCTGGGCAAGTCACTTAACCCCAATTGAAAAAAGGAAAAAAGAATGACAATGGAAGAATCAAAAAGAAAAGGAAAGGTTGACTTATGGGGAAACAGTTTGTTTTAAATGCTAATTCAAGAAAGTGGAGCCTGTTTATTTCTAAAAGGACATATTTCTGTAGACGTGAACTAGAAAGAAAGCTCAAGAATGAGGGAGGGGACTGGAACACGCATACACAGAGGAGATGCAGCTGAAGTTATGAGCACGTTGGGTTAATAATACATAAAGTATGTGAAGAGAAAGAGAGCAAAGAGTGAGGAAAAACCTCAGACCTCATTTCAACTGCTCAAAAGGTGAAAAAGAACAATGACAACTACTGATTTATATACCTGCTTTCTCGTTTATATAAGATAAATTTTCTTAAGAATGCTAGACACAAAGAAATCAAAGCTATCTATAGTTATATGAAACAAAGCTCTAAATCACTTGATTAGAGAAATGCAAATTAGAACAACCCTTGAGGTACCACCTCACACCTATCAGATTGGCTAATAGAAAAAAAGGAAATATTAGATGTTGGAGGGGATATGGGAAAACTGAGACACTAATGCACTGTTGCTGGAGCTGTGAACTGATCCAACCATTTTGGAGAACAATTTGGAACTATGTGTAAGGGCTTTAAAACTGCATACCTTGGGATCCAGCAATACCACTGCTAGGTCTATATCCCAAAGACACCCATGAAAAAGGAAAAGAACCTCGTTGTAACCTACATCTGATTGCTTGTTGTCTCATGGAGATGGGAAGGGAGGGAGAGATAAGATTTAGAACTCAAAATTGTAAAGAAAAATGTTTAAGAAATTCAAAAGAATACTAGACAAATGAAAAAACATTCTTGATGAAGGTATCACTGAGGAAATAAATTAATCCTAGCAATCATAGAAAAAGGGACTTCAGAAACCACTGAATCCAGATCAAATGCAAAATTTAGTGCCCCCTCCACCACCACAAATCTGACAAGTAGTCATCTACCTTCATCTTGACAAAAATACCCAGTTAGGAGGAACTCAAGGCCATCCATTTTACTTGTGGACAGCTCTATTGTCACAAGGGTTTTCCTAACTTCAAACTTTCATTTATCTCTTTGCAACCTGCTCCTTCTTCTACCCTCTGCAATCAAATCAAGATAAAATTTTGTGCA
>NW_020954889.1:2459-4008 GCF_900497805.2 Vombatus ursinus | reverse complement strand
CCTACTTGGGCAGCACAAAGAGATTTTTAGTTTTTTTTTTTAATTTTCAGTGTGTGTTTATTGGATAAAATACCACCCATGTTCCTTTATTCTGAAGCCATGACATCTACTGTATTATTCTCCACTGTGTATCCTCTGTTTGTTCTCAAGAAATACCCTCTCAAGTTAATAATATTCATACAACTTTTTCAAGTTTGAATCTACTGATACAAAATAAGCAATCTGCCATTTAGAAAAGCCCTCCCTCATCGCTAATTTTTCTATGAAGGAAGACTTAAATGATGAACTTTTATAAATTCTCTGTAGGGAAAGGCTTTGTAACAATTATATTTGTACACTTTCTATCCAGTATGAAATTTCTGATGTCAAGAGAGTATGATGCCCTATTGGAAGGTCTTTCAACATGCATTATATTCATTAGTTTTATCTTTGATATAAAATCTGTAACATTTACTAAGCTCTGAGTTGTAATGATTGACAACCCAAAATATATTACATTCATAAAGGTTTCCTCTCAAATGACTTCTTTGATGGAAGTCATATCTCCTTCACAAAGCCCCTCCTATGATCATTTCTGTAAAGCTAGCATTGATAGTGCTTCAAGGTTTGCAGAACCATGTACATATTTTACCTCACTGGATTTTCAAAGGAACCCGATATCATTCCTCACTTGCAGATGGAGATACTAAAGCCAAGAGAGGTTAAGTGAGTTGCCAAGAGTCACACAGCTACTAAGACAGAATCTAAACTCAGGTCTTCCTGATTCCAAATCTGGTATTCTTAGACACTTTACTACCAAAGCATCTCATCACAGTATTAAGCTTCTCTCCAATATTTTCTAATATTCAGTAAGTATTTTCTTCCAACTAAAGGCTTGCCTACAATGAAGTTTCTCTCCAGTATGGATTGTGATTCTAAACAAGTTCTAAGCTCCCCTGAATGGCTTTCCCAAATTCATTAAGTTTTCTTCCCCTATTTTTAAGATTCAATAGGACACAATTTAATAATTCAATAATAATTTAATAGAGTAAGATTTAATAATATGTCTTCTCTGCCAAAAGTCCATCATATTCCAAAAGTTTCTCTCCTATATTAAATTTCTGATGTTCAAGTGATGTCTTCCAACTTAGGGCCTTCTGACATTCTGATGAAATCTTTCCCCTGTGGGTTTTTTGATGTTCTGTAAGAATTGTCTTCCTGCTAAAAGCCTTCCCACATTGATTACACTGATAGGGTTTTTCTCCAGTATGAGTTTTCTGATGTTGACTAAGACTTGTCTTCTCTCTGAAAGCTTTCCCACATTCATTACATTCATAAGGTTTCTCTCCAGTATGAATTTTCTGATGTCGAGTAAGTCTTGTCCTCCTAATGAAGGCTTTCCCACATTGATTACATTGATATGGTTTCTCTCTAGAATGACATTTCTGATGTTTACTAAGTCCTGTCTTCTGACCAAAGGTTTTTCCACATTCATTACATTCATAAGGCTTCTCTCCAGTATGAATATTGTGATGTTCAGTAAGTGTTCTCTTCTGACTGAAGGCTTTCC
>NW_020954889.1:0-2428 GCF_900497805.2 Vombatus ursinus | reverse complement strand
CACATTCCTTGCATTCGTAAGGTTTCTCTCCAGTATGAATATACTGATGTTTTGTAAGTCTCTTCTTCTGATTGAAGGCTTTCCCACATTCACTACATTCATAAGGTTTCTCTCCAGTATGAATATTCTGATGTTCAGTAAGTGTATTCTTTTGATTGAAAGCCTTCCCACATTCACTACATTCATAAGGTTTCTCTCCAGTATGAATATTCTGATGTTCAGTAAGTGTATTCTTTTGATTGAAAGCCTTCCCACATTCACTACATTCATAAGGTTTCTCTCCAGTATGAATATTTTGATGTTCAGTAAGTGTTCTTTTCTGATTGAAGGCCTTCCCACATTCAGTACATTTATAAGGTTTCTCTCCAGTATGAATATTTTGATGTTCAGTAAGTGTTCTTTTCTGATTGAAGGCCTTCCCACATTCAGTACATTTATAAGGTTTCTCTCCAGTATGAATTTTCTGATGTCTTGTAAGTCCTGTCTTCTGACTGAAGGCTTTCCCACATTCATTACATTTGTAAGGTTTCTCTCCAGTATGAATTTTCTGATGTCTTGTAAGTCCTGTCTTCTGACTGAAGGCTTTACCACAATTCTTACATTCATAAGGTTTTTCTCCAGTATGAATATTCTGATGGCAGGTAAGTCCTATTTTCTGACTGAAGGCTTTCCCACATTCATTACATTTGTAAGGTTTCTCTCCAGTATGAATTTTTTGATGTTGAGTAAGGATTGTCCGCCTAGTGAAGGCTTTCCCACATTCATTACACTGATAAGGTTTCTCTCCAGTGTGACTTTTCTGATGGTCAGTAAGAACAGATTTCCTGCTGAAAGCCTTACCACACTTATTACATTCATATGGTTTCTCTCCAGTATGAATTTTCTCATGACAGGTAAGTCCTGCCTTGTGACTGAAGGCCTTGCCACATTCATTACATTGATATGGTTTCTCTCCAGAATGAATTTTCTGATGACTCCTAAGTCCTATCTTCTTATGGAAGACTTTCCCACATTCATGACATTCAAAAAGCTTCTCCCCAGTATGAATTCTCAGATGGTAGACGAGTCCTAACTTTTGACTAAAGTTCTTTCCACATTCATTACATTTATGAGTGTTCTTCCCAGTATGAATGTTCTGATGTCCATTCAGTCCTGCCTTCTGACTGAAGGCTTTCCCACATTCATTGCATTCATATGGTTTCTTGACCTTATGAATATTCTGGTTGTCATCAAACGTTCTCTTCAGCCTGAAGGCCTTTTCACATTCATTACTTTCATAAGCTTTTTCTCCAGTATGAATTCTATCATGGATAGTAATGTCAGCTTTCTGTGAGTAGGCCTTTTTATACTCATTACATGCATAAGGTTTTTCTCTAGCATGAATTCTCTGATGTTGTAGAAGTCCTGTTTTCTGACTAAAAGCTTGTCTACATTTGTCACATTCATAATATTTTTCTACAACATGAATTCTCTGATTCTGACAAATGTTTATGCCACTTGACAAAATCTGATCACATTGATTCCCTAAATGTGCTCTTTCTCCATTATGTTGATTGTGTTTTTCACTAAGGTCTGAGTCATAACGACAAAATTTTTCACCTTCATTGTACCTAGAAAACATCTTCTTTACGGAAATTCTCTTCTGTTTATTCAGATATGAATGCAATCTGACTCTCCTTTGTTCTGTAACACACGGATGAAGAAGATTCCTTCCAAGAGACATCTTACACTGCGGGAAAAGGATTGCTCCTTGGCAGAAGCTTCCATTGCGTTTTTTATATGCATGTTCTCTAACTTGATTGGGAGCCTTCATTTCAAATATTTGCATATGTCCAAAAACTTCCTCTTCACTGCTCTGCTGTTTTTCTAATAAAGAACAACATTCCCTGGCTTTGCCAAACTTGGAGACATGGAGACTACCCACGTGAACTCTTTCTTGGAATGGTTCTTCCATGAAGAAGTCACTTGTTGCAGGGGATTCCCTGGTTTCCGGACTACTGTTCCAATCTGAAAGACATTTGCCAATCAAGGAAAACATCAATGAGAACAATCTTAATTAATGGGAAGTTGAACAAAAACAAAGGAATCAAAATGGAGGTTGGGAAATTACCATAACTAAGTTGGGTTCCAAAAACAAACAAGAATTAGGAGTCAGAACACCTGAGTGCAACACCTGCCTCAGTCCTATGGGGCAGGTCACTTTGAATTGGTGTCAGACTTTCTAACCTCAATTTTCTCATCTGTACAATGACAGGCTTAGATGACCTTAAGGGCCCATTTCACCTCGAATCTTGGATCTAGTGACATTCTTTCATTCCAGAGGTGGGGAACTACAGGTGTGGAATGTGTTGATCGGCTTGGCTGAATTATTTATTTTCATTAGTTAGTATTCACAAAACAACAGAGAAACAAGCAATGCTCATGAGAG
>NW_020954888.1:4806-6491 GCF_900497805.2 Vombatus ursinus | reverse complement strand
TTTTTTTAGGTATTTGGAAGAGTTTGGGGGGAGAGCTCAATCAAGTCATTGCTTTCCCTTCACCATCTTGACTGTGCCCTGAAACCCAAAGTTTTAAAAACACATGTTTAAAAAAAAGTTTTCACATGCAACTGGGAAATAAGAAATACAGGAAATGGGGTACAGAAATCTATCCGCCCTACAGGAAAATAGAAGGGGAAGGGGATAAGAGAAGGGGTGAGAGATAGAAGGGAAGACAGACTAGGAGAAGGGGTGTTCAGAATGAGTTCCATCTTGGGGTGGGGGAAGGGGCGAAATGGGGTGAAAATTTGGAACTCAAAATCTTGTGGAAGTAAATGATGAAAACTAAAAATAAATCAATTTATTTAAAAGGAAAAAAAAGAATTAATCAGTTCTCTCTGGAGGTGGATATCATGTTTAAAGCATGAGTCCTTTAGAATTGTCTTGGATCATTGCATTGACCAGTATAGCCAAGTCTTTCACAGTTGATCTTCATTACAACATTGCTGTTACTGTGCACAATGATCTCCTGATTTTTCTCATTTCTTTTTGCATCATTTCATACAGGTCTTGCCATATTTTTTTGAAACTACTCTCCTGATTATTTCTGATAGCACATGATAATCATATATCACAACTTGTTCAGGCATTCCCCAATTGATGAGTTTACTCTCAAATTCCAATTCTTTGCACCACAAAAAGAGCTGCTATAAATATTTTTGCACATATAGATCCTTTTCCTTTTTGTTTGACCTCTTTGGGATACAGACTTAGTTATAGTATTGATGGGTCAGGGGTATGCACAGTTTTATAGCCCTTTGGGCATTGTTTCAAATTGTCATTCAGAGCGGGTGGACCAGTTCACAACTCCACCAGCAGTTCATTAGTGTGTATATCTCTCCCTCATTCTTTCCAGCATTTGTCATTTTTGATATATATGAGGTGGTATCTCAGAGTTGCTTCAATTTGCCTTTCTTTAATCAATAATGATTTAGAGCATTTTTATGTGACTATAGATAGCTTTGATTTCTTCTTTTAAAAACTGTTCATGTCTTTTAACCATTTATCAATTGAGGAGTGGTTCTTATTTTACAAATTTGGCTCACTTCATTATGTATTTGAGAAATTGGGCCTTTATCAGAGAAACTTGGAATACATTTTTAATATTACTTTATTATGGTGCCTTTTAGCAAAATGTACTTTCCCTGATTATCTCTTTTAATTAGGTTTATTTTTGCTTTTTTCTTTGAGATCATGATTGCTGCCCATACCTTTTTTTTTTACTTCAACTGAAGAATAATGGATTCTGTGTTAGCCCTTTATTTCAACTCTGTGTGTGTTTTTCTGTTTCAAGTGTGTCTCAAGTGTGTTGGATTCTGGTTTCAAATTCATTCTGTTATCCACTTCTGTCTTATGGGTGAGCTCATCCTGTTCCCCTTATGATTACTAACTGCATTTCACTCCAACCTATTTTCTTCTATTTATCCTCTCTCTCTCTCTCTCTGTATCCTCTCTCTCTCTCTCCCCACCCTCCTCAAAAATCTGTTTTGCTTCTGACCACTGCCTCCCTTAATTCATCCTCCCTCTTATCTCTCCCCACACCCCATCTCTTTTCCCCTTCCCCTCCTATTTCTATACACAACTGATACACACACACACACACACACACACACACACACACACAC
>NW_020954888.1:267-4789 GCF_900497805.2 Vombatus ursinus | reverse complement strand
ACCCCCCACCATTTCCCCCACCCCCCATTTGGAGATCATCCCCACATAATCAATTCACACTGATGCCTTTTGTCTAGGTAGACTTTTAACTGCTTTAATAATGAGGAAAGTTCTTAGAAGTTAACATTGTATTATCTTCCCATATAGGAATGTAAACAGTTTTAACTATTGAGTTCCTTATGATTACTCTTTCATGTTTACCTTTTTATGCTTCTTCTGGATCATTTGAATGTCAATTTTCTATTCAGCTCTATTTTTTTCATCAGGAATGCTTAAAAATCCTATATTTTCAGAAATATCCTTTTTTTTTCTCCTGAAGGATTATACTCAGTTTTGCTGGGCAGTTATTTTTGGTTATAATCCTAGCAACTTTGCCTTCTAGAATATCATATTCTAAGTCCTCTGCTCCTTTAACATGGAAGCTGCTAAATCTTGTATAAACCTGACTGTGGCTCCACAGACTGATTGCACTATTTTCTCCTTGACCCAAGAGCTCTGGAATTTGGCTATAATATTCCTAGAAGTTTTAATTTTCTGATCTCTTTCAGGAGGTAATCTGTGGATCATTTCTGTTCAACCCTCTGGATCAAAGATATTAGGAAAACTTTTCTTGATAATTTCTTAAAATATGTCTAGGGTCTTTTAAAAAATCATGGCTTTCAGGTAGTTCAATAATTCTTAAATTACTTTACTCAGTCCATTTTCCAGGTCAGTTGTTTTTCCAATGACATATCACATTTTCTTCTGTTTTTCACTCTTTTGACTTTGTTGTATTACTTCTTGATGTCATTAGCTTCCACTTGGCCAATTCTAGTTTTTAAGAAATTATTTTCTTCATTGAGCTTTTGAACCTCTTTTTCCACTTGGCCAATTCTCCTTTATAAAGAGTTCTTTTCTTCAGCTAATTTTTGTGCCTTTTTTAAAAAAAACCATTAGGTTAATTCTGGTTTTAAGGTGTTATTTTCTTCAGTATTTTTGTGCCTCTTTTACAAATTAATTCTCTTTTCACAATTTTCTTGCATGTATCTCATTTCTTTTTTCCAATTTTTCCCTTACGACTCATCTCTTTCTTTAACTTTTGAAGGAATTCTTATTGGACTTGGGTCCAATTAGATTTTTTCTTTCAGGCTTTGCTTATAGCTGTTTTCATGATATTGTCTTCTGAGTTAATGTCTTGGTCTTCCGTGACACCATGGTAGCTTTTTATGGTCAAGTTGGGGGATTTTTTGCACATTTTTCCACACTAATTTTTTTTTTACTCTGAACTTTTTGTTGAAGTTGGAATTTGCTCAGCTGGGGGTGGGGAGGCACTATCCCAAGTTTCAGGATTTTTCTTGCTGCTGTTTTCAGGGCTAGTTCTAGGGGTCTGCAAGTTTTCCAAGCTGCTGTGATCTGAGGAAAGTTGTGTAGTCACTGTTCTTCTGATCTGTGTTCTGGTCTTTACCTACAAAGGGCTCATGAAGGGTTCTTCTTGGCCCTAGGACTGTCATCAGGGCCCCTGCTCTCCTGCACCCATGCCAGTGCTCTTTTTGCCTTGGAATTGGTAACATGGTCCCTACACCCTTGTGACTGACCACAAATGATCCTCTCTGCCTTGGAACTGCAACCCAGAATTACATCTAGGCAATAGAGTCGACAATCAGCACTAGCTACATGCAGTGCCAGTAAAGCTTTCCCTGTAGTCTCTTTGTGACCAATTGTTCAACCCCCTTACTATCTCTGGGCTACAGTGACCACTTCCAAGGCCTGCTGTTCATACAGCTGCCATACTCTAGGCTAACCTCCACCCTGGTTTCACAGACCTCTCCTGCCAACCTCCAAAGCTGTGTTAGGCTGGAAAAATCTCTCACTCTGACCTTTTGTTGGATCTCCTGCTCCAAAATTTGATTTGAGGCATAATTTTAAAATTATTTGGAAGGGAATGTTGGGAGAATTCATCTGGGTTGCTGCCTATATACCACCAGCTTGGCTCCACCCCTTTTTCAAGATTGTTCTTTTTAATAATTTCATTTTGTTTTTATATTATCTGTATTTCCTAATATATCTTTCTTCCTCTCCCAAAGAGCCAAAACATCACAAACATTGAAAAAGAGAGGAAAAATAACTATTCAGAAAAACTAAATAACATATTAAAAAAAATCTGACACTATATGCCACATTCTGTACTTGTAATCTGTACCTCAACATAGAACAGGCCTGCACAACCTGTGACCCACCAAAGGATTTCGGGCAGCCCATGAAAAATGTAAAGGATGTTTTCCTCTACATTTTTTGCGGGCTGCCTGAAATCCTTTGGTGGGCCACACACAGTTTGTTCAGGCCTGCATTAGAATAAGAATGGGGTGTGAAAGCCTTTCTCCTCACTCTTCTTTAGGGGCCAAACTTGGTCATTATAATTTCACAGAATTCAGTTTGAAGTATTTTGTTATTGTTGCATTTTGTCTTATTTTCATTGATATAACCATAGCATAGATTATTTTCTGGGTTCTCCTTACTTCATTTTATATCATTTCAGCTAAATCTTCCCGTACTTTACTTTTTCATCATGTTTATTGTTTCTTACAGGGCAGTAATATTCCATCAAATTCATGTGCCTCAATTTATCATTGCACAGTGAATTGGTATCTACTTTATTTCTAGGTCTTTGTTTTAGTGTATATCAGACCTCTCCCACCCTCCCCTTAAAAAAAATCACTTCTTTGGAATAGATGTCCAAAATGCTTTCCAATATGCCTGAGTCAATTCACAACTCCACCAATAGTATATTAGTATGTATGTCTTTCCACAACTCTTACAAGATTGACTATTCCCATCTTTTGTTATGTTTGCCAAAATTGTTTTGTTTGGCATCTCTCTTATTGCTAGCCATTTAAACTGTCTTCCATGTGAGTGTTAATAATTTGAAATTCTTCTTTTGGGAACTGTTTATTTTTTTTCATATCCCTTCATCATTCCTTAGGGAGTGGGTTTTGGTTTTATATATTTGTGTTACTCACTATATGTCATGAATGCCAAATCTTTATTCGAGATTGATACAAAGGGTTTGCCTAGTCAGTTACTTCTTTTCTTATCCTAGTCATGTTAATTTTGTTTGTGCAAAAGTTTTTCAATTTATGTAATCAAAATTACTTATATTTTGCCTTAGCTACTATCTCTTGGATAGGTAAGGAATAAAAAAGGATAATTTTTAACCAAACAAGAGATGGAAGAAGTCATTAAAGATAAAATAGACAATTTTGATAGCATAACATTTAAATATTTTTGCAACAATAAAATCAATAAAATTTAAATAGAAGAGAAAATGGTAGAATGAGAAATATTTGCATCAAATGATACTAACAAAAGTTTGATAACCAAACTATTTAGGAAATTGACAAAAATATATAAAACCAAGAGCCATTCCATGATAAGTGGTAAAAGGATATTAACAAAGAGTTTTTGAAAGAAGAATTTAAAACTCTTTTTTTTTGAGGGAGGGGCTAGGCAATGGGATTAAGTGACTTGCCCAGGGTCACACAGCTAGTAAGTGTTATGTGTCTGAGACTGGATTTGAACTCAGGTCCTCCTGAATCCAGGGCTGGTGCTCTATCCACTGCACTACCTAACTGCCCCACAAATTAAAAACTCTTAATGACCATTTTAAAACATACTTCAATTCTTAAATAGTAAGACAAATGCAAATAAAATAACTAGGAGGTTCAACTTCACACTGCGGAAATTATTAGAAATTACATAAAATCATCAATCATATAGGGCTCTGGAATGAAAGACACACTGATGTATTGTTGGTGGAACTGCAAAGAGAATAATAATTTTATACTTCAATTTGGAATTATGCAGGGGATGAATTTATTTGTGCCTTTTAACCCAGCAATCCTACTACTGGGATTATTCCAAAAGTAAATCAAAGACAGAAATGAAAGTCCAATATGTAGTCAAAATAATCAGATACCTTTTTTGTTACTAAAGGACTAGAAACAAAGTTAATACCCATTAACTAGGGAGTGACTGAAAAACAATTATATTAACATGATGGAATTTTATTGTGCACCAAGGAATAGTACAAAAAATTCAGAGAAACATGAAAATAAATGCATGAACTAATGTTGCAGAGAGACATGAGCAGAATTAAGAGACAATGTATTCAATGACTATAACAATATTCATAAAAAGATCACTAAAAGGAAGTTGAACTCTGAGTTCAAAATCCAGTGAAGGTCCTATAGGATAGATGATGACATATACTCTTCACCCTCTCACAGCAGAGAAATAAGGAGCTTACTTGGACAATGTTGTATATACTGTCAGAGTAATTTTATCAGATATTGTTGCTTAATTGTTTTTCTTTGTCATGAGGGAGGACTCATGCATAAGGGGAGCACTAATAGTAAATAACTGTGATATAAAGATAAAAGGTATCAATAAATCATTTTTTAAAATTCAGCAACACAGAGGGCAGAGCCAAGATGGTGGAGGGAAAGCAGTAACTGTCTTGAGCTCTCTCTCAAAGCCCTCCAAATAC
>NW_020954888.1:0-126 GCF_900497805.2 Vombatus ursinus | reverse complement strand
TACAACTTAGAAGGTCAGTGGGAAAAGTCTGTGACTGGGTGAGAGAAGGAGCTAGGTCTCAGCCACCCCTGGGGCCGCGGCTGTTTCCTGAGCTTCTGGCCCACAGACTGAGGGGGAATCAAGTGG
>NW_020954887.1:5771-6429 GCF_900497805.2 Vombatus ursinus | reverse complement strand
TAGGCAACTCTCTTAGATTCTAAGTTTCAGAGAAGGCGCCAACTTTGATGGAATAGGAAATTTCCTCACTGGAAATTTTTTACACAGATGAAATAACAGGTTCGGTCCCCAAACCCTCTCCGTCGTCCCTCCCCCTAGTCAGCCCATTGCACTTCTAAACCTTATCCTGTTAATCTGTGGTTTGGGAAGAATAATTCTCCAGGGAAGGAAGGAAAAAAGAAAAGGAGAAATGGAGAGAAGGGTGGGAAAGGGGACTGAAAACCACCCTAAATGATTTGCTTAAACCTCTAAAACACACATCTAACTCCTTCACCCTTCAGGAAAACTCGAACTGTTATAGAGCAAGATTATGCTTTCAGTCATTTGTTTGTATTTCTGTGGCCTGTTCAGATGACAGAATACCTTTTTTGCCCCTGTAGTCTGATCGACCCACAGGAAAAAAAAGTGAAGAGTAAGAGCTTAAAGCTTTCAAAGCTGATATAGTCATCTTCGAATTCTAATTCTGGTCAATGAAGAAAGAGGGAGAAAAGGAAGGAGGGAGGGACATGGACACACACACNGTAAGAGCTTAAAGCTTTCAAAGCTGATATAGTCATCTTCGAATTCTAATTCTGGTCAATGGAGAAAGAGGGAGAAAAGGAAGGAGGGAGGGACATGG
>NW_020954887.1:2646-5720 GCF_900497805.2 Vombatus ursinus | reverse complement strand
ACACACACACACACACGGGAGGGGGGGGAGAGACAGAGAGAGAGAGAGAGAGATTGAGACTTTTCCTGTTTTCTTCTGTAGACATTTATAGCATTGGAAACTGAAGAAAGACAAACTGTGATTCAGGTATGATCTTTTACCAGCAACTTTCCAAAATCAACTATTTCAGTGGGACTAACATCTCCTTAGGATTGTTAAAAGTAAAGACATTAATGGAATTTGTGTCCAAATATGCCTAGACCTTTCTTCCATTTGTCCCTGAAGAGTAAGGCCTTTTTATTGCTTTAGTGTTAAAGGAAAATGTTCAACTTGAAATGTGATCACTAAGTTCATAACCACTTTGCACAAGGAAAGTAATCCCCTTCCCCAAGCCAATAGAAGAAGATACAGGAATATGTATGAAGAATGAAACCCATTTGAAATCTAACCTGCGACTAGGACAGTTAGAAAACTGGCTTATAGAAGGACTACAAAATACTGTCCATTTTACCACAGCTTTCTATTCACATTGTTCACAAATAGTTCATATTTGGAAAATACTTTTTGTATCGGCCTTCTCCAGTCAACTTGGAAACTATCCCAGGTTAACATTCCCTTGTTGAGCAAATAGTAATGCACGTTGAAATCTGAGCAATAGATACTCTTTATTCACCTGTTCTTTCTTGTGTGGATGTTCAAGCCAAACTATGTGTCATTACAGATCATCTTCCAGGAGGTGTGCAATGTACTAAGTCTTGATGCATTAAGTATAATAACCTTGGCAAAAAAAAGCATCTGAAAGATTTCACCATCCACAGGTAAATGACTTGAGCTGATCTATCACAGTAAATGACCTGTGCTCCACAGTGTATCACTTCCATCACATTGGTAAACATCTTTGTTGAATATACATCTTCTTGTGCCATTCTTGGTTTGATGTTATTATCAGAGTATCATTAAATAAGGTAATTTCTGTTGTTATAACTTCCCATGGAATCTTGAATGATTTGGATGTATCTGAGACACTGTTATAACACAGCTTGCAAGGTGATATTTAGTTCTACCCAAATAAAATTATTTTTTGTAGTCTATAAACAATAAGTAAAATTAGGTCTAACACTGTTCACATTCTTCATTTAATTGAAAATGGTAAAAAAATCTAGTTCATTTTTGAATATTGCTTGTGAAAATCTACTTATTCCTTACTAATACTCTCATCAATGATGACCTCTATTGATGTATAGATGGCTCTCAGAAAAAAAATTGTATATTTGGGAAAGTTGGCATAGAAGCTATGAGTTATAGATGTTCTTTTGACCAACTTCTTAGTATTAATAATGTCCAGGATGTTTTTCCCACATGGATTTTTTCTGTATATACTTGGTCCACTCTTGGTTCTGTGTTTGTACTGGTTAGTGGTTAGTGCCTCCTCTATGAGCATATCCAGGGCTATAACCTTCAGATCCAAGATCTGCTGTCCTTGATTGAAAAAAGTTTGTTAAAATGTTTTTGCTAAATCATTCTCCATTGTTCCTATTTATTTCTGGTTTTCCCACTTTCATTTCTGTCCTTAAATGTCTTTGAGATGACTTTGTTTAGTCATTTGGCTTTCACCCTTTTTCAGAGTTGATGTTCTATTTATTCCATATTTCAAAGTTTATATTCTAATATTGTTGCCTTTGAGGGTTATCTTTCACTGATTGACAAGAATATCAGATTTTTGATGACTAAAATACTTCCTGAGTTCTGCTGCTTTTATTTTTTAAGGATTAATTGACATGGGTTAAACTTTTGGAAAAAACTTACTAACGTCATATTGATGTAATATCTGTTGTTCCTTTCCCATGTTTTATTTCTAATTATTTGTTAAAGAATTCAGAATTCTATCAGTTTTATACCATACATTTTCTTTCTTATTCTTATTTTTTTTTACTCATTCTGCCCTGAGCCCTGATGAATGAGTACATACAGCCAAAACAGGAACAAGTCTTTTGCTGTCTGATAGAGTATAATCTGTTTCATTCTTTGTAATGTTATTTGGTGGTCACCATGTCCAGCAGTTAACGATTATTTTTTTTCTTCAAAAAAAAAAAAGAGTTCTTGATATAAAGGTATGGGGCTTCTATATAATCTATAAGTCTTTAGCCTTGTATCTTAATGATTTCTGAATTATGCTTTTCCATATATTTTTTCCATCCTCACCTTTTTCACTTTGCAGTCACCAGATATCAGAGTGTATTTTGAAATAATCATAAGATACTTATGAATTGTTTCATAAACGTTATCTACCATTCATCTTCAGGAAGCCATGTTGAAGAATGAACTGCAATTATTTTCGTAATGTTCCAGTTTGGGTGCAAATACTTATCATTAATGATAATCCAATGAGATAATACACATAAAGCCTTTCCCAAGCATTAGAGAGCTTTATAAATGTCACCTAACAGTAATAGTGCTGTAAAATATGATGACCCAATATCCCATGAAATAATCCTCTCGCTGCCTTTGGGTATATGATAAAACCCACTCTGGCAACCCTTTTCTTTGACTCCACAAGGAATATCTGTGAGCCACTCTTTCATTTAGCAGCTATTTTCTTCTTCCTTTTGGTTCATTCATAGCAATAATGTCAAGATTGATATGATCCAACTCTTCTAGAAACGTGTTTATTTATTATTGGATAAGGATTTCACATTTAGCATACTGGTAGTTAAATTAAAATTTTCTCAAAATCAACATGTCCAAAATGGAATTCATCTCTCCTATAAACACTTACCCAACTCCTCCAATTCTTGCTGGCAACACCATCATTCTCCTCACTTCCTATGTTTCCCAAGAATTTAGACTTGACTTGTCTCTTTTCCTCTCTATAAATGATCAGTGGGCAGCTCATGTCTTCTCCACCTCTAGATTGTCTTTAGCATTCAACAATGCTGTACTTTATGTCTGTTATTTACCAATTCAATTCAATAAGTATTTATTAATTTCTCTCCTTTCATGTTGCCTCTCCATGTTTGGAGCCTCAACACTTTTTGCCTAGATGACTGAAATAGCTTCCTAATTGGTTGCTCTGCTTTCAGTCTCTGTCTTCCACT
>NW_020954887.1:1289-2528 GCF_900497805.2 Vombatus ursinus | reverse complement strand
CTTGCTCTTCACCTCTCATAGCATTCTACTCCTTGCTCCTGGGCTATGTCCAAGTGGTCACTTCATCTGAAATGCCTCCCCTCCTCATGTCCATCTTGGGGAATTACTAGGATCCTTTCCTTGATAATTTCTTGAAAATTATGTCTAGGCTCTTTTTTTCAGGTAGTCCAATAATTTTTAAATTATCTCTCCTGGATCTATCTTCCAGGTCCGTTATTTTTCCAATGAGATATTTCATATTGTCTTTATTTTTTTCATTCTTTTGGTTTTGTTTTACAATTTCTTGATTTCTCATAAAGTCATTAGCTTCCATTTGCTCCATTCTAATTTTTAAGAAAGTATTTTTTTCAGTGAGCTTTTGGACTTCCTTTTCCATTTGGCCAATTCTGCTTTTGAAATCATTCTTCTCCTCATTTGGACCTCTTTTGCCATTTCAGTTAGGCTATTTTTTAAGGTGTTATTTTCTTCAGTATTTTTTTGGGTCTCCTTTAGGAAGCCCTTGACTTGTTTTTCATGATTTTCTTGCATCACTCTCATTTCTCTTCCCAGTTTTTCCTCTACTTCTCTTATTTGCTTCTCAAAATCCCTTTTGGACTCTTCCATGTCCTGGGACTGGTTCATATTTTTCTTGGAGGCTTTGGATGTAGGAGCTTTAACTTTGTCATCTTCTTCTGGTTGTATGTTTTGATCTTCTTTGTCACCAAAGAAATATTCTATGGTCTGACTTTCTTGTGCTGTTTGCTCATGATCCCAGCCAATTACTTGAGTTTTAAAATTTTTGTTAAGGTAGGGGTCTGCTTCCAGTGTGGAGAATGTACTGTCCCAAGCTTTGGGGGTTTTGTGTAGCTGTTTTCTGAGATACTTCTAGGGACCTGTAAATTTTCATTTCTTCCAAGGTGGTATGATCAAAGACAAGGTATTTGCTCCTTTCCTGGCCTGGGCTCTGGTCTATGTGAAACTACAAGCACTCTTTTCTGCCTTGGAACTGTGAGGAGGATTCCTTCTCCACCAACACTACAAGCTCCATCATACCACCACTCCTCCTCACCCCAGGACCACCACCCAGAACTGTGACCCAGATCCAACCATGGGGAAAACAAGAGAAACCTGCCTCAGAGCTAGCAAAGAGATCCTTGCAATCCCCTTCTGATCAGCTGCTCAATCCCCCCTCTGTCTGTGGGCCAAGAGCTACAGAAACAGTTGCTGCCCCAGGGCACGCCAGTAATGGTGTAGACCAAG
>NW_020954887.1:1183-1256 GCF_900497805.2 Vombatus ursinus | reverse complement strand
CTCCTCTCTCACCCAGGTCTGACAGACCTTTCCTACTGACCTTCTAAGTTATCTTTGGTGTCTGTGGGTTGAT
>NW_020954887.1:859-1040 GCF_900497805.2 Vombatus ursinus | reverse complement strand
GGCATTTTTTACCAGTATTTGGAGGGGTTTGGGGGAGAGTTCAAACAAGTCACTGCTTTTACTGTCATCTTGGCCCCCTGCCCCTAGGATCCTTTCAAGAACGGTGTGGGGGCCACCCCCTTACATAAGGCCTCTTCAGATCTCTGTAGTTATTAACACTCTCTCCTTAAAATCAATTGGA
>NW_020954887.1:0-744 GCF_900497805.2 Vombatus ursinus | reverse complement strand
GCTTGTTGCCTCTGTCATCCGATATGTTAATTAACCCTCCTAGATGGGTGTTGTCTGCAAACTTTAAGTATACATCTATGCCTTTCTCCTTGTCATTGATTTAAAAATTAAATTAAGTAGCATAGGATTAAGGATAGATCTCTGGGGCACTCCCTACAAGCTGTAACCAGGAAACAATTTACATATCACTTTGGTTAGAATGATGAATTTTTATGTTTATGCTGAGTTAGAAATTTCCCTAAAAGTTTATGTTTGCTATTCCTCTCCAAATCATTTTCTCCCTTTCTCAAGCAAAACTAAAGGTTTATTCAGTGCAATTCCACCAGTTAAACACGGTTTAAAAATCTAGATACTATTAAAATTGATTATCTGAAATAAAAAGGAAACTGAGGACAGTTACCCAGTCATATATGATTTAATCTGTAAATGGAGCATTTGCATATTAAATCAGGTCACCTGACTCCTCAGAAGTCAGAGACAAGGAGTGATTTACAGAGGTGGTTTTTATAACCAAAAAAAAGAAAAAAAGGAAATGGAAAAATTACAGAAACTTATTTTGAATGCAATTCTATTGGACAAGGCAGGTCACCTGACTAGTTAGATTCTCCCAGACTTTCTTAATCCTATGCCAAACGTCCTTTCCTTCAGGTGTTACCTTTTGTAACCAGAATGTGTACAGGGACAGAGAAACTTGAGGTCAGTGGTTAGCAGGCATCCCCTGTCTTCCTTAGAATGGTCTATTAC
>NW_020954886.1:2610-6403 GCF_900497805.2 Vombatus ursinus | reverse complement strand
CACTATGTGCCAGGCAATGGGCTAAGCACTTTACAAACATCATTTCATTTTAACCTTACAATATTATCATTAACATCTTTTATAGTTGAGAAAACTGGTTAGGTGACTTGCCCAGGGTCACATTGCTAGTGGTTATCTGAGGCAAGATTTGAACTCAGGTATTCCTGCTCTATTCACTGCACCACCCAGCTGCCTCTCAAATTCAACCTTCTTTCACTTGATAGCTCTTCAAATTTCTTTCACATTCAATTCATGCTCTGCCTTCTACCAGAAGCATTTTCTGATCAGTATCCATCCTTCTCCCTCCTAAAACTACTTTGCATGCATTTTGGCTTTATTCTGTACACATATCTCTTGATGGAATGTAAGCCCCTTGAGGGCAAGTACTGTTTTTCTTTCGTCTTTGTATTCTGAGCACCTAGTACAGTGTCAGGAACATAAAAGATGCTTAATAAGATTTGTTATTTGATTGCAATCCTTTTAAGTCTTCTCTAGGCTAAACACCCCCAGTTCCTTTAACCAAGCCTAGGTTGACATTGGTCTCCAGTCCTCTGCCTACTTCAGTGTCTCTCTTGGACTGCTCCAACTTGTCTAGCCCCTTCCTAAAATGAGCATGTCTGAAAGCTGAGCAGAGTAGGCTAGATGGGGTCTGATGAGGGCAGCAGAGCACAGCAGGCCTATCCCTTGTTCTGGATGCTGAGTTTCTGTTCATACAGCAGTATATTACATTAGTTTTCTTGACTGATTTTTGATTTGCAGTCCAGGGAGATTCCCAGATAACAGTATCTAAAGTTTCCTCATGTTGTAAGAAATCCCTCAAGACATTAATATTACTCTCCACATTTTTAGGACTGATTTTCATTTCCTATTGTTGTAGTCAACCTTCTAGCACAAAAGTATTCTTGGAGTTAAAGGTCTTGGGGCTGGAGTGGGGTGTGGGATCCTTCTGAAAGAAAAACAAACTTCTGCCATTGTTACAGGACAAAGATCTCAGGGTATCACTTTCACATTCACTTTCATTCTAAAGACCATAGGATTGTAGATTTAGGGAGGGCAGAGAGTTTAGAGGTCATCTAATCCATCTCTGTTTTTACAGATGAAGAGCCCAGAGGCCGAGTGATTCTGGGATTATCGCTAATAACCCACATATTTAGTTTGTTTGCAGGCTGTCTCTCTTATTAGACTGTGAGTTCCCTGTGGGCAGGGACTGTTTTGGCTTTCTTTGTATTTCCAGTGCTTAGCACAGTGCCTGGTTTACAATAGGTGCTTAATAAATTCTTATTGACTTGATAGGACTGGTCCCTATCATAATAGCTTGTGTGTCATGGACAAAAATGTTCATTGAATGAATTTTTAGGCTGCTAGGTGGCACAGTGACTAGAGTTGACCTTGGAATCAGGAAGACCTAAGTTAAAAGACTGAAAAATCCTACTTCAGATATTTTTTTACTAGCTGTGTGACCCTGGCCAAATCTCTTACCCTTTCTCAGACTCATTTTCCTCATCTGTAAAATAGGGATAATGATAGCTCATACTTTCCAAGGTTGTTATGAGGATTTAATGAGATAACATATGTAAAATGCTTTGCAAGCCTTAAAACACTACATAAATGCTAGCTATTAAATGAAATTTCTTGTTGTCTAGATAGATGTAGTGACTTAAACTATTGTACTGGGCTGGTCGCTCCAGGGAGGCAGGACCATTGACTATACCATTTTTAGCATGTGCTAAGGTCAGCATAGTTTAGTGGAAAGAACACTGGGATGGGATCCTACTCAACTATTTTCTAGTAGCCTCTGAGCCTCAGTTTCCCCATCTGTAATACTATGATGGATCTATGATCTCACTAGCACTCTCTCCATAGACACAAGTAGCAACATACCCATGACTTTTCCTATATAGTTTTCCTCCACTTCCTTCCATCACTCATTCATAGATAACCTATCTATCTGCCCAGAGGCTAAAGAGAGATAATAACACTCTCTTTGAGGAGTTTTGTAAAGTTTAAAGTGCCATATAAATGTGAGTTACTATCATCATCATCATCATCATCCTTAAATGGCTTTGCCGCTGTTTGATTGTCAGTGACTAAACATAGACATTTGCAAATCAAAAGCCCTGAACTTGATATACACCCAGTAGGAGCTTGGAAGTCTAATAACCGGTCTCTTTGCTATTCCCCTGAGCTTGGCATTCCATCTCTGATTCTTCTCTGCTCTTACGCACGCTGTTCTCTCTGCCTGAAAGGCATTCTCTCCTCACCTCCACTTCTTAGAATCTGTAGCTTTTGTCAAAGTTTAGTTTCCACCACATCACCTAGCATTTTTCCCTTCTCAAATTACTTTAAATTTACTCACCTATTTACACATGTATTTCCCAGGCTAAGGTAAAGAGCTGTTCATCTCCTGTGAAGATATTAGACACTTAATAAGTATGTATTAAAGTGATGAGAAAGTGAGAGTTTCAAAGTTGCTAAGAATTGCTAAGAACGGGGTCCACAGTATAAATGTCTTTTAAAAATATACTTCATTTTGCTATTCTTTTTCTTATTCAGTAAGAATTGAAAAGTTGTACTGACTTTACTTACAAGGTGACATCTCTGATTGGGAAATTTTGTCCAACTAGCATCCTTGACCCTACAGGTGCAGTTATTTGTACCAGATCATTGCCACAGGTTTAAGTAGACTTCAGCACCACTATTCCTGATTTACAGGTCTACAGAGCAGAAACATGCTATCACTGTGTGATTGGAGCAAAATAAAATAATCTTTCAACTTGACCAAATACTGATAATCTTAAATTCATTTGTCTCTCTTTACAGAGGTTTTTTGTCTACGATAAGTACTATAGACGAGGTGGCCCAGTTTTCTTAGAGCTTGGAGGAGAACAATCTACTGATAGTTCATGGACCACTGAAATTTCCTTGTTAAGTTATGCTAAAAGAATGGAAGCCTTATATGTTTTGCTGGAGCATAGATATTATGGTAAAAGCCAACCAACCAAGTAAGTTGCCATTACTATTGCTGCTACTATCACTGCTTCTCTGCCTTCCTCTTCTCAACTTCTTTTCCTACATAATTATTGCAGCTAAACACACTGAAATTTAAGCTACCTTGATATATGACAATTTAAATTCATACAAAAGAGGAATGAAGAGTCATTAAGTACCTATGTGCCAGACAATGTGGTAAGTGCTGGGGATAGAAAAGAAAAAAGACAGTCCCTTCCTCAAGGAGCTTACAATCTACTGGAGGGAAGACAATACACATAAGGACACTTAAAAAGTGGAAAGCACCAGAGAGTACCTACTTAGGGGGTGGGATGGGCATGATAATGGTGAAGTCATAAACAAAGCAAAGCAGCTGGTGGGAAATGAAGAGTTTGTACTACTTCTGAGCACACTATTAAGGAAAATTGAAGAAGGAGTTTTTGCTCTGCCCACCAGTCCTCCAATCACAGGGGCAGAGGCAACCCAGGGTACTAATGAGGTGCCTTCTAGTACCTTTCACTAGTTCTATCTTCCCTCCATAAATATGTTGGATTGTACTTGATGCTAGGAATATGGCGCTCTGTAAGTAATTTCAAATTAGACTTTTATTTGAGGAAGTAGAGTAATTTTAAAACAACCACAACCACAACTCTAGCTAGCATTTATATAGCAGTATGTTAACTCATTTGATCCTCCCAAGAGCCCTGAGCAAGAAAGTGCCACCAGCACTTGTTACCAAGTGCTGTCCCACCCTCCACAGTCCAGCTTAACTAGTCTCTGTCCCATTCTTCAACAATGACACTCA
>NW_020954886.1:404-2518 GCF_900497805.2 Vombatus ursinus | reverse complement strand
GAGTGGGAGAATCCACCTCCTTCCCCCATCAAAAAACAACTACCTAATATTGACTGTGTATTTTGAATTTAATTGTGTGTGCCATTACACGTGGCACACAAGACTTCCCACCCACTCTCCACTCCCAGAGAGTGTGAGCTCCTGGAGATCCAGGATTTTTTGTTTTTTCACATATGCCTGGTGCCTGTCATGTAGCAGAAACTTAATAGTTGCTTGTGGATCAATATTGAGTGATTGATGTGACTGCTGCCTTCTCACATTCATCGTTTTCCTTTTGAATAATTTCTTCAGTTTTTATCAGTAATACTTCATTCTCCAAACAGAATGTTGCTGAAATAAGATCCTTCCTACTGTCTGGTTCTTGTGTTTATGCACCATTGCCCATCAGAATTTTCTCTGCAATTTCATATGATCATTTCAAAGTCTAACAGAAGTGACAACTGAGCAACACCACAATTAAAAATTTTTTTTCAGTGTCTAATTGAGCTGATATCAAGCATCGTTTTCGTTGGCTTTAATTGTGCTTTAATTTGCAGGGATATTTCTACAGACAACCTTCGATTCCTCAGCAGCAGGCAAGCCTTGAAAGATGCTGTTTACTTCCGGAAATTTCTTATAAAGAAATTAAGACTCTTTAGAAACAAATGGGTTGTTTTCGGTAGTTCTTACTCAGGCTCCCTGGCTGCCTGGTTGAGGGTGAAACATCCTAGGATGTTTCATTCAGCAGTAGCCTACAGTGCACCTATCTATGCAACGGCTAATTTTTCTGGTGAGTTCATTGAAAGTAGTTAATAAGCTCGGAACCACCTGTCGGTGGTAGAGTCCCATGGAAGGGGGCTGAAATTGTTTGTGATGTTCCTCTGGGAACTAAAGACTTAAATTTTAGACCAGTGCAGACAGTCATCTGAATCCGTTAGATGAATTTATATTGGGTTAAAAATGGTAGTGAAATCTAGGTTGTTAATTTTTAGCAGGAAAAAAATATTCATGATTTCCATACTTCCATTGGAAATTAGAAAATCTCCCTAACAATTTTTATTTTTAGCAGGCAATTTTTAAAATTTCAGAGTCACCTAGCAATTATCCTTCCTACAATTACTATTACTATTATTCTGAAGCAAATTTAATGAACCCTTTGCAAAATATACCTGTAAAGACCCAGTGATATCAAAATAGTCGTGTTTTCTCAAGTCATTTAAAATTCCCCAAATCTGGATTTGAGTTTGCTGCTCCACTAACTTCCTGGTAGTCCTTTTTGGTTTTGTTCTCAATTTTTTAATGTCTCTATGTTAAAGAGAGACACAAAAAGGATAATGTTCAGTATGTGGATTAATGCAATCAGTCAAATTTTTCCATATCCTAGAATGCCTGGAAGTCGTCCAAAATGCCTTGTTTAGATATGGTGGTTCTGAGTGTGTAGATGCCGTGCGAAATGCTTCACAGGTTCTGATGTATAAGCTTAAACATGAGGAACACCACTATAACATGTCAATAGATTTTAGGTAAGTGACTTGGTTTATTATGGAATGACAGTTCATATGATATATTTGTTATCTTTTTTTCTCTCATTCATGTTCTCCTTGTTTTACTCTTTGTGATTGCCTCTATGTTTTGTTTAGTTAAACATACTCCCCCAAGTTACACCTGTGAAAGGCATCTGATTTTGGATCTTTTCCAATTTTCTTTTTTTATGGTGTGATCTTTAATAGTCAGGTCACATCTGTTTTTACCTTATTGAGGCATATGATAAACCTTACCAGATATTGAGAAAGTAGGCAAAAGCTCTAGGACTCCTAAATTCCTTTGCCTGGGGGTAAAGAAGAGAGGCAGAAAAGACAGGTTTAGCTGTTGACCATGCTGGGTGAGGAGGGATAAAACATAAAAGAGGCTCACAGAGCAATACAACTAATATAATTATAAAAGGAATATGAAGACAAATAGCAATTTTTGAACCAGAACTCATTGCCCTTCCCCGCAGTAACAATGGACTTTAAGGCATGACATCGGTAATGTAATGATAGGATGATACCAGCCCTCAAACAGTTGTCATGTCTCTCAAGTTGGTACTCCCAGTGGTCTAGTGAAGCCAAAGAGTTTTCAAAAACCATGACTAC